>NC_069086.1:10020299-10620299 GCF_947172395.1 Bicyclus anynana
CTGTAAACGGTCAAGTTTTGCAGCTTTTGTTGCGCTACGTTTCAGCTCCAGGGCTTCATTGTTATACATTGTAGTCCCAGTGGTCGGAAAAGCTTTTGCACATCGAATGATAAGTGGTGCCGTCCTGTGCTTAGTTCATACTGTGGACAGTGCGTCGGTTCTTAAGAGGTGTTTTTTGTCGTTAATTTAGTTGCGAGCTTTGGCGATTTCTTTTTATTTACTTTTACATTTATTTTGCTATTATTGTGATAAAACGCGATCCATGCTTGGAGTTATGACTACCATGGTATGGTTTCCTTTGTCTACATTATATACCTCTTATTATTTTTAGTAAAGAAAGGTAGTTTACTCTTTACATTGATATGTAATCATTTTAGAATTATCGTATCCTATGCTTTCTCTGTAAATGAATATCAATTTCATTCATGAAATTGTGCATACAATCGAGGGAAGAGATTTTGAAGTACCGTAAGCTTTTGCAGCCTTTTATTGCAGTAATCATGGTAGAACACAATAGAATTTTTATTAGGAGCTTCGTTTGAAATCCTTTTGAAAGATCAGTTTTGCGTGCATTTGCGATATAATTCGGACACAATTTTGAAACCTTGGAGTAGAGCTTTTGTTTTACGATTTGGATTTTATAACATTTCGAGTGCGCTTTGCTTGAACCAATGCTGTTTTACAGAATCATTCAACAGTCCGCAAAGTGTGAATAATAAAAACGCACAATAATGAATAAATACATTTCTTACTGCCATATTTTCATTCACACACATATAGGTTTTATATAAATGCACGCAAATAGGGATTTACAAATAAACGTAACACTTGAAATCATTATATAAATTAAATTATATAAACCATCATATAAATAATAGCCACTCCCACATTCCATGATCAAAAACTCGGCAACAATTATTTGACAGTTAACTAACTAACTTAGGAACACATTTTCGCACAACACAACTTTATTTTAATCTGTAGTTCAGTAGTTTACCTACGTAGGTACAAATAGTACATAGTTTAAGCATGAAGAAATTTTAAATATTTAGCTGTAGGTACGAGGCACGAGCATTGTAGGAATAGTATACGAATGACGAAAATTACATGATCATGTTAAGCTCACTTAAACACTCACACATTTAACCATTTTAGTTTTTAACGAGTTAGAAAATATTTGTAATCTAAACGCTTCATATAACCACGACTAACGAGAACATCATTATGTGATATAAGGTATAATATATAAAACATTACTAACTTTAACCAAGAAATGTCAAAACAAAAGGTATTGATGTTTTATTATGTAAATTTAAGAATGAGAAGCTACATAATTACGTAACTCGGCGTTTTCCGCTTGTCACTTGTTTTTATCACAAATTCGACACTTCAAATTACATGGAAAAATTCTACTGTTCAGTTAGGCGTTATTGAAACAAAGAAAATTTGACTTGTAACTGAAAATGTTACCAAAGAATAAATCAATACTTACCAACATGCTATATACAATTGCGTGCAGTTCATTCATACCTAACAAGGGACTGCCTGTAGGACATTTATTTCGTTTTATATTTCGTTATATAAAAATTAAAACTTAGACTTATTTTAAAGCCATTACTTTTGAATTATTAAAACCCAAAAGTTACATAAGAAAGTTTTTCTAATTAATCATCTATAACATAATTAATAATTTAATATTTGTTTATATTATCAAAAATACTTTTATAAGAATAAATATTACTAAATCTGGCATGATAAAATGGTCAAATTAAACAATTTTAATTAATATTTAATATTGGTGTTGGTTACATTAGGTTATATCTAATTATATTTGACATAACCTAATGACATATATAATATAATATATTTATATTATATCAAAACTAATATTGAGTAGGTACAAAGGAAGTTATCTCATTAAAAGGACCTTTTTGTCAAAAATCGAGGTCAGTGCAGTAACAGAAATATAAAAATATTAAGCAAACAAAAATTTCAATAAAAAGTTTTGCTTGAATTTAAGATGAGGAGAACATACTCGTATTTCGTTAATAAATTCATATAAATCTTTTTAGTGGTATTAAATAATTATTACAGGTACTAAAATTTTTGAGACTAATAAGGCTTTCTCATAACCTATTAAGGAATATTTTTGTTGTTATATATGTATTTACATTTAGACTTCATTTGTGAATTTCTTCTAAAAATATATTTCTTTTATTAAACAATTTTTTTCAGGATCTTCATAAACAAAAGTATTTTACATAATTTATTTATTATCTATAAGCTTTTAAAGAGAAAAAGTAAGGATTATAAATTTCTTTTTAATTTAAATTCAGTCATATCACATAATGTCGTAACGTAGGTTTTGGTTCGACGGATGACTCGTCACTTTATATTAATATACATTGTTATCTGTGTTAGTTTCCCTTGTGTTAAATATACTCACCTTCTACCATAAATTTTGACGCTCATCTAAATAATATAATCGTTTAGTAGACGGGGAGGAATATTAATACTAAGATAAGGAAAATTGGTACTTATAAAAGCTACTTATCCCTGAATTAAAAAACACCATACACCACGGGATAACGTCCTAGTTTACACACATTTTTTTTTGTGTGAATTCGTTGAAAGTTGTTCTTTGTCAGCATGGTTAATGAAGGATTATTTATATACTCTACAACTTTTTAATTAAAACTAAAATAAAAAAAAAAGTAAAAAGAGATTCTGAGTTAATTGACGACGGATGGCTACGTCGAAACTATAAAAGTTCTTAACCACTTTGATTACGATATCCTAAAAATGGCTTACGGCGCTTAATGTAAAACTTATAATGAAAAATTCTGATATTTTTTGAATTTGTAAAGCCCACTTCGTGGTTTGGTAATAAATAATTTTATAGGTACTAGTACTAAAAAGTTATGACATCGTTGACCTCTTTTTCACTCTTTTGACTTGCATTTTGTTTGCGCGACTTCGTTATAGATTTTTCTTGGCGACTTGAGATATTTTCCTGAAATCTATGTCTATTTATACTAATATTATTTTAATAGAGTTTACAATATACGAGTACATTCTATAATTTGTATATTTTATCGAATAGGGGTTTACATTATTATTTACTTTATTTTCTTTGGCAACATGATCTTTCATAAAACTGTAACGCAAATGTGTACGTCATTTATCATCATTATCCACTCAAACTTTAATCTCTCTGTCAAATCTATATCTTTAAGTCATGTTTCATCAAATTCTTCAGAACAATATATACGAATCTTAGTAAAATCGACATAAATATACAGGTAAACTTAATGTTACATTGAGTCAGGGTGACCCAAAATACGGGGATATCGCCAGCAAACGAGTAAGCTAGTTACAGTGTTAGTGTGGAACATTTTAATGATGTCTTTGCTTAAAATACACGCCAGTTGAAAAAAGTGTTTAGGAGATGAAGCTCGTGTGGGTGCAACTGCAGGCGTAGAGGCGCTAAATAGGCCGACCACCCGTTGACACACTGTTGAATAAGCCTCGCCCTCGTTTACCTCTTTCAGCCCTCGCTTCTACATAATATCAAACGCGATACATTATTCTAGAGCGCAACCCACTATTCGGAACGAGTTTTTCTTTTTGTTCAAAATGTTGGCGAGAACTTTTTGTCTTCACTTTTAACGTCGCGAATTACGAGCATGCACCACCGATTGTATTATTATTAATTTCAGAATGTTAATGAACGAAAACAATAGCGTTTTGTTAATAGCTCCGGTTACAATTTACTAAATACAGTGTTATGCAATAGTGAGTTCATGCGGTATTTTGTGTATAATAAGAAACTTTGTGTGAAGTGATTTTTGCTGTGCCGATTGTAGGCATTATTAATATGTACATTTGGAAATATTGCTACAAAAGCAAAACTATTTTTAATGCTAGAATATACTTATTATAGTTACGTAATCTACGACTTATTTTGGCATAATAAAAAAATGGCAGCCAGTAAAGTTTGTTCTAGGATATTATGTAGTACGTAGTACCTATCTACTCATATATATAATATACTCATGTATATATAAGATACATATATATTTATCTACTCATATATATAATATGTGGTTCAGTTTTAGAACACATAATTTATCAATCGTGAAAGGTGACGGGTACTTTAAACTCTACCTTCGCATGCACTGAGAGACTTGCTAATACTAGTCTTGGTGTGTCGTGTAAATGGAATTCAACCGCTAACTCTACTTAACAATGTACATAATTATGTTCTTCCAACATGTCGGGCGTAGCTTACTTGGAAATTGAGATAATTTTGCCGATCGATACAATATGTGTCTGTATTTTTTGTAGGTAGAATGGAACTTGTTTATATTTTCTACACTATTTATTACACTAATATATATCAACATGTACGCAATTTATCTACTATAAACAATCTCATTATTTTCTATTTGTAATCGTGGCAACTTTCAATGGCTAAAGAAATGCAATAAATTTACGAGTAGGTATTGTTTTCATGTAATATATTTATAAATATATATTTGATAAATAACATGACAACACGGAGTCGTTGTTTGTAGGCTCATACCTAGGTAGATATAATATTTAACTTCATTTAAACACAGAGCATTTAAAATTGTTCACGTTCATATATTTTAGCTTACGTAGGTATTTTGTATACCTACACTTCTACTTACTACACGTCTTTATCTATGTTTCTAATTATATACCTAAATACTACTGTCTACTTTTCAAAGATCACTTGGCACTAATTAGATTTTAGTTTCATCAAGGGTTTTTAATTAAGAAAATATTATGTCAATCAAACATATATTAAATGAAAATTTGATTAAATTGAACCCAATAATGATATCTTGATGAGGTGCGCGTATTTAATACTCCAAAAACATACTTCATCATTGCATTAACATCTCCATGGTGTGATTAGGTAGTTAGGTGGAATATTGTAGCTAAATGTTTTTAAATATCGAGAAAACGGTATTATAACCATCACAGTACCTGTTATAGTCATGTCATTTAAAAACAGAATTGACGGTTTAACTGCGCAGTGGGAGATTAAACTGTATGATAATTAGGTACATCTGAATGAGTAAATTCCTATGCTTCCTAAACAATGTATATGTGAATTAATAATAATTAATATTTATTATTCTGCCCCGTATAATTATTTAAATTGTCCACTGCGCAGGTCGACCGCCACCTTTTATTTGATGTGACGTGACCTAATTAGCGCAATCATACAGCCATTCCTATAAACATAACAAACCATACCATAGTAAACATAATATCGACATTTCGTTTGAGAAATTGTATTAATTTAAAGTAAAGTTACTCAACGTAACCGCCCGTGTCGGCATTCGTAGAGCGGGGGTAGATAAACGTGCATCTATGCAAAACACGGCAATCGCGTTGCTGGAGACGGCGTCGGCCTTCGAGAGAGCCGTGCTGGAATGTGAGCACCTGGAGGCGTCGGAGCACGGAGGGTTTCGGTGAGAGCGTTGGCACGGCAGCGGCATGGAGGAGCGCGGCCCGCCCGACGTGCCGCTGATCGTGACGCCGCCGGGCGCGGGCGCTGGGGCGGCGCTCACGACGTCGCGGCGCGTGCTCTCCGCGCGCGGCTCGCGCGACGACCCGCCGCCGACCTGGCGCTCCTCGGTGCGCGTGCGCGACACCAGTTTCCGCGGCTCCCGCAAAAGCGTCGTACGACTCGAACCGCCCTGTAATGGCCTCAACGGGTTGCCCGCCATCGGCAAGGAGGTAATACACGTATCTCTGGCTGATTACACGATTGGACTTAATGTATTAATAAAAAAAAATTGTGCTCACACCACAGAGCTTCAGCCTAGTTATTGTGTCGATGTACTTTATGTTGCCGCTATAATGTGACCGTTATTATTTTGAGTAGAATCGATGAGATAATTATAAACCTGAGTCTCAATATTTACATTATATATTTAACAAATCCAATTCATTCAGAAAAGCCTATTTTATTAATTTCATATCTTTATCAATACCATTATCATTCGAGATAGGTAACTAATAAGAGCGATATAGACAAATAAATGTATCTACTATCTAATAAGTAATAATGTTACATAATAAAACACCAAGGTAAGTTACACGCTAACATTACGTGCGAGCTGAGCTTAACCGCCTATGTGCTATTATATTTATGCGTTTTTATAGCTATTAATTTTTTTATTAAAAAAAAATCACTCTTTGGCTTATGCTGAGTGTACATTGTTAATTTCAAATAATTGTTATAAAACGACATATGTTGTACTGTGCTAGCTAAACGCGCTAATTGTAACTTTGGTTTGGTACCCAGTTGACAATTTCAATTTCCGCTCTACGTTCATACTTAACTATAAAAGTCTTCTATCAATATCAATTGTAAGAACTATACTAAGGCAATTTTTAATTTTATTACAGTTAACTTTAACATCTGTCAAATCCGCCATCTACCTTTACAACGCTAAGGTACGTTGTTAAGCGGATCAAACTTTTTAGTTCTAAAATTGCTGATATCAATACGTCTAATAATATATGTTAACTTATTTCTACTTATATACATTGCCAATTATAGAGACTAGACTTTACATTTTAACATGTTATATAATGCAGAAATACAAAATCAAGTATACAGTTATTGGTAATCGAGTATAGTTCATGTTTCACATCGAAAATCCAATTGTCAGTTGGGTCAAATTATATTTTACCACATGTAAGCAATTTTCATTCGAAGTTCATTTCAACATCATACATCTACCGCAATGCAATTATGGATGATTCAGATTATAATGCTGACTGCATTTAGATACGAGTATAAATCAGTTTATAGAACGGGATATCCGATCGGAATTACTACGTATCTACATTACTTTATAGAAAACAATATTTTATAGAAAACAATATACTCCTCAGTAAGTTTTAGGCAGTATTATAGTGTGAATGAATTCATAAGTCAGCAATAAATAAACTAAAATAACAACTCGCAAGATTCGTAATAATGGTAATAAAAAAGCAACAATTTTATGCCATCAATTTAACTATCCCGACTACGCAAAATGCTAAGGAGGGTAATGAGATAATGGTGAGTTACACAATGTGCACTTTTACTTCATTCTTTTTAATTGTATACCTACCTATTTATATTTTTTTTAGTTAATACATTCAGATTCTAAAATATATATATTTAACTTAATATATTATTAAATAGGTACTGTTAAGTAACCAACGATCAAAATAATCAAACAGGTATTTATTGTTAAAACTTAATGTGTAATCATATAGCTTCTTATATAATTTGACTCATCATTCATTATGAATAATATGAATAGATACCAAATTAATAATAAACCAATATTGATATTGAGATGCAAACAAGTTTTATTAATTAGTTTATTTAAAGAGTTAAATACCACAACGGTTATACCCACGGAGCGCTATATAACTTCTAAACCTGCAGGGTTATTATGTAACTCGACCACTCAATATAAAATGGTGCAGTCAAGCTTATTTCGTTGAAATAACTATTTTAGATGATCACCAAAACTAAAATACGATGAAAAACTTTGTAATGACTGTAGTACCTACACAAAGATACATAATAGGCCCGCTGATTCTCGTTCCCATTAATGACAATGATAGTGCTTCGTAACTTTTCTCATTTGCTATGGAATAGCATCGGTGTACGGATAGGTACGTGATTATTTCGAAATGAATGTGGAATACTCGTACAAACTATCAATAAACGTATATTTCATTTTAATACAGAATGCGTTTTTTTTTTAATTTTATCTAGATATCATAATAATGATGATTTATAAGTACAATTTAGAATTTAAACTATCGTGAGTGTTATTCATATTAATATATAGTTATTAATATTACCACGGCACTATCTAAACTGTTCAGTTTGGATCGTACCGCGTTGCAAGAACCAGCTCATGACTAAGAGCCCCGTATGATTTCGAAACTAGTCGGACATACTCCGACATTGTATCACGTGAGTTTTAGCCGTGTTTCATTATCAATTACTATAAGTAAATGTTGTAAATCCTATAACTGATCGACAGACTATTAAATAAGTACTTATAAAGCAAATGATGATTTATAGGCACAAGAGCACGAAATTGTAGGTACTTAGATATTAGGTAGGCCTATGTGTTTTATAGATATAGTGTATTTACAGCTAGGTACCTTTTCAAACTTGGTCTGTAAATACGTCATCATTATCATCGTTAATTTCTACCATATTTGTCTCACTGTTGAGCACGAGTCTCCACTCAGAATGAGAGGGGATAGGCTTTAATCCACCACGCTGGCCCAATGCGGATTGGCTTTGACTTCACACACGTAAAGAATTAAGAAAATTGTCCGGCATGCAGGTTTTCTCAGGCTGTTTTCTTTCACCGTTTGAGACATGTGAAATTTATTTTCTTAAAATGCATACAACTGAAAAGCTGTATAGGCGCATGCCCCGGACCGGATTCCAACCTACGCCCTCCAAATCGAAGGCAGAGGTCATATCCACTGGGCTATCACGTCACAAATACATGGTTTCATTAAATTAGTTACAGTAGTGAATTTCGTAAGAGTAGATGGATAGTTTTTAGAAATAAGATGATTGCCTGTGTGTTGTTTTACTATAGTACTTTAACTTAGTAGTAGATTAACTTCCCGTGGCTGTACCCCAATGAGTTGTTATCAGTTTTTCTTATCAACCTTTTACGTAATCCTCAACTTAGTTCGCTCACTCATTCAGTCAAGAATCTTGGCTTCCGACATCAGAAGTTGGCTTCAGGCTTGTCTTGCGCTACTCTGCGCCAAAAAGCTCGACCGGGGGTCGCAACTTATAGGCCACTTTAGACTTTTCATCGATCTATGCCTAGGTAATGTTTTCCTTTTAATACTACTAAGCTATGGTTCTCCATTACACTTTGTATTGATACGTGAAATGGATAAAAGGATGCTTAGGCTGTTTTACAACAGTGCAGACTCTAGTTATTGTATCTGTATGATTTTCACAAATGAACCTATTAATGTGACAAGATCAACATCAATTGTTTTTGTCGAAACAGAAACCTTTCGGATTTAAGTTCCTTTTTTAGAAATGTATCTATTATTTGGATGTCTTATACCATACCACTGGTAATTGCGAAACTTTGTATGAAATCTTAAAATTGTACTTAGGATTATTTGGTGAAGATTAAAAAAGCTCTTATGATTTTGTTTTGAGGAGATGATTTAAAGGAAATTCGAAGCAGCGATTGGTGGAAACTTGAATGGAACGCAGGTTTTGCTGGACCGTCATATTTAAGTAGGTATCTGCTTGAATGTTATGAAGAAAGAATGTTTTCATATGTAGCATGCAAAGTCTATTAATTATATATATTATTCAAATAAACTATTTAGGTATTTTGATAGAATTTATGTACAAGTCCTAAGTTACGAGAAAAACGGTTTGGTACGTACGAACAATCTGCGATGTTCGAAACAATCGTTGATAGAACGAAACGACCTTCACTCATCTGTTTAATCGAGGAAAAGTGTTATCAAAGTATTAGGATTTTGAAAAAATACGCCTCAAAAACTCTGGCAAGAAATGCCATAATAATAATAATAGCCATAATAATTGGCCAGGAAACTTTTGGGCAACCTTTTTTTTGAACGTACTAAATTTGATATAAAATACTTTTTATCCATTGAAAAGATGGGTGAAGGTCGTTTTTAATACGGATCTTAGACTTTAGCGAGAGACGAAAATCAACGTACCCGCTCGCTCTCAAGACTTCTCAAGAGTTTGTGTGGTGCGCCGCGGACTTCGCATACGCGAAACACTATCACACAGGACATACACTCATGATGTATTCAAAGCCGTCCAAAGCTAGCTGGCCGACCGAGCCAAAGTCAGCCCAAATAAAAAAAGAAGTTATGTTTTATACTTTTTTTTGGATTTCGATGTGTTTATCCAGATTTATCGCTGTAGGTCTTCGTCGACCTACAGCTACTATATAAAAGGTACGCGTCGTCAATACAGGGGGTGGCTTTTCCAATTGCTCGTGTGCAAAGCCTTGAAAAATTGGGACGATCAACCGACACCCTACATAAAGATACGTCAAGAGTTGGGGCTGAAATAATGGTTGTATTCAAATAAGTCTATAATATAGAAACTTTAATCATAAGGAAATGTATTATATTTCTAATGCCTGTTATTTACTTTAAATATACATATTATAAGATTTTATGGTTCAGACGCTCCGTCCTTTACTAAAAATTTTTCAGAGAAGACTTGCATATTAAGCATACTTATAGACTTCACGTAAGTACCTAGTAAGTTCCAAACATGTATGTAGCACGCTCTCTCTTGTCCACAGGTCCTTTCACTGGGCGCGACGGGCGGCCACAAGGGAACGACGCAACCATCCCACCCCTGCACTATCCTCCACCATTCTCCTTATAAGGTAAGTGTCTATATCAGCGGTCCCCGAATTCTTTTGATTTGGAACCCTCTTTGTTTCACAATTTTTCGGCGGAACCCTAGCTTAAGAAAGAAGTAAACTAAAGACGGAAATACACTTACCTCTCGTGGCGTGTGGTAGCGCGCCAGAAGTACATATCGGTTTCATACATTAATTATGGTTATAGATATACTAGTATGTCGTGTCGTGTCACGTCCTGATAAAAATTATCACAAGTGAAACGATTTTCAATATGGAAATCTTCAATTTTCGCGGAACGGAACGGAACCACGGAACACCTTTTCGGAAACGCTGGTCTATATCATGGCAAGAAAAGTAGACTAAAACTCGCTGCATACGTTGCGTGTTTTATCACGGACGAGGCGCGGCGTGGATTTTTTGGAAATACTGTATCATGCAAAATATTTACTCGAAATTGCATGGCTTCACGGTGGTATATGGATAGGTTGGCAATATAGTGTTTATAGTACGACGTTCGTACGAACGTTCTAACTCAGTTCAAAAGCCAACAAAACAACATTAATTTTTAAACTGACAATAATTTAGTTAAATAAAATTTAATGTTGCTAATCTCTCTGAAATACAAACACGGCTTGAATAACAACAATTTCTAGGAAAAATATAAAAAAAAAATATTATTTTACAGTAGTGGTTTAAAAATAAAAAAAAATAGGAATTGCCAAAAAAAATGCCTACAAGCAAATTGTAAGAATTCCAAACGTTATCAACCAGAATGATACGTGTATATAAAAAACTAGCGGACACCCGCAACTTTGTCTGCCCTTTGACCTCCTCCTTCCTTTGACCTCCTTAGCGAATGAGTATTTTTCTTTAAAAGTTTGTCTTAGTTGGTACGAAGTGCACTGGGTCAGATAGTTATGTCAAATATATGTCTGTTTTTTTTTATTTATATACAAAGGAAATTACGACGTTAAGAATAGGAACACTGTTAAGACTAGGTCAGAGTACTGAGCTAAAAACTTTTATTGCTAAATTTTTTGGCACGGCTTTGGTCAGTAAAAAAGTTTGATTGGGGCGGAATCGATTTGAACAGTGCAGTTTATATAATTTTGTGAACTATTTCCGAACGAAGTTTGAGCAATTTTTTTTAATTTCACGAGCATTATTACTATACAGCGTTAGCAACCTATATTCAGATCAGTGCTGAGCTTGAGTCTTCTCTCAGAATGAGAGGGAATAGGTCAATAGTCCACCACGCAGGCCCAATGCGGATTGGTAGACTTCACACACGTAGAAAATTAAGAAAATTCCCTGGTATGCAGGTTTCCTCACGAGTATAAAACAACATTATTTATTGATTTTTTTATAAATTATACGTACCTGAATGTGTTATAACATGCCTGATATAATATTACTTAAGCTGGTATATCATAAACAAATCACTCAACAAATACTCATTATTAACAAACAAATCACTCAGCAAATACAGATTTACATGTCTGAATGCCAGCACGGGTTCCGATCTGGTCGATCTACACTAACAAACCATATAAATTTCGTCGACTATTCTTTGGCCGAAATGGATGGTGGTAAGCAAGTCGACGTGGCTTATTTTGATTTCAAAAAAGCATTTGATCGCGTGGAAATAGATGTACTGATGGAAAAGTTATCGCACATGGGGTTCACACCTAAGCTTTTAGATTTCTTTCAAAATTATTTAACCAACAGACGTCAATATGTACAAATAGCAGGTTACAGGTCAGAATACTACTCAACAAGATCCGGAGTCAGTCAAGGTAGCACGTTAGGTCCTACGTTATTTTTAATTATGATTAATGATTTGCCTTATGTTCTAAAAAGTGCCAAATGTTTGATGTTTGCTGACGATTTAAAATTGTTACTGGGTATCAAAAAATACGAAGACTGCATTTTGCTACAGGAGGATATTAATAACGTAGTTCGATGGTCACATATGAATTGTCTGGAATTTAATGTATCAAAATGTAAAGTCATAACGTTGACGTATAAAAATAACAGTGTTGTCTTTGACTATAAGATATCTGGTGATACTCTGGAGAGGGTATCGCAAATCAGAGATTTAGGTCTGACGGTCGACGCCAAGCTAACTTTTAACGATCATATTAACACAATATGCAAAGAGGCGCATAAGCTTTTAGGATTTGTATTGCGGCAGAGTAAGCGTTTCACTAATCCGTTAATACTTTATACATTGTACAATGCATATGTCCGCAGTAAGATGGAGTACAACTCACCTGTCTGGAGTCCGTTATGTGCTACTCATACACTTACCGTTGAGAAAGTCCAAAAAAAATTCGCGCGTGGTTTGTATAAAAAAATTTACGGTTATTACCCATATTTGTACCCTTCCTTGTTTGTGTCTGGTATGGTGGGGCTAGACACTCTGGAGTTAAGGCGAAAGAGAGCTATTCTCATCCATTACTTCCTGCTAATACACAATAAAGTGGATAACTCGGACGCACTGTCGCGATGTGCCTTGTCGGTTCGAGAACCAGGCAAGTTGCTTCGGTCGTGTCGTAAGCGACCTTTTTTCGCTACCAAGTCGTTCCGTACGCAATATGCTCGAAATGCCCCAACTAATCGGGTACTGTCGATGCTCAATTCGTTGATTGCTCAGCGCCAAGATCTAAATATTTTTGATATAAAACTTCATGTATTTATTGATATTGTAAACAGCTGTGAATTTTAATTTTAATTTTATAGAAATATGCAATTTATGTGTTTGTATTGTATAGTGTATTGTAATTTGTTTATCTGTTATATTGGTATATTGTAAGTCTGTACTTTGTATGCGTTTTGGCTTAGCTGTAAGCATACTAAGGATATATAATAAATAAATAAATAAATAAATAAATAAAAACGTGTGGCACTCGGGGACTGCCGCGGTAAAGCTTTTGTATCAACTTATGCAATTATAATTATCTATTTTTTATTTTATTCATGCAGTATTTCTTTTTCTTTAATATTAATTCAAGTTACACTTTTTGATCGTGGTGACCGATAAGAAAACAAATTTTTCTTTTATTAAATTAATAAAAAGTTAATATTGTTTAAAATATTTTTATTATTTTACAATACATGTGGGTTTTATTATCTTACAGTAGCTGTAGGTTATTCAGGAATATTTATAATTTTCGTAGAGTCGTACAATACGTCTAATCGCACGCACACAACGCCGTGTCGAAGACTGCCGAACTGAAACGACGTTAGACGATGCACGGCCTTCAAGCCACACCTCCGTGCCCGTCGGAGTGGGGAGCGTGAGGTTTTTTCGTTACGGAATTTCTGGATTCGGTCCCCGCGCTCAAGGCCCGCGATAGAAGCTATGCAATAGCTTAATAGACTTATAAATATTTGTAAATGAGGATAATTAACAGTACCACAGCCTATCAAGTAGGTATAACTTATAATAATATTGCGCATTATCGAAAAATTTGTCGCCACAATTTTTATCAATGTTTGAGTATATAACAACTCATTTAGTTTTTATGTGTAGTAGAGCTTTTTAGGTGTCCTGAATTAAAGAAAGAATCTCATAATCTTACAAGCAACTTCAAGTTTTTTGGGGCGTAAACTGCGGTCTTTCTAGCGAGAGTTTCAGTACGCAATTACGCTCTAAACTGTATGCACGCTAGGCTGTGTTAATAAGCAGTACTTTGGGGAATTCATTTTATAGTTTGCGCTGGTGAATAAAAAATGTTTGTCGCATCGACCTCGCTCGTTATGAGCACGCAAAAGCGGAACTTACGCTTACACGAAACCCATTTTCTTTCCAGGCAATTATTAGTACAACTCTGTTGAAATATTTTTAGTTTTATATTTTACATACACTAAATACAAGATATTGTTCCTTAGCTCAACGGTAAGAACGGTCGGACTCACGGTCGCGGTGGAGGTTCGATCCCCTCCCATTTATTATTGTCGTACCCACTCCCAATATACAATTTACAATAGTCTTTGCCTACTACTTGGAGGGGAATGAGTATATTGGTCATATTTAAAAGATATGGCAAATATTCTTTGCTTTCATTATCCGAGATAATAATTTTATTTTCTATAGCATGTACCGTCAGTGTCTATAACGTATTAGCTTCTCGTGACAATTTACAAGAAGCTAGTGATATTATATTTATGGCAAGAACAAAGTTGAAATTTACAAAATAAATAATTTGTGTCATAAAAGGGAAACCATCTCTCAGTCTGCTAGATTCAATGGCTCGAATTTGATGTCAGTCAATAGATGTGTGGGACCGAATGCTATGCACCCTACAATATTATGAGAGTACCAGCATTTTACTGCGTGTTGGTACATACAATACCAATGCGTTAACTTAAACGTAAATTACTACGGTAAAAATTTTGGATTACATACTGGGCATAGGAACGTAAGGGGCGAATATTCCAGGTCCTAGGGACAAGACTTTTGTTTCAGTAAATTAATATTTTGTTATTTGGAGTTTAAATAGCAAAGCCTGTAAATTATGTATCTCAGTGCACGATTTAACGCATGAGCCGTTATATCGTTTTTCATTTTTCATGATTATGTTCTCAAATACTTGATATTTCAACTAAATTACCTTGACAACGTTATTTAAGTTATTGGCAATGTTTTTTTTACGATTCCAACATGATTATTTCAACGAGAATATATTAATCATTGCTTTTTCGTTAATCGTTATAATAATGTTACTACTTGCTACAATACTAATGTCACTTTACGTTAATTGATGATAATTGTGTCATTTTGTTGAAAAAAAAAATGTGAGATAATCGCAAAAACGAAAATACGATAAACATTTATGAAGTGGCTTATGTTTTGTATCGTACACTGAGATATATAATTAACAGGGGCTCTCCACTACAAGTAAAGCTTTCACTAATTGCGTTAAATTTTATTCTGCATTCAACTTATTGCAGTGAGCATCAGTTGAAATACAGCTTATTGATTAGTGCGAGTATTAGATCAATTATAGAAGGACCAGTTTAGCACGAACAAAATTTTCTCTCATTTTCAATGGAAAACGAACTTAGATTTGGTATATATCGTATATTAAATCGTTTTAGCCAGTTTTTTACACCTTTCAACTACACAAAAAGATATATATACGCTATTTAACCAACGAACACGATTACTATGTAATATCGATTCTATAAAGACAAGTTTTTATAATCGCATTAGATCGTTGATCATATACTTTGGCGGAAAAGTAACGTCTAACGAGGCAGGTTCTTTAGAATACTTGGTCTGTGGTACGAGTTTAATGCAACCATACACGTACCTATTATTGTGTCCTGCGCTAATGAGCGTCGCGTTGAAAATATTTAATCTTTTAATCTATATAAATAAAAAATCCGGCCAAGTGCGTATTGGCCTACGCGCAGTGTCGGGTTCCGTAGATTAAATTAGCGCTTTAAAACCTTTTATTGTAAAAATACCGATAGCAATAGACACTATGGGATAGACAAGGAAAAGTCGCCTCACTTTACATCTAGAAAAGGAACCCTAAAGTTTAATTTTTCAAACTTTCATTTTACCGTTTTATAGACGTCATCTATATTCCATGCATCAGCTTTATAGTTATAATAGACTCTGAGATATCTCACTAACAACTTTATCTATTTAATTAACAATGGAATTAGTATGCGATTTTTGAATTTCAATTACGTTTTTCAAGTTGGTCGACTGTAACTCTTCAAATAGCAATGACTACCTAACTGTTATAGTTTTCCAATTTCATTATTTGTGATTTTTTCACGTATCCATAAACAACCCTTTAGCGTGTTTGGGACACTTGACTCTAAAACAAATAGCTCTTAAAACCTTAGTACTTTACAAACGGATCCCTAAATCGAAAAATATGAGGGGTGTGTTAGTCACCCCTCATATTTTTCAAAGTCCTATAAATATGGTAGGCAGTAGACCAGGGATTTTTAGGGTAAGAGTAGGGTAGGGGTAGGGTTGGGGTAGGGGTAGGGAAGGACTAGAGTAAGAGTAGGTTAAATGTAGGGGTAGGCTAGGTGTAGGGTATGAGTGGGGTAGAGTAGGGTAGGGGTAAGGTAGGAGTTGGGTAAGGTAGGGTAGGGGTAGTGTGGGAGTATTGTAGGGGTAGGGAAAAAATGCACATACGAGGATTTCAATGCGAAGCTTGACCTAGTCCGCTAGTTTTAAATATAAAATGTGGTTAAGTAATAATTATTTTACCAATCGATATATAATTTTTTTTTAATTAAATATTGTTATACAAAGATCTAAATGAAAAAATAGTTGCATTATGTTATAAGTTATATGGCGTTTGTCTAGCTCCTTGTAATACCCTAAGAGTTGTCTTCTTAATGCTTATTAAATAAGGATTTTTCCAGATTGCTTAATTTTATTACTAGTACATATCCTGATCGACAACGTTATGCACGACACTGGTCTAGCTATTTTTGTTTGAAGAGATCGATATGGTTCCTAGCTACACGTCACTATAATCCGTATTCTAGCTAATTAAGTGTTAGGGGATTTTAATATAATTAAAAATTGTTAAAGTATTGTAGGTAGTATCGCATGAAAAATTTTTTAATAATTGAAATTGTGAAATTATGTTTTTAAAAATTACTACTTTGTACATCGTTTATGTACTTAACATAAATATATACACACGTTAACACCTTGAACGTATTGTTTCAGGCCGCTTGGGATTGGTTGATCCTCATACTGGTCATCTACACCGCTATATTCACCCCCTACGTGGCCGCATTTCAGCTAAATGAGCCAGACTTCGACAAGCGCTCGCGCGGGTTTGGCCAGGATCCCATTGTTGTTATTGATATGATAGGTAATTTTATTATGTATCATCCAATATCAATATATCAGACAATATTTTTATTATTTAGGTACTAGCCGACGCTCCGCGGCGAACGTTTCCCTAGCGTAATTCTCGTACCCGTAAGAATACAGGGATAAAGACATTGCCTATGACATTTACAAATAACGTAGCTTTCTTGTTGTGAAAGAATTTTCAAAATTGGTTCAGTAGATTCAGAAATTACCCCCTACGATACAACAAAGTTTACCCCTTTGTAATTGTTAGTATAGACAATATATATAATACCTACATCTCACACCGATTACCTTCTATAGGACCTGCCTCGCTAGAGGTTACCCCTCTGTCATAACTATAAGATCATTATCTAATGTGTTCATACAAACTGCGTCTATAGAATCGATGTTTCATTGTGTTAGAATTACACGTGTGTATTACACATTATTATAAAATTTATAGTTGTGTGTAGTCTCGAAAATATTCAACACCAATAAATATACCCTGTGCTAAGGACACAGGGTATATATTATTATAAAAAACAACAGTCAATTTTGTTGGTGAATTTGAGTGCGTTACAAGTCCAATAGAAGGTAATCGGTCTTAGGCTTACATTGATGGACTGACACCTCAGAACGTAGAACGTTAAAGCTAACGCTATAATTTCGCGATTGGCACATCTAATTCAGAGCACCACATAATTTTCACTTAAATTAATAATTATAGTTCTTGTAATTTTACATATTTAAATAGTACAACTGCTATTTGTGACAGAACTTATCCGAGGTTTATTTCCCACTAATCAACGCTTCTGTCGTAAAAGCAGCTTTGCTGAATTTCAGTCAAACAGGTAATAGTTGGTGGTGTAATTATTACACTAGAACACTTTATAGGACGCGTTTTTGCATATTATCCTGCAAAGTTTTACTTTGTTTATATGAGATATTGCTCCAAAAATAAATGAAATATTTTTGTATAGATAAATATCTGTATTGTTATTGTTTGCAGTTGACGTCACGTTCATAATAGATATCCTAATCAACTTCCGCACGACGTACGTGAACGCCGCGGACGAGGTGGAGTCGGATCCCGCCAAGATCGCGATGCACTACCTGCGCGGATGGTTCCTCATCGACCTGGTCGCCGCCATTCCCTTCGACCTTCTTCTCTTCGGGACCGACACCGATGAAGTGAGCCGCCTTTACCTCGCACGCATTCACCAAACCTTATCACATAAACACACGACTAAAATAGTAATAGTACCTAAATAAATGCCTGAACTAGAGGGTAATAGCAACCAGACGATCAATTGTCCGAAATCAGACAATAACAAAACTATACCCAACGTCATAATAACAGTCAACACAACCAGTAGAACGGAGAAATAATTAAAAGTGTTAGGCACGATATTAAATATATACCTACCTCTTGTGTAAGATTAAAATCGCGGAACACGATTCTCGAATGATAAAATGGATCGTTAGAAAAGTAGGTCGAGTTGTATTTTTACGAAGATTACTTAAAGGGGAAGAAAAACAGAATAGTATTTAAATAAACGAAGGCCAGTGTTAGTTTCGGACAAATGAAGCTCTGGATAAAAAATATTAGCAAATCACGTACAGTAGTGGAATGCAGTTAACGCAGCTGTCACATGAATACTATGACACTATTCTACTAAACGATATATGCCGATCACAAAGCCCCACATATTTAACAAATTGGCTGGTTATAGCTATATATTTATCCTCTCCCCATCATATACGATATTATTTTTGAAACCGATGTTTATTATTTCGAAATTATTTTATTTTGTGTAACTATAATTTGTTATATAAGAAATCCCATAATTAGCAATTTATGTATTAGGTATCTTTCCTGGTACGTTTTCCAAACAAATTATGATTTGATTATGAATATCATAAAGCCGGTATGTTCGAGAGCCCAAGGTGGGTGCGTACTGAATTTGTAATACCGTTTCTTGTTACAGCAGGGGCTGGAAAGTGATGAGGTATACCATCTTTGTGAACTATTTTTATGTTGCTGCCACTATTTTATTACATTTTAGTTTTTATACTTTCAAATTAATTTCCACTAGCCATTTTAAATCCACTAAGCGAATGCGTTAATGGAAGATGAGGACGCTTCCCATGAGCAAATTTGTTTTTGAATTTCACACAGCGCCAATTATAAGAAGTGCCCACTCGCCTTATCACGAGCTTCGCCACCTGTTCCGACAATATAACGAGGCGAGAATACTTTACTATCGAACGATACGAGTCCTGCATTGATATTTGAATGTAGTCACGGCTTTGCTCTACCTTTAGTGCATAAATGCAGTATAGACTTTGAAAGTTACATCTCAGGTTTTGTTTTATGCAAGGTAGCTTGATATTATATTAATTACATAGTATTGACAACTCATATATTTTGTTTCCTGCAGAGGCGTAGAACGCAACTAGAGGCAAGGTAATGGCGGCCTTCATCTTTTAGCATGACGTTAACAAAAATTCGATACCCAAGGTTACACACCCAAGGTTGTACACAAAGAGTAAAGTTTAAAACAATGTTTGGATTTTTTGTCAATATAATTTTAAAAGTAATGTTCCCTACCTACCTCCTTATAAATTTTAGCCTAGTTTTGCTAAGCTAACAATATTTATTAATCCACTTATTGATGTTTTGTGTATTTGAAATTAGTAGCTGTATTCTATAGTTTCCAGACGGTTTGCAAAATATTATATAGTTTCAACTCAACATTTAACAAAGGTTTTAATAAAACATAAACTATCCAGTGCCTACATAAACAACAATTAAATTTTCCCAAGGGGAATTTAATAAATTACGCTCTGTGTGGATTATATTATCCAACGTAATTATTTTTATACTACCCTTTATAAATATTATGTACCACAAATTTTACCGTTCCGGTAATATTCTGTGCACCGGAGTCAAATACATATAGTTTTTGAAAAAACTAAATAAAATATTTTATATATGTTTTAAGGATTTTTTTAAGTAAACTTAAAGATAGACTTTATTTACATAGTCTTTAAGTTTACTATCTTCCGAAGTTAAGGTTGAGTTTTGAAGGTACCCATGCATATTCCGAAACGCAAATATGGGAAAAAAACGAAAACCGTTAAACAAAAGAAGGTAATGATATAATGTGATGGGCATAAATGAAAATTAATAATATGATAACTTATAAATAGTGTCATTATGTTTTACGATTAATAAACACTAAACATTAAAGTATAATGTAATAACTAAAGGTGAGAAAATAGTGTCGAATTTATCTCGACATACAATCGGAAATTCAATAGAGAGTGTCAGATAAAAATAAATATAATAAATAAATTATAGGAGTTTCCAAAGTAGGCGCATCTTTTTACCTAATGATCAAATATATAATTGACAAAGGAAAGGTTGAGAAAGACATGCTTTTATCTTGCATTAAGTTACAAAGCCATTGCATAAGATTATGATTATGATTCGTTATTTTTTTTTATATTAGGCAGAACATAATATCTAAATATATATTGTCATAAGCTTACTTCATAGAAGTTCAAGGCACGAAGTGCACAGAGCTTGGTAGTAAATACGCTCACACTTCCCAGACGAATATTTCTGTAAAAAATCGCATTATCACAACATAACAAAGCACTGAACTACTATATGTATCAAAAACATATTGCATTCCTGTGGCACCCACCTTACATTAAACCATAAACCCTATCTAACTAACAGATGTTTATGTTTATTATTCTAAAATAATTTTTGTTTCTTTAATCCCTTGAGATTTTTAATTTACTTTTTTTATTTTAAGTATTTCAATTAAAATTTAGTTGTTAATTAAAAAAGTATTTTTTTTATTATAACTTCATTAATTTTATCACTAAAAACATTGTAATTAGACTAAAATCGACAATAAAATCATTGGATTGTTGTTAAACGCCGTTGTACAAAGAAATAAAGATATATCTATTGCATATAGAGTAATATAAGGAAATTAGTTTTGGGTAATGGACATTTGACATATATTATAAGTACCTACATATACAAGTAGTTGGGTCCCCCTGTGCTTCAACTACACAATCGTCATCGCACCTGTAACTAAACACTATCATGATATTGTATTAATGGTATGCAT
Source organism: Bicyclus anynana (assembly GCF_947172395.1). NCBI lineage: Eukaryota > Metazoa > Arthropoda > Insecta > Lepidoptera > Nymphalidae > Bicyclus > Bicyclus anynana. The sequence continues at coordinate 10,041,758 of NC_069086.1, forward strand.
AGATATAATAGTAGAAGATCCAGTTTAACATCAACATTCCTTAATCTGTATTTTTGATTAGTGTATTAAGTATACCCAGCCAGGCGACCTCCACCAAACTGGTCAAAGGTAATTCAAATTACCTTTAAAGCTAAATCTTCAACGTTTTTAATTCGAACAGCTAGAGTATGTAACGTCCTTTTTGAGTCTGTCTTCTGACACCTATGCATTCAATCAGAAGGCCTAGTGGCAGTTTAACACTGTGACGATCACGTTAACGTACACGCGAATTTCTAAGGAATTGAAACAGCGCCATCTAGTGGCACCACTGCACAACTGTTTCAATTCCATATAAATTCGCGTTTACGTTAACGCGATAGCAACAGTATGAAAAGATTGAAAACTCCCACTAGGTACCCTGGTTGATTAGGCATACTATAGTCGTGTCCCAAATTAGACTTCATACCTTCTCTTCATGGCATTATTGTCGTCAATCGCAAGCTTTTATAACTATAAAATAAAATTTCGTGCCACATGGTATGTGAAAGTTTCTATTTCGTCAATAAAAACTAATTCAAAGGTATAAATAAAATTGGATGCACCTGGATTAACATTCAAGATCAAGTTGGTTAATCTCCAAAACGAGTAGGTATACCTTATTCATTGTCTAAGGTGACATTTTCTTAAATTACCTCTGATTAAAACTACAGATGAAGAATGATGTAAAGCGGGATCTTAGGCCATAAAAAAATTCTAGGTACTAACGCATCAGATACGTATGAGTGATGGGGCTACGTAATTTAGGTAGGTAGTCCTAGTTAAATGTCCTCAATTCAAACTAGGTTAGCTTTAAGTCGATAAGAGTTCTTAGCGTTTTGCCTTGATAATTTTTAGTTTAGTCAATACAAAAGCAACGGCATATTCCTACGTTGAATGTAATAAATAGAATTATACAATTTTATGCACCGCAACCTAATAAGAAGCCAGCTAATTTAATAGTTTTAAACAACGCTTGTAATTGCAAAACCTGTATGGCTGAAGTCGGAAGACGCATCGTGTATCCATAGACAAACTTCTGCTTGGTTGAAGTGAACATCGCTGCGAAGCCTCATTAATGCTACTTAGTAATACGCGAACGTTCATAAACTGCTTGGGTTCGGTATGCGGCTAAAGAGATTGCTTCTCGTGATCACTGTTCAGCTTCTTCAGTGTGCTTTCTGTGTTCGCAGACGACTACCCTCATCGGTCTGTTGAAAACGGCTCGGTTGTTGCGCCTGGTACGAGTGGCGCGTAAGATTGACCGATACTCGGAATACGGCACCGCTGTCCTCCTCCTTCTCATGGCTACCTTTGTCCTTATTGCGCACTGGCTCGCTTGTATATGGTAAGCACAGATTTGTTATACTACACTGGCGTACTGTGGAGCGCGTTTTAAGTTGTGTTAATGTTTAAGGTACGCGATCGGAAGCTGGGAGAGACCTCAACTGCCTGCCCCTATTGGTTGGCTTGACGCTCTCGCTAACGATGTACAGGCTACTTACGACAACTCCACGGGACCGACTCTGAGGTACTTTTAGACTAGGAAGTTGTTATGAACATTTAGAGAAAGCTTTAATCAGTTTGAGCTATTTATGACAATACAAGCGTAAACATTCTATAACCTAGGGATGTACCTACATGGAGCAGATGTATGGAATTCACAGATTATTTCACAAATTTGTCTTTATTTTAGATCTCGATACATCACAGCTTTATACTTCACCTGTACTTCTTTGACGAGCGTCGGCTTCGGGAATGTTGCGCCTAACACTGACCTGGAAAAAGGATTTACGATATTTGTCATGCTTGTAGGATGTACGTAATTATTAAATTTAAATTTAATTACGTAAATTGAAGAAAATTATTATTCAATCTCAATTTGCAATATAGTTGGACGATAATAGACACTGCCTACATAAGTTATCTGCAACTTATTTATTATACATTCATTTATTAAAACGATAATTATTTTACAGCATTAATGTACGCTAGCATATTCGGTAACGTATCAGCAATAATCCAAAGGTTGTACTCCGGCACAGCGCGGTACCACACCCAAATATTAAGAGTCCGAGAATTCATCCGATTCCATCAGGTAATAAAAAAATTTAAAATACTTGAAATATTTAGATTCTAAATTACTTGCTTTTCGTTTTGATCTAAAATATCGCCTGTTACCTTACTTAAATTTCACTGTGCACAATAGCAATTGATTCATTCACTAGGATATCTAGATAAATAATTTCAGTAAATTCAGTTAAATTTTATGAAACTTTAAATGATTTTATTTCTTTAATTATAGATTACGAATCCCCTAAGGCAAAGATTAGAAGAATATTTCCAACATGCATGGAGTTATACGAACGGCATCGATACGTCCAGCGTTTTAAAAGGATTCCCTGAATGTCTTCAAGCTGATATTTGTCTTCATCTAAATCGTAACTTGTTGGCAAGCTGTGCCGCTTTTGATGGTGCTAGTCCTGGTTGTTTAAGGTAATTCTATTAATATTATAAACGCAAATTTATTTAAGCGTGGATGTATAATTTATAATTGGTCACACTAAACCTACCGAAAGATTTCTGTATCAAACTGAAAAATTACTGTAGTATTAATGGATCCATCAGTACTACAAACAAGGCGGAGGATAAAGCAATGTAGTCCTAAGCAAATAATTTTAACACACTAGTCATATGTACAGAATAGTATATGATTAATAACTTACAATTAAAATAAAAAAAAACATTTTTACATTTCAGAGCACTTTCTCTAAGATTCAAAACAACCCACGCACCTCCCGGGGAAACGTTAGTACATCGTGGTGATGTACTTACGTCGTTATTCTTTATATCTAGAGGTTCTATCGAAATTCTGAAGGACGACATTGTTATGGCCATCTTAGGTAAGTTTATATTCTCAAGTTAAGGCTAGAAATGGTTGATATGACAAAAAATAATGCTTTGCTTTATTTATATTTTGACAATCGGTATGATGATAATTTTTTGCACGTTCTTTCTGTGTAATAGATACAGGTCAAGTTAGTTTACGTTACACGCGTTACATACGTTTTGGAGATTTATCTTGAAAAATCAGAAAATTATTAAGTTAAGGACACTATTATAATAAAGTTGTGATAAGTCCTCATTGAATCCATGGCATACAAAAATAAGTTCTTTGATCTTTTTACAAGTTAATAACTATTTGTTTCTTTATTGAAAGTAATTTTTTTTCAATAAATGTAGGCAAATTAACTGTTTTCACGAAAACATTATAATTTCTTTATGACAATAAAACAAAAAATAAAGTTTAAAATTAAAATGAATTATGGTTTTTTTATGGTTTAAATAAAATACCACTGAGTGCTACATTGAGGACGTCGGGATGAGAAAGTGCCTGTTTTCGCGATCCTTTCACACCCCAATTGGACGCTCGTGTTTCCGCCGAGTTTTTGTGAGCATTAAGATCAGTCAGCGTCCCACATACCCGACCGTAGAATGCACCGTTCTGCCTGTCAATATGCTACAGTCGGGGTGCGTAAAAGTATTTCCCAGCGTCGAAAAAAAGGATTCGGGGCGATAAATATAGCTAGATTTCATTTTTAGAAAACTTTTAGCTGGTGGGAGGCTTTAGCCGTGGCTAGTTACCACCCTACTGGCAAAGACGTAGCGTGAAACGATTTAACGTTCCCGTACGATGTCGTGTAGCAACCGAAATGGGTGAAATTTTCATTCAACGCCTAACAAGTAAGCCCGCTTCCACCCTTAATTGCATCCAGCGGCGTGCACAAGGTTTTTAACTAGGGTATGCACTATAAGTAAAAATTGGAAAATTCCTTGTCCAAGTATGTTTTCTGTGGTCCAACATATGGTTGTATTGAGTCCTTATGGTATGCAGTGCATTTTTGCATCTATGAAATGCACGCTACTGATTGCATCATCACTCACACACAATTGCATACCATCAGGCGTAATTGCAATTAAGGGCTAACTTCAAAAGAATAAAAAAATAAACTTAGCAACCAAAATATACCCAGATTTTCATTGTTTACTTTTGTATTAGGCAAGGACGACATCTTCGGTGAGAACCCCTGTATCCACGCCACGGTCGGGCGCAGCAACTGCCGCGTGCGCGCGCTCACGTACTGCGACCTTCACCGCGTGCACCGAGACGATCTGCTCGACGTGCTCGACTTCTACCCCGAATTCCGCGCTTCCTTCGTTAACAGTTTAGAGATCACATACAACATGCGAGACGTTAGTAAACATCATTATTTTAAAATATTACGAGGCTAAAACTTCGCGACACAACGTTGGATTATGTGAGACGACTAGTTTCAAACCCATACGGGGCCCTTAGTCATGAGCTGGTTCGTGCAACCAAACTGCGGATGACGCACAACGCAGGCAACGTGCCTTGGGGCCCCAACGTCCATCTGCTCTTCGAACTATATGGCCTGCCCATTGCCACTTCAGTTTCGCGACTCGCTAAGCTGTGTCAGATATATATACAATATTGACCAGAAATAAACGTACGTTACTTAACATAAATTACTTGTACTAAAGGTCATAATGTAAACTTGCATCTTTTCAGAATGAACTGATTTTTGATTGCTATTAAAACTGAGGTAATAAAAAAAATAATTTTCTATATATTTTGCCTTGACCGTAGGAAGAACTAGGCGGCATTGAACCTCGCCGTAGAATGCGCTACGAGAACCCGTGCGACGCGAGACTGCTACGGGAAGCCTACGCGCGGACTACGAGACGACCTCACACGGAGACCTTTGCCGACAAGGTGGTGCGTGCCTCACGCTTCTATGTGCACCATATATGTTACTAACATCTTTGGACACGTAATTAAAATTACTATGTACCCTATATGTTTACCGCACTGGTGAGGATTATAGCTTATAAATATTACAATAGATGCACTTTACGAATATATAAAATAGATACTTTGCTTTTTTACTGTTTTTAATAGTAAATGTAAGTACGAGTATTTAAATGGAAATAGTAAAAAAGCAAGCTAATAGGTGTCGTTGGTAGTACTGTGTAATTTGCACTATACTGTATTGGCATGTAGAATATATTGAAATTCCCTTGAAATTTGACACATATTTTAGGTAGAGGTACAAAATACCATTGGTTTGCTCTTACAATATATTACACTTGATTCTAATATCTATGTTGCACATATAGAGACTTTAATAAACTATAGAAACTATTATATTTGCAAAACAAAAATCATTCCACCAACAACAAGACCAAACAACAACGGCCTATTTCAAATTCAAAATATATTTTATAATTATGTTTATTAAAGTCTTATTCCATCGCACTATAAGCTGGTTGAAAGACTACGATGAGATTTAATTTTATTGTAGATATCTTGATTTGGTTTCAGGACTCTCAGTGTAGCGATGAAGACACAGAGTCGCCACCCAGCAGAGGTATTCTAGAGTTTTCTGCAGACAAAGCGGGCCAAGACGTCACACCACTTAATTTTAATTTTAGTAAACAACGCTCCACTACGCTTAATTCAATTACAGGTAATTACTATAAAATAATACTGGAATGTAGTTTTAAGTAATTTATTCTTCTATTAGGCATATTATACGAGACATCACAAATCTATAGGTAGACGCCAGTAGGTATATGTATATCATATAAAATTACATAAAAGATAAGATATAAAATCACAGAAATAATTAATAAATAAATAATAATTAATCGTTGATGTTTTGTAACATACTGGTCGAATGTCGATATTATATGTAAATTTTTCGATTGTCGATTAAAATAGAGATGTGATAGATGTCTGTGTTATTTTGTAATTATAATAAATTCTATATACTAAATATTTATTTTCTAAGAATATCGTAAATATAATATTTAACAATGGTTTAATAGATTAAGACTCATGTGTTTTAATAGTAATATTTACACTTTTGGTTTCATTAGGATCTTAAACAACTGAGAGTAATAATGTTAGAGTCACTGTTCATAATATACATCCTAAAATGATGCTTACTTCTGTTCAATAATAAAACATTTGTCATGTCTCGTCCCTTGTAAATTTATACAATATATTATAGAGTAGATGCACACATATAGCAAATATGGAACGATGTGCAAGCCCCTTTTTTAACTAAAGCCCTTTGCGAACCTAAGTACCTACATTAATAACTTTTTTTATTTGAAATCATCCTTTTAATGACATGACATAGCGTGAATATCATGAATAGATAAATTATTATTTATACGAGTATATGTATAATTGTATATAGTACAAAATAAACCAGTCGGGTTACTTCTTATTTACTTACATATAAGTAGATATATGTATGGAACATTAAAAAAATGGTAAACCAACTATTATTTCAATTTTATAGCTGTATACCTAACGTTTCAAAACTGAATTTCAGTTACGTCATGTCTGTAAAAGAATAGTAAGTTAATTATAAAAAATATTTTTTCTTCTTTGGTAGACTGATACTTACTTACATTTAAAATAGACTTTAATACAAATTATACTTACATAATTATATACAATACATTTCAATTGAGAAGTAACAGAAGAAATGATGAAATGTATCAGCATCCTCCAACTATTATTATCATTTTAATCATTATTTCTTTATTTTTAATTAAAATATATTGTTGAATAAATAAGAAATTATAACGTAAAATTTGATTTACTTTGAGGCAGCATGAAGTGATACGCTTTTTGATCCCACATTTCTCCTACCGGATCGTTAGGGTGGTGCGTGGAACGTGGAACAAGTGGTTTATTTTAATGAAACTTCTATGTCGCGATAATTTGAGAATATTTTCTAATGTTACCATAATTTTTTAATGAGGTTTCGTGTCGCTAGGAATTGTAAATGAGGTTTTAAATCTCGATAATTTTTAAATAAAGTTTTATTCCATTATAAATTGTAAATGAGATTTTATGCCACGCTGATTTGTGAATATGGTTTCATATCGCGATAATCGAAAAAGGATTTATGTTACAATAAATTGAGGTAGTGCTTGTGACTCGCTACATGTCCACGTTCCTTCGCCACTCGCTCTGAGCGCGGCCCTTGTGTGCAGGCATGCTAGCGCAACTAAAACGGAGCTTCCCAGACCTCTACCACCATAAAACTCACCAGCCGCTGCACAACAAATACTGTAAGTATGCATTACGAACTCTTTAGCTGCATGTTTCTATAAACAAACTGCCTACCCTATACTACCAAAATCAAAACCAAGAATGGTTCTCTAAACACACTGTAACCAGTCACTGAACAAACATAAATGTATCATAATAAATCTGCAAATTTTTGCGTTATTTATAACTTTGAAGATTATTTCTGTTGCATATTTAAATTAAAAGACTTGTTAAAGTTTTGTACGTTTACGAAAGGAACTCAAGGAGAAAGGAAAGGTGAAATGGTGTTAAAAAAGTGCACATAGGATTAATTAGAATATATACAACAATGTTACCTACAAATGTGAGTTTCCGTCACTTGACTCGAAAGAATAGCAACGTAATATAAAATTTAAATAACGCAGATTATTATTTTTATTTAAAAAGAATACAATAAGAAACTTAAGCTATCTTATGGTAACAACTCATACAAATCATGCCCACGTGGAATGGTGACAATAAAAAAAATACATATTTGTGTATAAATATTTGTATAAATAAAAATATGTCGCTAGCAGATAAAGGAACGCACATTTTAGTTAGCAAAATATTCAAGCTTGTACAAATTTCAGCTCAATCAACGCCCCAGACGTACCGCGGGCGGGCGGGCGTTCGGCGGCAGTCCTCCGCGGGCCCGCTGCACGACACGTCTCCGCTGACGGGCGGCGCGGGCGCGGGCGAGGCGGCGGTCAGCACGCCGGCGCACAGCGCCACGCTGCCCGTGTCCAGCCTCAGTACCAACCCCAGCTCGTACTACACCAACGCGTCTCCCAGCCCGCCCGCGCCCGCGCCGCCTGCGCCCGTGCACGTCTCGTGCGACGACATCCTAGCGCCGCACGCGCCCAGCGCCGCCGGTCGGGCGTCCCGCTCTGCGCCGCACTCCGCCGTCAACCTGCACCAGGCCGGCCGCCCCACCGCGCTCGCCTTCACACAGGACAGAGTCCAGACCGCCGTGCAGGTGATCATTTGTTCATTCATTGTCGTGCAGCTCACAGTTGAGCATGAGCGTCCTCTCAGAAATAAGAAGAGTTAGACTAATCCACCACGCTGTTCCAATGCGGATTGGTAGACTTCACACACGTAGGGCATTAAAAACATTTCTAGGTATGCAAGTTTCCTCACGTTGATTTTTCCTTCACCGTTTAGGACATGTGATTTTTAATTTCATAAAATGCACATTACTAACTAAAAAGTTGAAGGTGCATGCCCCGGACTAAATTCAAACCTACACCCTCTTAGTCGAAGCTAGAGGTCCTACCCACTGGGTTATCGTGACTCTTAACTGCTTTTTCGTCGATCGGTGCGATTCCTGCCGCTCCCTCCGCATGCAATTCCTGTCTCATGGAACTCGTTGAGCTCTTTTGTACGAGAGCTACTCGTATTATGTAATACTCTATGGATATTGGTATCAACGTTATATTGACCACACCTATGTTACTGTTAATGTAACAAAAGTGTGAGCTCAGAATTATATTTATTTTGTAAAATTGATTAAAATATATGTATGTACTTGAGTTTGTATAAATTAAGTACGTACCTATACTTGACTTTAATATTTTGAGAGTTCTGGACGTACGTTAAGAAATTAAATTTCAATGAAATGTATTTCAGGATGCTCTATCGCCCCAATACCAAAATGTGGGCGCGGCGGCGACCGCGGCTTCGGTGGCCACGATCCTGTCGCGGCTGGAGGAGCTGAGCCGGCGCGTGGCCGCGCTGGAGAGCGGACTGACGGCCGACGTGCGCCGCATCTTGCAGCTGCTGCAGGCGCGCGAGGCACCGCTCCACAACGCGCCGCCCACGCCGGCTGCGCACACGCCCGCCCAACCCTTGGCCAAGCCTTCGCTGTCTGTTCCTCACACCAATGAGGTAATTTAGCCTGCCACACCAATGAGGTGAAACCAACAAAATGCTTTTTACACATTCTAAGTACACTTTGTAATAAAACTCGTCGTACAGAACCAGTGGGAGTGGAACTGGAGCGCCGACCGCGGGCGCGGCGGGCGCGGGGAGCGCGCGGACCGCACGCCTGGGGTGCAGCGCTCGGCGTCGGAGCCGCACGCGCCCGTGCCGCCGGCGCTGCCGCCGCCGCCGCACTCGCACTCGTTCTACAGGTAGTGTGAGGCAGGCGAGACGAGCGCCCCCTGCTCCCGGCCATCGACGCGCTCGCTCGCAGAGTCCGCCTCGTGTGGCTCGTGCGGCGGCTCGCCGGCCGCGCCCGAGCCGCCCGCGTCCACGCTCGCGCCCGCGCCGCGCGCGCGGTTCCACTTCTGCCGGCGGATCACGCGCGCGCGCCCCGACGACGCGAGAACCTTCCTGTGACGCGCTGACCCCACGCGTGGACCAATTTTGTACTTTCGTCGATGCCGACACTGACACGTCCTCGCGGACCGCCGACGACGTCCGCTCGCAAGCGAGTCCATTCGTATATTAATTGCACAGATTGTTGCCGTAGTAAGTAAAGCAAATACTGAAGTGTCCAAGTTTGGGTCGAATAAAAATTGGCCTCGATTTTGAAAATTTTATTCGCGATATTATAAAACGAGTACGTCATGTGCATGTACTCGTGAGTACGAGTCCTTGAGTGTTTTGACACGTAATATTGTATGGATGCATCGGGTTCTTTAAGTTTTACTCGTAGATTAACTACGAACGTTATTAAATATAATAAAAAATATGAGAAATTTATAAATAAATCTCGTGTTTTGGTTGTTGTACTAAAGTCGACTCAGCCCGCGTGAGCGACTCCGTAGATCTGACGAGAGCTCAGTGCAGACGTCAACCGCACAGAGCAAAAAGTTATAAGACTGAGACACGATGTAACGCCGGGAACTTTTCCAGAAGAGAGTAAACGATAAACGCTTTCTACCCGTCCTTGCTCCTTGCCTTTACATTGTAGCTAGTTAATATCTAACACTACTTTGATCAAACATTTTGGAATGCTCCTTGTAGAAGCGCGTTTATGAAAGTTTGCTTGTCGTTATAATATTATAGATGTACGTAAATACCACGTAAACTTCAGTGTTGCATACCATATTAACATTTAAAACAAACTATTGTTAATTTATTTACCCAAACTTCGACTGACTAACGTCTAATTTTAAATAAAACATTTTTCTGGTTTATAAATATAATAATAACATGTACAAGTACCTACTAAGGCACAGTTATTCGAGTTTATTTTATATTTACGTAATAATGTATTATATTGACTTCCGCTCTGTTTAATAGAATATTGCTCTTTGCATTATATATACCAAGTTGTTAAAGTTAACTATACTTGCACGATTTTCAACAATGAAATGTATCATCCTTAATGCAAAAGTGTAACAATATTGTTTTAGAAGAACGATGAAGTTGTTGAACTAAGCGCAACTTTTGTGAGATTTTTTTTGTATCTAAGATTTATTGCTAAATTATGGCTCAATGATTATAATATGATTATCTTTATATTGTATCAGTAGATAATAGTAATGGGTAAGACATCTCGCCAATATAATATCATGTAAGCAATAATAAAAGTACACTAATGTAAGAACCAACAGACTTCATGATTTTCATATAATTACATATATTTGATGCTTGATGTTTAAATTTCAATAATGCAGCGTTAGCATCAAATATACATAGACAAAATATAAATAATATAATACCTACCTATTATACGATAGTCTTAATTATTTTTATGCTTAGGTACTGGAAAATTTTATAATTTGTTATTAAATTATAATAATAATGCAATAACCCAAACTATTCTCTAAATAATTTAATGATTTTAATATAGGTACATTCACACAGTCAGATACGCTAGATATTTGTATTGTGTATATAGGTATAAAAAGTAGCATATCTACTAAAATACTACACTACTCATAAGGGAAGACAAAAACAGCAGAGTCAAAATTGCGAAAGATGCGAATAAATTCGGCAGGATAAAATACCTACCTTTTCAACATGCAATTTTCATCATTCGTAACTAAGGTTTAAAAAATTCCAAACAGCTTTTACTTACATTTAAAATGATTACTCAGACTTAAAAAAATATTTAAAGGGTTCGAGTTTACTAATAGGTTGGGGAAAAAGTCTTTCCGCATGTAGTATGTACTTGTAATAAAATCTCTTTGGTTATATGGCTATGGCCATACTCGTATGTATCTGACTGATTTTGGTATCACTAAAAAGTTTTAATTTTAAAGAGGACAATTCTAAATTCAAATTAGGAAAATGTGTGATTTTCATTTGTTTTTCTTATTTTTACAGTGAGTGAATCTAATGAATAAATTCAATACATTTTAAAATTTTACTACACAAAAAGGTAAAAATGCAACACAAGCCGCGAAAAAAAATTGTGAAGCTTATGTGCCTAATGCAGTATCTGTGAGAGTAGAACAAATTTGGTTTAAGCGTTTTCAATTCGGAAATATTGATATCAAAGATGCACGTCGCTCTGGTCGCCCTGTTACGTACAAAATTGATGCCATTTTCAAGCTATTTTTGAAAAAGTGGAGCAACAATTTTTCAATTTTACGTATAGGTAATGAATTGCCGTATTAGTAGTTATGATATAGCTGGAGAACTGGGAATTGACCACAAAACGGTTTTGGTGCATTTGAAATAAGCTGGGCACACAATAAACCTCGATATTTGGGTGCCCCGTGAGCTTACTAAAAGAAACTTAATGAACCGTGTACTCATTTGAGATTCTTTATTACGACGAAATGAAACCGAACAAGCATTTAACTGGTGATGGAAAGTGGATCACGTGCGAAAAAGATCGTGTTCAAAGGCCGGTCAGGCTTCACAGACTCTGACAGAGGCTGGCGAACTCGGGTTAACTCGCAACAAGGTGATGTTGTCTATGGGATTGGAAGGGCATTCATTATTCATTATGAATTGTTACTGCCAGGCAAAACCATCGTTTCTGACTGTAATGCAAGAAACTGATGAGATTAAAGCAAAAAATTGAGAAAAACGGCCAGAATTAATCAACGGAAGGGGTATGGTTCTTTACGATGATAACAAGAGTTTGGCTAGTAGGTGTTAATGCGTCTACCGTATAGTCCCGACCTTGCACCTGCACATTTTCACCTGTTTCGGTCTCTGCAGAATTCCATAGGCAGCATTACGAGATAACTGCCAAAACCACTAGTCGCAGTTTTTTGATCAGAAGCTCCAAATGTTTATAGCAATGTGATCACGTCCCTACCAACAAGATGGCAAAAACTTTATATGAAAAACCTTTTAAATTTTTATATAAAATGGTAAAAACCTTTTCCTCGACCTAATATACGCCCTTAACGCTATATTTGTTGCTAATATAAACTCGAACCTCTATAGCCTGCGCTTCCGTTTTTTCGCTTCGGTATAAAAACCTCCCGGGGGTTCTTCGGTATAAAAACTTTATACCCTTCGGCTATAAAACTCATAATATTTTATATTACCGTAAAATATCGTTTTGTTTTATCGAATTTTATTTTTATAATGTATATATATAACGCTCATGAACCAGGTAACTTGGCTTAGTCAACTTCGAAGTAATATGATTTCTATATATAACTTTTAAATCCAACGTTAAAAGTTATAGGTAGTACGTTACTAATACCTAGATGTTTCACTCAATATCGTTTAGTTTCTACAAATCTTCTTCTTAATCTTGGATCTTGTAGTCATTTAATATTTTCACTTAACTTGTGTTCCAATTTTAAGTTCTGTATAAATGCAACGTGCTTCGACCAACTTAACACAATTTGGGATAATTCATGAGGGATATATTTAGTTATTATGAGTGAGCAAAATATTAAAGTATTTAATATAAGGCAGGTTGTGACGTTTCAATATAATGAGCTACGTAGCTATTTTTTACATGAAATCCAGGATAATTACCAAACAGCTTTGTCCAATTTTATATAAAAAACGGCGGTATTGCAAGTGGGCACAGAGCAAGTAAGAATCAATTGACTAATAAAACATATTATAATTATATAAAAAGTTAAATATATATTACCAAATTGCCATTTATGCTTTCGCAGAACTTAGACTAGATATAAACACTTAACGGAATTCAAAAACCAAGATTCACGTTAACGTTAGAACCCGCTTTTGCATTAAACGCAGTTTATTTGAAACTAAGGCTTACAATTATTATTGTTTTCAGATAAGCAAGGCAAAATAATTTGAACGTAGATACCTATTAAATGCAAATGTGAAGTAATACTAATGTGAAGGAACCGTAAATTAAATTTATTTAATGTCAACTAACCCACCTACTCGAAAAATCAAAAATATGTATAACCAAGTACCTAATATAGAGTTTAATATAGACATATTCGTAAGTCGGTCAATTGCGAAATGTATAATAACAACTATCTCATAATAACTATTTAATAAAACAAAATGTTTGTTGCTTTCTCTTGTTGGTGTGGAACGCCTTATCAGGCTTGCTTTCGTAGTTGTAGTGTTTAATAATACATAATATAGATAACTATTGTTACCGTAGTGCTTATTTATTGCAAATGTTTACCATTATTAGGTACCAACATTATGTAGCTGCCTATTTAGTTAATAAGTACCTACATAATGATACTAATTGTCTTCGAGCCTTGATTTATTTAATTTATTACACTACTTTTCCTTAACTAGCTAGCTATCATTAACTTTACTTGGGAATTTTTCTCTAGCTCGGGAGCTAGAGGCAGAAAGTGAGAGATTTGAATAGAAAATTTTGGACTGCTGATATTTAATTTTAATAGTAGTTGAAAAATTAGACTTGATACACATTTAGCCAGTTCAGCCAAATCTCAATCGTGCTGTCCCAACGTCGTGCATCACCAAAAGTCACCAAAAAACGCCCTAGCTACTATACTAATACTAATTTACCAACGTACTTTTCGATTTATGGTCTGAGATCCGTCATTAGAAATAGTTATCATCAGTTGTTCATTAGTGCTATGAAATAAATGATAGTTATGTTTCAGTGACACATTGCAAATAGGTTGCCTAGTTAAATTGCGGGCAAAGACATTTTTCATACAAAATCTAGGAAACCGTCAACTAGATAAAAGGCCAACCTAATACAGTTAAATTAAGCATAATGACATTACCTGACTGTTTATATCTGGCAACTCCACAGTTCAAGTGTACAGACAACCTTTACTTCTCAATGACTTTGGGTATATTCTATTAATTAGTATTAAATGCATTTTTTTATTTGACTTCCTTTCCTCATTGGTTAATTTTAAAAAGTTGCCTAGTTGTGCAACTCACTTGCAATGTGCAATATGTGAATATTTTCATCATTTATTTCTTATCGCAATTAAATAACAGATGAGTATATATTTATTATGCCGGATCTTGTATTTTTTTAATGTGTGCAAAAATAAGCACCTACATAACACCCACAACAATAAAATTATTAAACATGAGACTGTTAAATTGATTTATTGGAAATATGAAAATGAATGTATTTTAAGCATTCACTGGTCTCTTAATTGTTGTTTTTTTAATTCCTAGTGAATTATACAGCTTTTAATGGTCGAAATAAAGCAATTTATTGAAAGCGTATTCAATTTTGAGGTGCTTAAAGCTGAAAACTTGTATGGAAACTAAAGTATTACAAATGAGATTTTTTCATCCATTTTAGGTGTTACAGCATTAACACTCTTTTAAAATTGGTCACGCTCACTCAGAATATTATGCGAGGCAAAAGTTATTATCTTATGTTACTAAATATTACATTAATTACTATGCTATATGATAGACAGGAAAAATTGGCATTGAATAAATAATCAGGCAATCTTTCCACCAGAAATATAGTAACATGTGTTACGTGCACTGACCTACTCGTATGTACTTGTACCTAGTGGTGACAAGGTCAGTCATGGCAAAGAATATGTGTGAGATCACCAATGGGACCCCATCGTTGACATAGCTTAGCTCACCTTATCTTTTTGCACCACGGCTTTACTAACATTAATTATGAATACAAATATTGATGCTTTCATTCATACTCGTATATCCTCATATTTCTGGTGGCGAGGGAGTCTTAGGATATAGGTACACGATATTCAAATAAATTTGGTTTCCTCATATAAAATATTAGGTAGACGTATGTACGTTTAAGATATGTGATAGCAATGTCACTGTAAAATATTCATTTAATCGTAAACTGTTTTTAATTAAGATCTTTAATCTTAAGCTTAAGTGAACTTATAAAAAGTTACTCGCTTTATCATTTTAAAAATTGTTGCCTTGAAATAATTTTAGACACAAAAACTGGTTGTTTCAACTTAAATCACACGATAGGGTATTACACGCTTATGAATACCACGATAGAAGCAATAAATGTTTTGGATAAGTGGGTGCAAGTTGCATGAATAGCGTCTGCTCTAGTAAACGAAACGATCTTAGAATAATGTCCTATTTATCGAAGGACTCAACACTATCGACTGTCGAATCATACCACGCGAATGGCCATATGTCTGTAAACAAAAACCATAAAAACCTTGCAGCAAAGTGCCGCCGTAGTACCGTAAAGTAACATAAGGACACGGAGCCCATGCCTTGGGTCGTCGACCTGACAAGAACCCTGGAAGGCTGGCACAATACAATGCTTACACTCAATTCTTGTTTTTTTTATTTATTTATACCAATCTTATCAGACAGTTTTTATTTTTACCATTTGAGACCCACTTGCTTGTATGCTTAAGGACCCCGTCTCGTGTATATGGAGTATACGGCCTTGGCGGCAAAACTCTATCACGTAACTCTTGCTACGCACTACGAGTGGCCACGCTACGCTACGCTGCAACTCGCAGAGAGTTGAGTTCATATAAACTTTTTTTTGAGCAGGTATTCATTTAATTTTCAAAAATAAATAATATTGAGTAAGATGATTTAAGGAGCGTAATACCCTATTGTATTGTAAGTAATAATATTATAGAGTATTTTATTGATAAGTTTAGTATTTTATATGTTAAAAACGTTAGGTAAACGCGCAAATTGTTAAGGCGTGCGTAATGTTAATTAGTAATTTTGTCTGTGATCGAAAATTTATATTGTTAAGCTGAAAGTTAAGCGCACGTAATAATGTTAACATTACTTATTAGGTATTTCGTTGTCCGTTCCCTATTCGTGGCGATGTTTAATTTTAATTTTGTTTAATTTTATTTAAATTACAATTATTTAGATAAGTTTAGTATACCTACATTTATCGACCTAAGCCAGAAATGTTACTTGAAACCGAAACATTATTTTGAAATATTTTGAAATAACTTTCTTTCCGTTTTCGCTTGTGCTTAGACCTGCTGAGATAATAGGTATATATAACTAGCTCCAAAATGCATTTTCAAAGTTCAAGCTACATACATCGCATAACAGCAAAACATTACGTAACAAAATTGCTCAGCATTTAAGGTACTGTTACACATGCTCTAAAATAGCATGCTAAAAACGTGCTATTAAGTATGCACAACACGAGCATCCTTATCATCAGTTTACATTTGCTAGCAATAAGTATGCTATTTTTAAGTATGCTCTTAAATAAACATGCTCAAAGCAAACATTCCAATTACACATGCTAATTTGTAACTATCGCTATCAGTCTATAGTATCGTGTTAGACAGGAAGAGATTAAGGTGAAGTGAATACAGAATAGCAATTCTGATCGACTAGCATACTCAATAAGCAAACCTGTACAGACGCGCTAAAAGCACGCCCCCTTCCACCCATGCAGCAAGTAGCATGCTCATTATTAACAATGTTGCGATACACATGCTAATAAGTAGCAACTGCTCAATAGTAGCATGCTTTTGTGCTTGAAATGAGCATGTGTAACAGTAGTTTTTCTAAAGTCCATTTGGGCAAGTTTTGATGCGTACGTAATGTTAATTAAATTATTGCCATTTACTGAGTTATTACCAAAAATGTAACTGAAGCGAGAGTGCTTGTATAGTGCAGGAGAATCGACGATCATGCAAATGAATCCCGAAGGACTGGAGTTTCAAATAATTGAGGCATCGAAATTTTCCGAAAAATCAGATAAACAATACTAATCAATTAATGTTATTAAGGTTTTGGTTCTCATAGCATAATGCACCAACAAAACATTCGCCTTTCTGCTTTAGAATTCCGCCTGAAAAATAATTAGTGGCAATTTGTTCCATTACATCCTGCCGGCTTTCACAGTCAGGAATAAGATACCTGCCTCTATCTATCTAGAAATCCATAAAATCTAGGTTCCGACTTACCTAGATACTACACGACATTTGATAAGTAACTGCTCACTTCGAACTTTATAGAGCGTGTGTATACGTATTATTATTTAAGCCAGAAAATTTATATAAGCAAGAATATTTATGTGACCTCATAAAAAACATATTTGAATTAAAAGTAAAACGTCAGTTACCGCTAACAACTACGAGCAAAAGCTTAAATTATTTTTCTTAAGAGCGAAATCATTTATAAAATATGATTGTTGTCCCTTATTTTTGTTACGTCCCTAACAAGTGCTTAAAGTTTAATGTTATCCAAAAAAATGAGAGAGATATATATTATTTTATATTTATTTATTATTCTATAAAATACATAATGAAATTAAGCCTAACCATAATGCAACACAAACCACAGTTGGTTTTACTGTGCACTGGCTAATATAATGACTTATACAATATTAAAAGCTAAAAAACGATTCGTTTTATGAAGGTATATAATTATATATATATAAAAACGAAATTCCTATTTGTCTGGTATTATCGAATTAGGCAATACCTAAAGAGCTTTTACATACAATCCACTGCTAATTGCTATATAGATTCTATAGTATAGGCCATCTGGAAAAACGATAATATTTAACTATTTGATTATGTTGACATCATTAGATTATCGTTTTTAGTAAACTATTTTGCGACCAATTTATGGTACGGAACGTTCTGCTCGCGAGTCGCTCTCGCATTTGGCTGGTTTTTCATCTTGGAACTATTCCGTCCATTTACCTATTAATTTCATGAGGACAGATTGGTTTACTTAGTGACGTTACATGAGAATTAATCCCCATCGATTACATGGACATATTATTGTAGTTAAATTACATCCTCCTATATTCAATAATATTGATCGTGAGGTATGTGATCTGATGTTATCTTTAGGCTTAGCATATTTAGAGCTTCACGCAAACACATCGAATTTGGACATACCTACGGCAAAAATCACGTTTTTTTTGCTGTTTTAAGTTGGGTGCATGTACCAATGACGTACCACTATAAATTACCTAAAACAATTCTAACTACTAACTATTATAATTTCTTTGCGGGTAATGCTACATGACTGGCATTGACATTGAACTTCTGATTCCCATAAAACGGTAACAAGGTATATTTTAGTCGGTTAAAAATATATCTACATAAGTTGTATAAAACCTCGCAGAGCATTGATGTACGAGTATAGGTTCTTGCAGAGCCCTAAAAATGTCACTTAAGAAAATGTGGCAAAGAGCCAGATAAACTAAATGTACACATCATTTTGCTCCTCTGTGGTACTTACTGAAGTAAAAAAAATATTGCTAATGCTAAATATAAGTTCTGAATCACGTTTACGTTTTAATTGCATACAGCTTTTGCCAAAGCTTTGCCCGCTTGTATTTATTGTAATTCGGGTCTAGTGTACCTACTAAAATATCGGTAATGCCTATTACATGGTGTTCAATAAGTAATGAGAATGATATATATACTTCTTGGAAAGAAAAAATATAAATACTGGCAAACATAGTTCAGATATCTACAATACTAATAAAGCAAAAAAAACGATTCTATTTTGTTTTTTCTGAATGTCGTCATTCGTTTGCTTTGTGTCAAAACGTGTTCACGAAAATTGAGAAAATTGAAGTTAGCTCGGTAATTAAATATCTCTGCATGAAAATGTGTCTCTGCAAGTGTGGATTTTCATCCTCCTCCTAACAAGTTAGCCCGCTTCCATCTTAGATTACATCATCACTTACCATCAGGTGACATTGTAGTTAAGGGCTAACTTGTAAAGCTTATAAAAAATAAAATGCTGTACGTTGGTGTGCTGAGCTTAAGCGAAGAACAACTCCCACCAATGACGACCCGCGTTCGGGACGCCCTACGCCAGCCGTAACAAATGGTTAAAAATGTTGGAAAATTTATTTTATCCGATCATCGTGATACCGTTCTATTTATGTTTAGAAAAAAGAAATTTTATGTTTAGAAAAAAGATATGCCAAGTGTGTACCTACTCCTAAAAGGTGACTATATGTTGAAAATAAAATCTTAGTCGTTCTCACTACTTAATGAACACCGTAGTATATCACCGTTTTCAACGGGTCAAACGGGTTTTAACAAACTCGCGTTGCAAGTCTACCTAAGTCCGACAAATTGTAGGTAAGCTTTTTAACTTAGAAAGTTGCATCTAAATCGGTTTAATACACTTAGCTCGATGCGTATGCTACGGTATAGGTACGGGTACTGTGTGTTTACAGCCGGACAATTATATGAGTTTACAATTTTATGATAGTGCCTACTTAATTAATTTGAAGGTTAGAGATAAATCAGAAGCTTCAAAGTTTGAATATTCAATCTTACGGAACAAAATATTCTACCAAAGGTATCTATAACTACATAAGTAGGCGCATGTAGGTCCAAACTCCATAATTGCCTACTGTATAATGTACTGTAGATCCTCAATCATCAAAGTGTAATAAAATACTTTGTTAGTAGCGGTTAACGCTCAGAAGATTGAATAAGAATCTTTGGAGCTTTTGAGTTTACCATAATTATGTACCAACCTAATAAATAAGTACCTAATTGTTTAATATCATAAATATCACATTTCCATAAAAACCGCTAATGTATCCTGTTATACCTTGTGTATATATTTTTATTGTTATGCAATAATAACTGTTAAGTCGACCTAGGTGGTGCGAGGCGAGAAAATTAATTTTATAACACTAGCTCGTGGATCACGCTCGCGCCCCCTAGGTTTAACACTAGTTAAGTTTTCTATAATAATAATAATAATCAATTTAATAAGCACACTATTATTTGTTTATAAATTGTACGAGTAACACTTTTGCTTGCTTTCGAATCATATACCTACACTTGGAAATAGCTCTACGGGGACAGTTATCTATGTCGCATTATAATTAACATAATAAGGCCCAGTAGTTCACACTGTAGGCCTATCTGGCTTCAGATCTTGAATTCCTAGGTTCGAGCCCTGGATCGGTCGTTGAAATGTTGAGCTTTCGTGATAGGGAGAGAGAGAGAGAGGTATGTAAGGGTTTATTTTTATTATTATTATTCGAGTATATACTCACATAATAGCATACCTACTAGAAGTGTGATTACTCCTCGGAACTAAAACACTTCCAAGTACCTACTGTAATTACAGTTTTAAAAGATTAAATTGCGTCTATTACAGATATGTTGCAAAAATTGTTTTCTTTGTATAAAAATGATAATTTCGCAAATATCAATGATCTTTCTAGACGTTAAAGTCTATTTTTATATTTTACTAACAGACGCCCCGCACTCGCGTAGTTCCCGTTCCCGTAAGAATGCCTAAAAGAATTTTTAAAATCGGTTCTGTAGATGCAGAGATTACCCCCAACAATACCTTTAATTTTACCTTATAATATTAGTCTAATTAAGAATAGCCGATATTTTATAGAAAGTTCTCTATTTCTAAGCCTCAACAACTTACCCAGAAATTATTTTTAAGTGGGCATGAACTCAAACAAGCCGGATTTAATTCAAAATATAATTGCATAAGTAACTTCCCCGTCTGAGAGAAGTCTAACTAATTATTTAATAAGAACTTTAACTTACTCGTAATCATATCTGCAACGAGTAAATGATATTACAAACTGTGATTCCAGTAGCTTGTTGATTTAATTTATTTATTGGTTTTTAATAATTTTATACAATCCAACTTTGCTTTAAAATTAGATAGCTTTTGTTCAGTACCATGAAATAAATTGTACAATGCTGTATTGTGTGTACTGACGTCATTGTAACTAAACTGAGCACATTAGCCATATTATAGTCGATGATATTTTGAACAGCGCAAAAATAATAATGATCGCTGACGTAATTAAGTTCAGAAAAAAATAAAAATATCACGCACAGGCGATATGTTTGTTGTTTTATTTATAAATACTTCAATATACAGGATGTCCCGTAAATAGCACGACGAACTCTACAAGGTGATTTGAGCTGACATCATGACCACTACTAAATTATCGATAAAATTTTATCATTTTTAAGTTTTATTGATATTTCTAAAAAATATAAAAATCTCTACCTTCAATGCAACTTACTAGACTACCAAAATCTACCTTTTGGCTTCACCGAAGTCAGGTAAAAAGTGGCGTCTACTGGCCTATCTATGTTTCTATGTATCTAGGTATGTTCCATCGTAGCACAGCATCTAAACTACTAAATAATGGTCTAAGTAGTCGGGTTATGCCATAGATTTACGAGACGGATGGGTTATACCATTAGACCATTAAAAAGAAAGGACTTGCCTCGTATACCGTTACCCCTCTGTCAAAGATCAAGAATCAATGATCTAACGCGTTTATAAAACTGATGAAATTAAGAATCGATGTTTCATTGTTGTAATCGTTTTCGTCGTGTAAAGAGCTCCCTAAAAATGCCGGTTTGTGTAGTTGAATGGCATAAAAAACCGCCAAAAACTTGTAGTTTAGTAAAAGATGGAGTAACATTTAATTTGTAAGTATTTCTACCATAATTTTACAAATTTGTAATAAAAACGATGTCTAAAAAGAATCGATTCTTTTGACGGAACAGCAAAAAATCGATTAAGTAATCGAACATTCTATATATATATTCTGTGGATAGTATAAGCGATGTGTTGGTTAGTCTGTGTAAAAATTACGCGTGTGTGTATTGCGAGAGATGTTTTCGATGTGTGAGTTTACCTCGTCCCCCTCAAAAAACGACAGACTTTTTTGTTAGTGAATTTGGGTAAGAAACAGGTCCATTCTTTTTAATGATCTAAGGTTATACCTAGTTTTTCAACATTTTTTACTAGTCTATGAATCAATTGTCAATGCACTGTCAAGTAACTTAAATAGGTTATACGTACAGCCAACTTATAGCGAGATAGAAAAAATTAACTGTCAAGTGTCAACGTGTCAACTGTCAAGTTTCAACTGCCAAGTGTCAACTGTCAAGTGTCAATGTCATTTCGTTCCAATCCAACACTCCAGCAGGCAGCGTGTTCCACTTCCATTCTTTGATTTCTTGCTATTTATGTTTTGAAAAATATTAATAAAACTCCAACTTTTCTTTCAATACAAACAAATGGGGAAAGCTAAAAAGTTTAAGCCATCGCAAGTTGCAAAAAATATATCATTAGCCGATCAAATTGAGACCTCAAATGCCGTAAAGGTTAAAAATAGAAAAATCAAAATCTGGAATGAAGATGATGAAGAAGTAAGCCAATTTAATTTCTTGTCAGTATTTAAAGACGTAGTCCTTAGTATTGTGAAATTTATAATTGTTGCTTATGTTCTTTCAGTTTGTTAATGCTGATTTGTCGAAAAAAATATTAAAAGCTGCAAGGACACAACAGGCAGCAGAAATCAGTAATGACTCAAATAATGCAATTTCAAAAACTTCAGCATCAGTATCATTCCTTGGTAAGTTATACAAACTATAATATACACTAATTTTATAAAGCTGAAGAGTTTGTTTGTTTGGTCGAACACACTAATCTCAGGAACTACAGGTCCAATTTGAAATTTTTTTCAGTATTGGACAGCTCATTTAACAAAGAAGGCTATAATATATTCTTCCGTATCTCCGTATTCATACAGGAACGGGAACAACACGGGTGAAACTGTGCTGTGTCAGCTATATAATACATAAGTACAAGTCTACAGAGGCAACTATTACACGAAGCAGCTTAATGTGTCTAAGCAACTTATAATGTAACTGTACAGTAATAATATATGTAGATTAACCAATGCAAATATTCAATTATGCATTGCTTAATAGATATCTGCAATAACCCTATCAATAAAAAACTTTTTATCACTATAAATATAAATATATGATATAAAACATGTCCCGAAATTCAACAATAAGCTAGCACCAGAAAGTTAGGACACATTTTATAATTATATTGTGGTTGTAATTTTTCAGTGATACATTAATATTACACATAAGCCAAAAGTATTTTTTACAATATATTAAGTATTTCACTTTACATTTAGATACAACATCTGACCATGAGGAAGGTTCAGACCAAGATGATTTGGAACCAGACACTTTCTATGATAATATTGAAATCAATGAAGAGGATGAGGAGGCCTTGAAACTGTTCATGTCCTCTAAACCAGAGAAAACAAGAACACTGGCAGATATCATAAAAGATAAAATAACAGACAAGCAAACTGAACTCCAAACTCAATTCTCAGATGTAGAAACTTTGAAATTGCAAAATATTGATCCAAGGTACAATTAATGATTACTAATATAGTTTAATACCTGAGTTTTTATATATATTTTGTTTTCTTCAGAGTCCAGTCCATGGAACCTTCTTGGTTCTTGGTTGAATTGGTGTTGAAAAACCATGAAGCTTTTTTTCTTAATTGTAGTTGAAAGAAATTAAGTAATAAAAATTTATTTTGCAGAATTAAGACAATGTACGAAGGTGTAAGAGATGTTTTACAGAAATATAGATCTGGAAAATTGCCCAAAGCATTTAAGATGGTACCACATTTACAAAATTGGGAACAAATACTATACATTACTGAACCTACCACTTGGTCAGCAGCAGCCATGTATCAAGTAATATTATTTTATTGACTGTTATTTAACACATTATTTTATCTTGGATTGCCTTGTTAATAGCTTAGTTACCTTTCTTCACAATTTTGTTTTAGGCAACAAGGATATTTGCATCAAATTTGAAAGAGAAAATGGCACAGAGATTTTATAACTTAGTACTTCTGCCTAGAGTGAGAGACGACCTGGCAGAATACAAAAGATTAAACTTTCATCTGTATCAAGCTTTAAGGAAGTCTTTGTTTAAGCCTGGAGCATTCATGAAAGGCATTTTGTTGCCACTTTTAGAGGTAATGTGAATTTTTAAGTTTAGTTTAGTTTTAGGGTTGGTTTTTATGTAATACACTAAATTAATTGTATACCATACTAAATATAATATAATTAAACGGTTTTTGAAATCTCTTGTCTGAAGTAGAGCTAAAAAAGTTTGGAGGTTTCCTAAGGAGGAAGAATGTTGTCTGTGGCAAAAAACATGTAGATGAAATCATAGATGTCTGCATATGTTTCATGATTTTGGAAAGGGATTTACAACAACAATAAATCAAAATGTAAATGTTTTAGGCTGGTGACTGCACATTGCGTGAAGCTGTAATAGTTGGTTCTGTTTTGGCTCGGAATTCTGTGCCAGTTCTTCATTCCAGTGCAGCTTTACTGAAAATTGCAGAAATGGACTACACAGGCGCCAATTCAATATTTTTGAGAATATTGTTTGATAAGAAATATGCACTTCCATACCGAGTTGTAGACTCTGTAGTTTTCCACTTTATCAGGTATATATGCTCTATACTGTACTCTCAATAGAAATAGTTTATCTTTGTGTTTTAAGATAATAACTATTATTTATTAATAATTTCTTTATCTATACTAATATTATAAAGAGGTAAAGTTTGTAAGTTTGTAAGTTTGTCACATTTTTTAAATGGGGTAATCTTCGGAACTACTGGTCCGATTTTAAAAATTCTTTCACCAGTAGAATTCTACATTATCGGGGAGTGCTATAGGCTATATTTTATATTGGTATCATATATATTAGCCGAGTTATCACAGTTTTTGTCATACAGGTCGGACTGAAAATCCTCTTAAAGACTTATTCGCATGCGCTGCCTTAACTATTGTGTAAAATTGAAATTAATGTATGGAGACTTTATGTATCTTTAAAAGTTATACAAAAAAGTCCGCGACACCATATATCTATCTTCTATATATTAGCAGATATAGTACCTTTTGTGTTTTAAAAATTAATAATTTTATATACTTAGGTTTACGTCATTATTTATAGAACTAAACTTTAATCCTTATTAAAATAAATTATTTAATAATCACAAGGATATTATAGAGACAAGATTTGCCCTTTACAGTATGTTAATTACTTAAATAGTTTCGGAGATAATACAAAATTTCTAAAAGACGCAGAAATTCCGCTATATGACGCCCGGCGCTTTCATTTACGTAGTTCCCGTTCCCGTGTGAATATGAAGATCAAACATAGCCTATAACACTCGCAAATAACGTAGCTTTCTATTGGTAAAACAATTTTCCAAATCGGTCCAGTAGATCCAGAGATTACCTCCTACAACCACACGAACTTTACCTCTTTATATTATTAGCATAGAAGTCTCTATTTCTCTTGGTCATACCACCACTCTCGAAGGACTGGACCGATTTTGCTAAGGGTAGGGTACGGGTAGGGAAGCGTAGGGGTAGTGTAGGGGTAGGGTAGGTTTAGGGTAGTGATAGGGTAGAGGTAGGGTAGTGGTAGGATAGAGGTACGGGTAGGATAGGGAAGTGGTAGGGTAGGGGTAGGATAGGCGTGAAATAGGGGTACGGGTGGGATAGAGGTAGGAAAGGGATAGGGTATGGGGAGGGTAGGGGTAGGTTGGGGGTAGGGTGTAGGTAAGGTAGGGGTAGGGTAGGGGTAGGTTTGGGGTAGGGTAGGGGTAGGGTGGGGGTAGGGGCAGGGTAGGGTAGGGTAAGGGTAGGATAGATGTAGGGGTTGGGTAGGGTAGAGTTGGGGTAGTGGTAGGGTAGGGGTAGGGTAGGGTAGGGATAGTAGTAAAGTTGACATCGAAATTTACGCGGACGAAGTCGCGGGCGTCCGCTAGTTATAATATATAATTTCTTTATATTAATACTTCTAATAGTCGGGAAAGACTGGAGTGGGAGTGGGTATAAATGGTCCAATGGTGCAGGCATCAAACCACCACCACTCGGTGATGAATCCGGCCGCTTTACAGTTGAGCT
The DNA here is from genome assembly GCF_947172395.1 of Bicyclus anynana. Taxonomy (NCBI): domain Eukaryota; kingdom Metazoa; phylum Arthropoda; class Insecta; order Lepidoptera; family Nymphalidae; genus Bicyclus; species Bicyclus anynana. Next base: position 10,068,032 of record NC_069086.1, read on the forward strand.
ATTTATTTAATGTATTGCATTGTATGTACTTATGAATAATTTATAATAAAGTGGTTAGTTACCACCCTATTGACAAAGACATACTGACAAGTAGATACCATCAGAGGTACAAGTAGAATGATCTATTTAGTGCATCTTTCAAGCAAGCCCACAACCATCTTTGACTTCATGCAGCCTAAGATGGAAGTGGGCTTACTTGGAAAAAAATTAAAAAATTATTCAACTCTAATTCATTATATCTTTTTTTTATATATTTACTGTTGTTTGCAATACACAGATTCCAAAGTGAATCCAGAGCACTGCCAGTGCTGTGGCATCAGGCGTTGCTGACCTTCGTCCAACGGTACAAAGCTGACATATCCACTGAACAAAGAGATGCACTTTTAGAACTATTAAGAAAACAGTCTCACCCTACTGTAACTCCAGAAGTAAGATTTTTTATAACAATATTATTAACAAAAAATAATTGTTATTTTATTCTATTTTTTTAATTAATTATATTATTATACTATTTTATTAATTAATTGCATTTTTGTTTTAAGATACGGCGGGAATTACAAGCAGCCAAGTGCAGGGATGTGGAAGTCAATGATCAAGTACAAAACTGTATGGTTGTTGAATAAAACAATATAATTATTGCATAGTATACTTTAATAAACATATTATTATAACATATTCAGTTTGTTTTTGCAGCCCATTTAAAGATACCCTGCTAAGAGATTTTACTGTATTGAACGCAGTCAGGCGACATTTGTAAAATACAGTAAAATTTAGCTTGTAGGTATTAATAACACTTCTTCTAAGAAATTGTCAGTAATAGCACAGAGCTACAAAGTTGGTGGTGTTACACCCAACCATACCAACCAAAACCAACCAATCTGCATTTAAAACAGTATGGTGGGATTAAACTTATTTGGAAGGTTTGACCCCTCTCCAAAGAAGGAGGCCTAGCTGGTAAAGGCCATTAAAATATTTACCTTTAATAAATATTATTTTTTCAAATTGGGTAATGTGATCGGTATGTCAATTTGGCTTGAAACAAAGTGTACAGGTGGTAAAACTGATGTGCCACACTCACATTTTCTCCCAGAAACAAAATCAAAAGTCCCCACTTTACATCCACAATGTCTACAGTGTATTTTACCCTTAGTCCACTGCTCTTCTTCAATTTTTACTTTAATCCAATCAGGCAACCGGTCTTCGAGAAGATAAATGAAGTTCTTCAAATTATAACTACTGCATGTGTCCTTGCAAAGAGTTTTGTTGCATGTATCATTCAAATCTAACAGTAAGACTTGTCGGCATTTGTGGCACTTTACAGTACCAGTGCCTAATTCGTTATTCATTATAGGCACATAATTTGTTCCTACTTTCTAAACCAATAATTTTTGCATCAATTATTTATTACAGCAGGCAGAAAATATCATCATTTCGTTTATAGGCCAAAATCCGATATCCGATTGGTCACTGTGATCAATTGATTTGACGTTATTTTATATAACATATAATTAAAGATATTAACTAATTAAAAGAAAAATATCAATTACGTGGAGACTATTATAGTAAATAAAGAAAAAATATTGTCGTTTGAGGTTGTTATAGTGAATGTCAATGTGTTAGGAAGGAATTTGAATTTAGGAAAGAAAGGAAAGAAAATGGCGCCTTGTCAACTGTCAGTTTAATTGACAATGACATCAATTTGACATATACATAGATTAAAAATACTTATGCCTACTTCGGACTACTTTAGTATTTTAGTCGAGTACGTATAATTTTTGGATATACCGCCCAAAAATCGTTAGTACTCGACTAAAATATCCAATCTATTTCACTTTTTAAATTGAAAATACTTATGCCTAGTTCGAACTACTTTAGTATTTTAGTCCAGTACGAACAATTTTTGGATTTACCGCCCAAATATCGTTCGTACTCGACTAACATACTAAAGTAGTCTGAACTAGGCCTTGCAAAGCGAAGCTTGGCTTGACCGGTTCCGCTAGTTGACGATAAGGGTTATTCGCACACAAATGACGGCCGCGTGGCGCAGTGGGTAGTGACCCTACTTTCTGCATCCACGGCCGTGGGTTCGATTCCCACAACTGGAAAATATTTGTGTGATGAGCAGATGTTTTCCAGTATTTATATGTAGTATATAATTGTATATTAATATTATAATATCAACTATCTTAGCACCCATAACACAAGCTACTCTGTATGCTTACTTTGGGGTTAGATAGTGATGTGTATTGTTTATGTATATTTAAAAAAAAAAAATATTCATGTGGTAGGTAACTATGATCTAAGATCTACTTTTGAGTATTTTTTTTTAAGTGCGGCAGCCTTGTAATTTCAGAGATGACCATTTCCTTTCCTCTCAAAATAACCGTAGATTTTTTATCGAATATGTATGATAGATAATAGCAGTGTGCAGTGGCGTAACTAGCCATGAGCCATTAGAGGCCCGTGGCAAACACATTGGATGGGGCCATAAAAAGCCATCACGTTGTAATTTTTTAAATGTTGAACTTCTGAGCTTTTGAAGGGATCCCTTCAAAACACAGGCCAGTGGCATTTTGACCTATTATACTTAGTTCACCGGACGAGGATCGAATACATGACTTCTCGGGTTTATATCCAGTTCTGTAGCTGTCGTGTGGATAGTTAGTTTAAACTTAAAGAAACGCTTTAAATTAAAGAGAAATATTTTATTTTTGTAAATCAGTCAACTAAAAGCTGAAAGTTTGTCAGCCCATGCGACCTATATAATATTAGTAATTTTATGTAAAGCTATAGTCCGTGGTAGTTTTAGGAGGTAGCAGGTATCAAAGGTCAACCTCAACCATCCTTGTTTAAATTGTATTTATTTCATTTTCTTAGCTTAGTCACAGAAAACTGACTTTGTGTTAACCCTGTTAAAGATCCAACTTGCATGGTCTCTAGCGAAAAGGGTGCCCCGAAGTGTCTAGCGATTGCGGATGTAATTTCCCGTAGAAAATATTAAAAAATATGTTTATACTTGGACAATTAAGGACCCTTGAAACCTGCTACCTCGCAAAGAAATTACAGTCCCTAACTAATAGTAGGTATACCGTACATAGCGATGTTAATAGCAAGAGCTGACGAACTTTCAGTTTTTATAAAATAACGAAGGTTGCGACAAATTCTTGGACCAGGAGCAGAGGAGAGGTATGCGACAAACTTCGTGTCCACTCTGAACTCTGAGGTGTGTTTGCGCAGTAAACGGAAACATCGATCTCAGTCAAATTCAGAATAGCTGCGCACTTACAGTGCTCGCCACGTGTCTTTATATTTGTGAAGTTAGCTGCGAATGAGTACCTATGCGCATTCGTTCAGACGCGACTCCCCGCCCGCGCCGTTTGTACCGTTAATGATTCATTGCGCAGTCATTTGTTGCCAACTTCACAAACACAATATTTCGTGGCGGGCACTGTAATAGATGCAAAAATGCACTGCCTACCCTGATGATTTATTTACCTTTACTGTATTAAATTTTTTCCAATATGTACAATTTATACGTATAAAGGATACCCTAATCAAAAACTTTGTGAACGCCATTGAGTATTGCAATATCAGAGCAGACTGTCAGCTGTCTTCAATTGTGTGATTCGATGATAGCTATGATGTCTTGTATACGGAAGTTAATGGAACTGATAGCCGTGTTTGCTGCATTACGAATATTAATTTCCACGACTTTCATTATAATAGTGTTGAAGACTCTCGTGAAAACTCCAATGACCGGGTTGACCAGCCAATCGGTCAGAATGTTGCCGGTCAAACGCACACGGAGACGACTGTAATAATAAAGTTTAATTAATTACCAAGCTGATAAAAGTCATTGGTAAGTATTAATAATGTCATAAAATATTTATTGCACACCCGACTTGGGAAAATTACCTACTTGCCACATCATAATATTATGTAATAAAAAATATATTACCTACTTAGACATAAAATTTAACAAAGTATCTATCTAACACTTAATACTATAAAGTTAAAGATCTCGTTTGTTCGTATATTAGGTTGAACGTGTTAGTATGTTTTTTTTTTTTGTTTTTGACATTTGCATTTACGTTCCATCGTAACTACACAACAAACAAGTTAATTTAAAAATATTAAAATTAGAATTTAAACTATCGAAGTATGCCCGACTAGTTTCGAACCCATACGGGGCCCTTAGTCATGAGCTGGTTCTTGCATCGCGGCACGATCATGACTCCGACGTAATATCACGTGAGTTTTAGCCGTGTTTCATAATCAATTAATATGAATAACACTCACGATAGTTTAAATTCTAATTTTAATATTTTAAAATTAACAACCTAATATACGAACAAACGAGATCTTTAACTTTATAGTATTAAGTGTTAGATAGTCCGTGGTAGTTTTGAGAGGTAGCAGGTCAATCAATTAATATTAAAATTAGGGTAGGTAGGTATTTAAATTGACTTCTTAGGTAGGTATATAAACTACAAATTAAAATATTAAAGAAATATACTAAATGAAATCCTATTCATATTATAAACGCGAAAGTTTGTATGGATGTTTGTTAACGCAACTACTGAACTGATTTAGCTGAAATTTGGAATGGAAATAGATTTTACTCTATTTTACTCTGGATTACCTAATTTGTCATCCCGGAAAAATCCATGGTTTCCAAATCAGGGATTTGTGAAAAACTAAATTTCACGCGGACGATGTCGCGGACGTCCGCTAGATATATCTAAAGACCTTATCTAAATTGAAAAATATATTATTGTTGGATAATCCATTTATCGAGCAAGGCCAAGCTAACATTAACACCAAGCTACTATAGTTGTGGCATCAATCAGGTGCGTGCGCTGCGTTGTTACGCACTTTCATTAATAAGAATTATAATTAGGTAGGTATATAGAAAAAAAACTCTCAAAGATATCTGGTGCAGCATTCTTAAGTGGCAAATTAGACTCAAAATAACACTCTGGATTCGAACCCGTTGATTTTGAAAGGAACATTACATGTACATGATAAAATTGTATGAGATCATGTCATACAGCACAAAATATATAGGACGCAGTTGCCCTTAGTTTTGATAAGTTCCCCTGAAAAAGCGTAGAAAGAGAAGCAAACAACAAAAAACAAAGATTTTTTTATACCTACCCAACTTTAGTAATTGAAAACTGTTGCAAATGTATTTCATCGTTGTTGAAATCAATCAAAACGTCGGCAATCACGATGAACCTGTCCAATGAACCGATGATGCCGCCCGTTGGTCCTATGTTCATTACCTTTACTAAATACTTGTAGTCGAACTGAAAATGAAAACAACAACTTAGGTAGGTACATCGCCATCCAAGGATCAGGACCGAGGACATCAGGCGAGTTGCAGGGAGGCGCTGGATGCTGGCGGCTCGAGACCGTTGTGTTTGGAAGTCCATGCAAGAGTGCATGCATCCTAAGTCCAGCAGTGGACGTCCATCGGCAGATAATGATAATGATAACAGTCTCAACGGTTGACTTTGGCGCTGTTGGTAGTGCTGTGGTTAATACCATAGAGGTCCTGAGAGGAACAAAAATGTGTGAGTCTCGGGACGCTCGACAGAAGAGATAACTTAAAGTAATTTTGGAGACAACTCTAAAGTTATATACCTACTCGTAGGAAGGTAAATGTTTACTTTATCACCAGTTACTACGCTACTAGTGCGTTGTAGAACTTAGATCTATAGGTATGTATTTACGAAGCTAAGGAGATAAGCAGGATTTAAGTCAACGACGTAAATAGGTACAATATAATGTCGTTGATTTAAGTATTACAAAATTGTGCGGTGTAGGTATCCGTATCAAGATATCAAATCTAAGCTATTTATTATTTTAATAATAATCAATCAGTATTGCTCAATTAATTGATAACGTGTTCAAACAAAGATTTACGTACATATGTACCATATTTTCTGAATTATAATATACTAGTTGTTACTCCTTATAACATCAGATAACTGCCAGTGAAAATCCAATTGAAATAGGTTCAGCCGTTTCAGAGACTAGCCGAAAAACCACCGTTTTTTTAAATAAGTACGAGTACCTATCATACCGATTACCGTATAATTTGAAATACAAGAAATACCATATCTTTTGGTATAAAGGTGATAATAATTAAAAAAAGAAATACCACATCTTTTGGTATAAAGCTGATAATAATTAAAAATTACAGACAAGACACTACAATTTTATTTTAGATGTTGAGAGCTGAATGTTTACTTAACACCAGCACACACACACTATCAAGTTTACCGTCAATCTACAATACTCAAATGGTCAGCCTTTCCCTCTGGTCTATAAGCCCTTGGGCTCGTAACTTGGCATAGCTTCTTTACAGCCCAGAAGCTGCAGCAACCCATCAAGGACAATAGACAGTTACAATAATATGACCAGCCTTACTTCTAAATCAGGCGGAATGTGACGCTTTTTCGTGCAAGCAGCTGGTGTTCATAGATTTATAAGACGTTCTTCAAAAAATGTTAGTCCTTACTTCCAAATCAGTAAACTGTAGTTGCAGACGGACACGCAACATTTTCGCCGAGTACTTCACTAGCTGGTCACCGTGTCGGTCTACATTCACCAGGCCTCTCATCTGACCGTCATGCAGGCGCAGCCAAGCGCTGTATGTGATAATTACCGGCCTCTAAAAGAAATACATATAATATTTTCAAGTGTAACTAAAGATCTCTTTAATGAGGTATACCAAACAGTTTGTTACAAAAATAATAATAATAAGCAGGGCGGAGTTTAAAATTAAAAATTACTGACAGAAATATTTAAAGTAATTATTTTACTATTCGCTAGCGGACGCCAGCGTCTTCCGCATGAAAACTCAGAAAAGTTTTAAAAAGTCATAGGTACAATCGTCTGTTAAGACATTAACACCACTAGTAGGTGGTATGAAGTGCCATAACAGACGATCAATATTGCAATCATTGGAGCATCGCCGAAATGTTGCTTGTCTGTCGGTGTTCTATAGGATTTATTTCGGAGAGGGCGCTCAGGAACTTTTCGATCTAGTTCCCTCTTCACCTTTTTACCACAGAACTGCCAGGCATTGATGTCCCCTAGACGCGTACGAAGCGTTTCAGTTCTTCGGTCCTGATCCGCACTGCGAAGTTATGCCCTTCCAGATTCCGTTTTCCCTACCACCTACAACATGGGTATATTCAAGTCAAGAGTGAATAGGCATCTTCTAGGCAAGCGCGTTCCACCATAGGCTGCATCATCGCTTATTGTCAAGCATACTTGCAGCCAAGCGCTAGCCTATAAAATGTAAAAAAAGGTAAAGTACCACCACAGTACTTACCACTTCAAAACCCTCGATGATTTCCGGCAGTTCCATAGGATCGAGACCGTTTTCTTGTAAGAAAGGTACTATCATCTTTATTGTTTTGTCCACATAGTCGTTTACTGTAGCCGATAATAATCCATTTTCCCATCTTGAACTAAATAGATATTATAATAGGTACATTTTTTTACATTTTTTTTTTTATTTTCTTAACAATTTTGAAAAGATAATTATTAAAATCCTTACGGGAGATCAGGTATGAACGTACGAGTAACACGGGATGAACGTAACAAATGAGTTTTTGAGAAAATTATGTTGACTGCACTAATAACTAATTTACCGATATGAGACATTTTTAACCGACTTCCAAAAAGGAGGAGGTTCTACGTTCGGCTGTATGTATGTTTTTTTTTTTTTTTTTTTTTTTTTATGTATGTCCAGCGATAATTCCGTCAATTATGGACCGATTTTGAAAATTCTTTTTTTGTTTTGAAGGATTCACTTCCAGGGTGGTCCCATTTTTTTCATGTCAGGATCTGATGATGGCATCATGGAGAAATTGAAGGGAACTTTCGAAAGTTGTAGAGACGGCTAGTGCGTTTGTTAGTGTTTCCATAAGGTATTTTAAACCACTACAACTTTATGAAGGTTTGGAGTTGGTCTGATGATGGAGCCGAAACACAGACGATGGAACTCGTCAACGATTTACAGCAGTCACCTTTTGTTTGGACTTGATAAATTTGTATTGATGAGTACTTTCCACCTGTATGGGTTGTGACTGTATTAAGGGTCTGGTGATGAAGACGAGGGACAGTGAAGAGAACTCCTCGACGGTTCACAGTAGCTACCTCGTGTTTGGACTTGATAAATTTGTATTGATGAGCACTTTCCACCTAGATGGATTGTGACTGTATTAAGGGTCTGGTGATGAAGACGAGGGACAGTGAACAGAACTCCTCGACGGTTCACAGTAGCTACCTTGTGTTTGGACTTGATAAATTTGTGTTGATGAGAACTTTCCACCTAGATGGATTGTGACTGTATTAAGGGTCTGATGATGAAGACAAGGGACAGTGAAGAGAACTCCTCGACGGTTCACAGTAGCTAGCTTGTGTTTGGACTTGATAAATTTGTATTGATGAGAACTTTCCACCTAGATGGATTGTGACTGTATTAAGGGTCTGGTGATGAAAACGAAGCACAGTGAAGAGAACTCCTCGACGGCTCACAGTAGCTACCTTGTGTTTGGACTTGATAATTTTGTCTTGATAAGAACTTTCCACTTAGATAGGTTGTGACTGTACACACGCAGTAGGTATGCTAACACTAAAAATAAAAAAATAAAAATTTTAATAAAAAAAATTCAACCGACTTCCAAGTCAAAAAATAACTTTAACTAAAAAGCAAAAAATAACATCCTACCTATGTGCTACCTTCTGATCAGTTTGAAGGCGGTGCCAAGCCAGTGTCGTGTTTTAATTAAAGCTGTTTCTAAAAGAACCACAGAAATTTTGTAGTTAAAACGTGTTTAATTAAAACATCACTGGCTTGGCACCGCCTTCAAACTGATCAGAAGGTAGCACATAGGTAGGATGTTATTTTTTGCTTTTTAGTTAAAGTTATTTTTTGACTTGGAAGTCGGTTGAATTTTTTTTATTAAAATTTTTTGAAATCCCCTTTCAATAAGTAGTGCTCGCGGCGCTGTACTGACTGTTTGTGGACGTAGCGGTGCCGCAAAAAAACCCTAAAAGTAATTTTTGACCAACTTTTTTCAACTATTTTTGTTTTTACTGTAGTAGATTATAGCGAAGTGGTAAAATATAATGATTATGTAAATTATATAAATGTAGGCATAACTATATGTTTAATTCAAAAATAAATAATGTAACTATTCTTTTTATATCGTTTGAAATGACACCTCAGGTTATGTGTATACTGTATACTTATATTAGGTTTCTCAGGTTATGTGTATATTAAGGAAAAATTAAAAGTAGGGATAATAGTAACATCTTGTTACTTTCCTTCCGATTGTAATCGTAACATCTTAAAGCGTTTTGTGTTAAAAAGATATTTTTATTTCCAGGATGATGGATAATATTCATAAACATAAAACGACTAGAGCAAGTTACGGCGGAAATTAGGGATTTCATTGCAGAAAGTCAGGAATGTGCCATCTAGAGTTGTTGCTTATTCTTATCAATTAATTTTGCCATGTCACGCCAAATAGTTTGAAGAGTCGATGGAGGTTGGGTTCTCAAGGTGCTACAATAACGACTCAGCGCCGGAAAGTGCAGTATTCGAGTCGAACCCCCACTATATGTGTAGTGACGAGATTAAGCGGGCTACTGGGAGAAGCTGAATATAGATGGTGTTTGGAAGTCCTTAAAGGAGGCCTATGTCCAACAGTGGACATCCATCGTCTGTTATGACGTTCTGTACCTCCAAAGGAAAATTATGAATTCAGGCTCATATTTTAACTAAGGGTGTATGTATATTTTGGAAGGTCAATTGGTTTTGTTCTTAGAAAATTAACTTTAAAAATAAACCATGAAAAATCATAAAAATTTTGAATTGTTTTATTCATACTGTTGTTACAAGCAACCATAGGAATAGGGATGGTTGTAACAAATTTCACTTTTTTGTTTGATCGTTTCCTCCATATTTATAATGCCAAAAATTTCAAAATGTAACATTTTGCTTATACCAATTTCATTTTTTTTTTGTATTATATAACACTCAAACAGTAGTTGTAATATGGTTTTGTTAACTGTAAAATGTATTTTTCTTATGAAAACTGATTTTATGTAATCTTTAATTTATTTTAATATTACGGAAATAAGAATGCCGTAATACTTTAATTTGATTGTACAGAGAGATGTATTTTTAGATTATAATTATGTAAATACTGTAACAATCACTAGTGGACTAAATAAATAAATAAATGCCAGATGAGTTTAAGAAAATGAGGTAAGGAATTAGCTAAAAGACCAATCTATCACATGTATACTGGTTAGAATATGTGTAAAGTATATTCAAAGAGTTGTGTAAACTATTTCTACACGATACAATTGAAAATTGTTACGTTCATCCCCGGTCTCCCCTATAATGAAAGAAAAGAAAAAGTTGTTATTATTATAATCTTAAATGTGATAAAATTAACTAAAAAAATAATGTACTTACTCGGTATTGCTTTGAATTGTATTCGCCTTTGTCACAACCAGAACAAAGTACAGTATAGTAAATAGAAAAATACTAGAACTTTTTCGATACATTTTTAGGTAGTATGGATCGTGACGAATCAAGCACAAATGCTTTTTATATTACGAATGCCAAAGCCAAGTAAACAACTTATATCTTATTATTGTAATCTCAGTGATAATAGCCCAGTGATTACAAAGAAGAGGATAATAATCTTAATCATTAATTAATTTTTGATATAACCATGATTATCAATATCTACTTATATCTGAGTATATGTATGGGATGTCACGTTACTTTTACAAACCGACAAACATTTTAATTTAATGAACAATTAGATATTTTTCTTTTAAATAAAACACATAATAAAAATAAAACTATGTATTCAGTAAACAAACAAAATAATTACAGCAATCATGACGAAGACATCTATTGAGACCGCCATTTGTCCTTTATATCCCCTTTACATTTATATAATGTGTATTCATCATCATCAGATATTTATGATTGAGGTTTTATCTTGAAACCCATCAATATGATAGGCCCGTCTAACATTATTAAGCTTACGTACTAAAAAAATAAATATTTCATTTAAGTATTGAGCGATTCAAAACAAGTGGAGTTGAAGTTGGCAGTACAAAATGCAAATAGATCTTATGTGTAAAAAGGATTGCACTAAAACATATTATGCGGACTTTTTAGAAAGACCACCGAGCATTTTACTTCTTTGCTTTAACATGTGACCGTACAGGTAAGGGAAGAATGGTATGTAGAGTAACATGTAGAATATGAGGAAATAGTAATAATTAAATATAAAGTTCCATTTGTTGGGCATGGACACAGTGAACAATTGTTTCTCAGCTATTTCGTCCAGCGAATGATACATGCACAGCAGTTCTCCTGTTATACCCAGTGGATATAGAATAAGGAAAGTAGAGTATCTGAAAAGAATTTCATAATTTAAAACGTGACTCTATAGTTCGATATTTTCAATTCAAATTGAGATAAATATTATTATTATAAGGATTATTATTGGAGATAAGTTTTTACGATAATGTCTATTTAAATAAAACAATAACCCTGTTCTTTTATCATAGAACAGACAAAGGGTATGAAAACGTACCTATGTACAAACAAAACAAAAGTTCGTAATAAAAAATCACCTATTTCAACTACTGAATGAATTTAAATGAAACTGGGCCTGATTTGAGACCAAATACTAAGAGGGTTATAGGTTATATATACTTTTTGTTGCGAAAACTTAATCAGAAAGGGTTGAAAGTTTGTATAGAAAGTCCATCCATAATTCACAATGATTCTTACCTCAAGAATGTGAGTTGCTGTGGTACTGCTTTGACCAAATTAAGTGCATAATAAGCGTATCTGATTATTTCAGTTACGGACCAGGCGAAGAGGCACAGAGGAAGGCCTGGACTGACGGGCCCAGATTCAGTCGCCAATAAGACACCTCCCACTAAGAATACTCTGGAGTAAACTTGCATCAAGACAACAAACACACTGGAAGGAACTAGCCGGATTGCTGCGTGAAATACCTGAAATAAATGCGGCTACTTAGATCAACATTTAAGACTTTTTAAAGACGAATTCCTTTATATTTTATAACAGACGCCCCCGCAGATTCCCGAACCGTTGGGAATACGGGGATAAAATACGAGTATAGTCATCATCATCAGAGATAATGCAGGATTTTATTAGTAAAATATTTTTTCAAATCGGTCCAGTAGTTTCGGATCCTATTCAATTCAAACAAACGAAAAAATCTTTTCCCTTTACAATATTAGTGCGTATAGTTAGATTTTATAATTTATTTTAATTATTAAAGACCTACTAATTTGTAAATATTTATTTGTGTATAAAATGCTTAAAATAAAAAATCTTATCGTACAATAAACACAAAAAATAATTAAATATAATATTATTATAAATAATAAAATTATGTTACGTTTCCAAATCTTAAAAGCAAAGGGTATAAAAAATGTTAACAAAACGACCTATTACATAATGTAAATGTCTGTTTTGTTATTTAGTTAATTAGTAGTTTGAATATAAAACTTCTAGATGTATTGTATTCACAGATTGAGATGATCTAACTTATGAAATTAAGTTTTTATAACAGCTTCAAAGTTCATAAAATAATTTTTAAGCAACCTCAACAGATTAAGCAAAAAACAATCAAGTTTTCCTTAACTGTGTGGTTATCGCCATTAGTTACATTACATTTGAAACACATACATAAATATAAAATAATAATATAATGACAGAACGATAGGATATATTGTTTTTACTACAGACGATGACTTAGTAACTATACATTAATTAATTACACGTGTAAGTGAGGCCAAATTAAAAAGATCAGGTAGTTTAGAAATTATTAAAAAATGTTGCAAATATTGTTTGCAACATTGCAAGTTATGATTATGAATACAAGTATATTATATATACGAGTATATATTATGATGTTGACTTGATGGTATGTAATGACAGTTCTTTAGATTTCTTCAACAAAACCAAGCTATCATTCTACAACTAACAACTGTTTTAGAGTTCCCTGTAATCATTAATTAATAACGGTTGACACTCATGTTCAATGTAACTAAATATTTACTTAGCTTACCTCCAGTAATGCCGCATTTTGAAAAATAATCACTACCCATTTCATTTCATTCCAGTAACTATCTAATGTGCCACGATCTAAAAAATAAGCAGTTGACCAGACTAGTAAATATAGCCATCTGTAACAAATAATAATAATTAAATTAATGTTTGAAATTTAACTTTTTGAGCTAGCTAACGTTAATACATATTAAGGTAATAAATTGTTCCTTGCTGACGATATATTATATCACCAGACTATAATAGTATATGCTGATTTCTGATACTTTTAATATACTTCGCAATTCTGCGGGCCCTCGGTATTCTATACATTGCCTAGACATTGTAAAGAATAACATTATAATTATTAAAGATATACAGTGAACACAAGTTTAGTTTTAGCTGCGTAATTTAATATACACAAACCAAATAACTGAGCGATGTGCCTAGTTTTATAGCACATCTTCTGTTTTCTGAATTGGTAGTCAAGTCACTACGTTGTCGTTTAAAAAGATTGTGAACTAAGCAGACTATTCGAGATAATCGAATTTAATTTCTCAGCCAGCAGGGTAGTAGCCACCCTGCACAACATCTATAATGTAAAATATTGTTGACTATAGAACATAAAGGAGCTCCTATATCGAATACCTATTAACCGTACATGTACTTATATAGAATACCTATTAACCGTACATGTACTTTTCAAAAATACTTAGCATGAGTCAGGAAGGCAAGCTAAAAGTTACTCGTATTTCCATTAATTATTATGCATTTATTTAAATTTTTGTTGAACCATTGGGTTTACTCAAAGTAACGATGACAAGGTAAATACAACACTTGCGATACAATACTTATACTCGTACTTACCTGTAACTCGATTATGTTAACTATTGGATTTACTATTGGTTTAGACTTTAGAGCCTGTGATGACCAGATCGTCGTCATTCTATAAAAGCTAAAAGTTTAGACTTAGAGCATGCTATTGGGAGGGCCCCTTAATTATTAAAGTACAAGTACTTGCGGCTGTTACTTTGCAAAGTCACCACAGTTCAAATCAAATTCCATAGTTGCCTACCGTAGGTACGTAACTATGGTAGGAACATATACTGCTACACTTTCAGCAATTTTATTATAATCTGACGAAAATCTAAGCATTACAGGCCCTCAATTATATCAGAAGTCATACATGACATTTTCATAATATTTCCGTGATAAAAAAAATCCATCTACACAATAGGTAAATACTGATAATATTATGCTTTGTGTTAGATACCTACTTAAATTTAATTTAAATATACGAGTAGTGGGGTTTTAAGTCGAGTCAAAGAACTTGGAAGGTCGTAACCTTCGTAGTTACTTATTTTTACGATCACATATATACTTTTTATTTCACACATATGTTTATCAGGTACATACTTTAGTACATCATTTAAAAAACAGCCATTAAGTAACCTAGACGCCTAGGCCAGGCGCTATGAGGTATTGAGGATGCATATCGAGAACCACATTCTGTTTACAGTTTTGAACTCAGAAAAACATGCAGATTTTATACGATTCTACATGTTGCCAGGAGGTCTTTTAGTCCATTCTTCAAAACAAGCAGCAACCAGGTAAAATGACATTTCAGTGACAACGACTGTAATTAATAATCGTACTATAGTGCATTTTTTAAGAATTAGGAGGTACTTGTTTTTAACAATTTTGAGTTTTTATTAATAGACTGGCTACTGTAGTCTACTTACTGTCGCAATAAAAATTGGATATTCTTAATACTTAAAATTAGCAATAAAACTGATACAAAGCATTTGTTTAGTCCATATACCTACTCAATCTACACCAAAGGGGATAAGGGGATATGGTGTAACAAAATAATGGACCAACAAACCTCCTGGCAACATGCAGAATCGTAATGTGCATGCTTTTCTGAGTTCAAAACTGTAAACAGAAAGCGCTCCTCGATTTTTGCACACTCCCACCCTAACAGCGCCTGGTCTTAACTGCCTTTTTGAGATAATGTTCACATTTCAAAATGTAAGTAAGTAGGTATATATTTGCGACAATCGACACTAATTTTCCTTGACACTAATTTAACCGTGAGAAGCAACATCGGATAAAAAAAATAATAGGTATGTAGGTTATTTTACTTACCTATGTAGCTAATTAGTCAATGTGTTGAAAATACTTTTAATGAACTTATCTGAATTAAAATGTATTTGTACAGAAAGATTATTATTATTCTAAATACATGTTAAGTGTTTCAAAAGGAGTCCTTTTAAAGTTAACTTCCATAAATTAGTTTCTTCCAAATAGTCAAATGTAAACTAAGAATTTAAACTGAAATTAACGAATTTGCATTTGTGAATTCTCATTAGGTGGACGATATTACCTACGGTTAACTACTTGTATCTAGGTACTATTATGTATTTTGCGGTTAAACACGTATTCCGCTAGAGTTGACAGATCTTTGAAAGATGCGCGGAAACACGCTGCCTGTGTGGTCTTACAAATTATAAGTCTCGGTGCCTCAACTTAGAGTTGGACCAAGTCCTACCTACCAACAGCCCGTAAATCCACACGCAAGCAAGTGTTACGTAGCATAGTCGATAGTCCTTACTATTAATACAGTAAATAAGTATATTTATTTACTAAATATTTATTTACTGTGCTATTAATTTAAGGAACTGTTTGTAACACTATTACCTAGGTACCATTTGTCACGGTTTAGGAATGCCTAATGGGAAAAGTGAAACATTTTAATTTTAAATGTATTGCAAGAAAAAAAGGCTTCAAAATTAGAACAACCACAATTTTAGATGTGAGCTTAAAAGACCCACAACCAATGTCGCAAAGCGTTCATCGCGCGAGTTAACTTAATATAAGCAACCAAATTGTAGGTTACTATAGTTAATGACTGTTTTCACTAGGCGTGGTCAACTTTCAAAGTTAAACTCAACATATTACCTACTAGAGGCTGGTAAAGTAGCTTTCACTCTCAGTTATAAAAACATACGTCATGTAACATTTCCGTAGGATTGCAGAGGTAGGTATGAGTTGTATTTAATGCGGGATCTCAGAAAAGTGACCTACTTTAGGTACTAATAATAACAATAATCAGAGCGAGGCATATACATATTTATAAGAAGTACCTACGCATCATTAACACAACTAAGAGCTGAACTATTAAATCAGCTAATCCGAATGATGTTTTAGAGATATTGTATGGAGTGGTGTGCACTTATAAGATCCACAAACGCCCTTCTTACCCTGAGGACTAATTTTTCTTTTTGTACTTATTGAGCATGTACCCTAGCTAAAAACCTTGTACATGCTACTGGAGATGTGGTACTGGAGAAGAATGCTTTGTAATCAAGAGAGAGGGCTTAGAACCAATACATCAATGTTGAAATAACTTAACATCTTGAAGAGACTAAGTACCTATACACTGCCTTTTGAGGAACTTTGAGTACTTTGGCCAAATTGCCAGGAGAGGAGATTAGTTGTTATCACTGGTAAAGTGGTAGTATGTAGCCTGATGTGTTCGGCTGATCAAATCTGCACCACTCTTAATACAAAAGTGCATTGTATTAAGAGTGGTGGTGGAGTTAATCTATGAGTTAACAGACTGGTAAGTGGTGCTCTGTATCACAACCAATTTCCCAACTCTGGGCTACTAATGAAAATTTTATAGAAAGCAAGCCTGAATATTTCACAGCCAGATCGATGTGTACTGTTTACCAACAAACAAATTAAAAACAAAGGTAAAAAATGCATGACATTTCATGACTTATTTATTTGAAATTATGTACTGTTTGTTTATAATGTGTTATTATTCAAATTTATTTTCAAGAGACTAAGAACAAGTTAATTATAATTATTAATAGGTGTGAAATTACTAACCGTATTTCTACTTTGTTTATAAAAACATAACTCAGAAAACCTATGTTTTTAAACATACAATACATAAGTATTCTAGCCAAGCATGTTAAAATGAAAACTAATTAAATAAAGACATTAAGTAGGTACAATTGTCAATTTGTATTGGTATTAGGTATCAAATAAAACATAAACTGGATAGAATAGATAAGATAGAAGAAAACAACTCACCTGATTATAGTCTAACAACTGAAACTGTTAGATAGAGCTATATTTATCAACAGTAATATTTCAAAGGCTCTGGACTATTGTAGTACCCACATCTGCACTAATTGGAGCAGAACAGGAATATTGGTCATATTTAAAAGACATGACAGAAATTCTTATATATAATATGAAACACTCATTGTCTTTATTCTACTATACAGACTTATGTCAATTGTATTCAAAAACTTTAATTAAGCCTATCTGTAAGTCACTCAACTGACCACTGACTGCAAGCAATCCAATTGCTTCTATTACAATCTGGCACCCTATAAATTAATCTCATCTACCCTCATAAAGACAAACAAGAAAAAGTATTAATATTCCAAATAAGCATAGAATTAAGTAGAAAATGCCTCAAGGCATTATGTTTTGCCTTTGTCCCAACATTGTTTTATCCAATAAAGTATAGGTACAAATAAACAAACAAACAAAAGGTTTGAAAAGTAGGTAGGTGCAATAAATAGAGCAATAATGTGTGAAAATTAAACCTAGAACCTTTCGGATTTGAGTACACATCCCAAACCAAGTTCAAGAACGAAAATGCTAGTTATAAAGTTAATTAAATTAACATAATAAATTTTTCATTAATTTCATTAAATAATTTACATACAGTTACACAAATAACTTGTCCTGATTTACAATAACCAAAACTGGTTACCCTACGACATATTTAAAATAAACAAACTCACAATAATATCATACAGAAATACCATGATTGCAGAAAATCAATATAATTATGTTCACGCTATACTTAATACATTTTTTATTTACTAGGTATATATTTTTTACTTACCCCAACGTTTGAATACCGTTATACGCAAGAAGGTATGATTTTCCCAAAAACGATAGTTCTGTTGGTTTAGATTTCTTCACAGAACCAGCAGACATTTTAACTACTCAATTAAATAAAACTATTCTAAAACTAAACGGTAAACCCAACTACATGCACCGTAATAAGTTTTATACTAATAAACTTTTGAATTTTCTATTGAACTGTTTACGTCACAAGGTCACAACTTTACAATAAAAAAGACAACCACAGACCACAAATGAAGCAGACCTCTGACTCAGAACAAAGCTTTGTGCTGGTTAGAAATTTTGTATGTGTGTATAAAAATGTCATTCATAAATTTCTCGGACCTCTCTTTTACACTTGGGAAAAAATTAAATGTGGGGGGAAAGTCCTATTCTAATTCAACACATGCATATAAATCGTAGTAAAATTAGGGATGTGCAAAAATCGTAATTAGAGAAATTAGTGCTGAACACACACACTTGTTGAAGATTTTTTAATGTACCGATTTTAGAAATTTCCGGTTTTCTCTTACACTACTAGTGCACCTAAATTTATAATTACTTGTTAGATTTTAAGGAAAAGAAAAGCCTTTAATATATTTAAATCTATTTATTTTGTTATTGTCTGTTAATTGTGTAGTGACTCTACCACCGGTTCGGAAGGCAGAAGAGCCGGCAAGAAACTCAGTGGTTGCTCTTTTGAAGTTGTCGTTTGAAGACAACTGACAAATCCAATCAAGTAAACTGTCAGCACCAAGTCTGCACACTGTCAGTGTCAATGTCAAATTGGCAAGTGCAAATGTCCAGCATTACTATTAATCTGTGTGTCCAGCAGTGTACAGCCAACCCTTTGACTATTTAGACTATGGAACTGTTTCGCACTCAAATTCACCAACAAAAAAGTCTGTCGTTTTTTGAGGGGGACGAGGTAAACTCACTCATCGAAAATATTTAACACCATTAAATATATTCTGTGTCCATGCATTGCACACAACTATAAATTTGACTCGCAAATACACACACGCTTATTTTTTAATGGCATAAAAAAACGGCCAAAAACTTGTAGTTTAATAATAGATGGAGTAACGTTTCATTTGAAAGTATTTATACCTTAATTTTATCAAATTTGTAATAAAAACAATTTATAAAAAGAATCGATCCTTTTGACGATACAGCCAAACATCGATCAGTAATCGAATATTCTATGTAATTAATCTGTGGATAGTCTAAGCAATGTGTTTGTAAGTCAAATTTATAGTTGTGTGTAGTGTATTTACCATAGACTTAGAATTATTATATATCTATGGTATTTACATAAAAAAAATTTAATGGTGAGTTTACCTCGTCCCCCTCAAAAAACGACAGACAATTATTTTGTTCGTGAATTTGAGTGCGATGCATCTCCATTTTTTAATTCCTCTATGACTTAGACTCAGAACTGAACACCACTTTTAGAAGGCGTACAGACTACTTTGGTATTTTAGTCGAGTACGAACAATTTTTGGATTTACCGCCCAAAAATCATTCGTACTCGACTAAAATACCAATGTAGTCTGAACTAGGCCATAAAGAAATAAAAAAAAAGACCATTTAACATTGAGAAAAAATTACTCTATAATTACATTATTTAAGCTATATTTTCTAAAGCTCAATGAAGTTAGAACTCAGGGTTGTAAACCCTGTTTTGCTGTTTATAAAAAAGATACGGCCAGCACAGACATCAAATAGCGTCAAGTAAAGATTGCCAGGTTTGAATTTTAAAAAGTAAGTTTTTTGCTAAATAGAATTGAGCTTGTTTGTTAAGTTTTACTGTGTGCAAAAGTAAGAACATTATATTCTGCTTTATTGGAACAATATTTAAATGGACTTGTTTTTTAATTGATCTTAGAAATTAATTTCCTGACTGACACCTGACAGTAGGACAGCAGTGTCAAGGAATTTATATATTACTACTGGCAAGATAAAATCTTTCTTTCAATCCGATTTGCTTGCGACTACGGAGGTAAGAGGCAGAACATTTTAATTTGAAGTGAAATTTAAACTGTATTTATTTGTAAACGACTAAAATTTTCGTATACTTTAAATTACATTATTTGTTTCAGTATTTCAGAGTAATCTCTGTATTGAAATTCCACAATGGTTGCCGCTAAGAAACAGGTACGCAACAGCAACACGTGTTTTGTTGTAGCAGGATTTGGACTTGTGGCATGATTATTTGATATTTATTTTGAATAATCTCCTTTAATTACTAGTCCTATATTATTCATGTTACTCGATAGGCTCGCTTATTGTGTAGTTTGCGGGGTTGAGGATGTAACTTACATTTTTTTTTGAGGTTATCAAAATATTCATAACGATCTATGAATAGGTTTAATTAGCTGATTTGGATTCCTTAGTAATAATCGTTGCTTGAATTTTTAATAGTGACTAAACTCCTAATAACCATTACAATTTTTCATGTTTTTCAATTATTATTTCTGTTTGTGTTGTGGTAATATCGAAAGTGGTCTAAAGTCCTGTATCAGTTCCTTGTAATAGTTAAGCTTTGATTAAGTTCAATTTATATTAAATAAGTATGTTTTAATTAGATAGAAGTGATCAATTCATTAATTTTTTAATTCAATTACAGAAAAAGACTATCGAGTCTATAAACTCCAGATTGGCTCTGGTAATGAAATCTGGCAAATACTGTTTGGGATACAAGCAGACTCTCAAAACCCTGCGCCAGGGCAAGGCTAAGCTGGTTATCATTGCCAAAAATGCACCACCACTAAGGTGAGACTACTGAGAAGTAGAGTTCCCTTTATCATTTTGTCAATGGGAAGCATATGGAGTCCGCGGACAAAGAAGTATGGATTTCCTTGATTAAATTTAGTAAAATTCTGTACCTTATGTTATCATTTAAATATTTTATTATTTCAAAATGTTCTGTAAAAAATCATGGTAAAGAAGTATTTTACTGAGTTTAATATTTACTATGGGAACCCTATGGAGTAGTCTGAATCCATTTGCTTTTACTTGGCAGGTGAGAAATTTAATTTATATTAAGTTATAGATATATTAGTCTAATAACATGCAGTTTTTGACTTTTCGGAACATAGTGTGTTTAGCTGCGATACCAGATTTAGATATCAGTGGTAACATAGAGGTGCGGTGCCAGGGCATCACTCTATGTGTGCCTCCCTCCCACCTGTAGTCTCCTCATTACGTATGTACCTGTGCATAGCAACAATACCTGCAGCTGATTTCCCAGATGTCATAAAGATTGTATCTGACTATAATTTGTATTATTGTCTTAAAAGTATACTAAAAGAAACCTGCAAATGCCTGTATGAAGACCAAATGAAAAATTATAAAGATTCTGTATTAGTGACTCTGTTCCAAAAGGATACCTTTCTTTCAGATATTATTCTCTGTTTTTGTTGTTTAAATCTATTAAAAAGAATATGAGAGATAATCCTCTTTTATAGATCAAGTATCAGGCAGTATTTTGTATTATCTCAAAGGAAAGAAAAGTTGCAAAGCTTCTCTTATTTACTATTAACTTCATAACTTTTATGTGAAATCTACAAAACTACATGAAAATCTATTTAGTTGTTTGAAAACAGATAGATATAGGGTTTGCTTTATCATAGTGATTAGGCTTAGCTTGGCTCAACAATTCTAGACTTATCATTAAGATTATCATCATTGCTCACCATCAGGCATGATTGTAGTCAAGTGCAAGCCTATCCAAGATAAAAAAAGACAGCAGAAGGAAGATCTTGTATAAAGTCTTTATATCCAGTCTCAGGCAACAGCTTGTCTATAATTTAATTTATGTGAAAATGGTTGATGTTAAACTTATCCCAAAATGTGTTGAAAATTTCTTCCCTTTACAATTTCTTTTGCCTCCTACATGTTTTAATAATATTTTTAATTGCAGGAAATCTGAAATAGAGTACTATGCACTGTTAGCAAAAACAGGAGTACATCACTACAGTGGCAACAACATTGAGTTGGGCACAGCTTGCGGAAGGTACTACAGGGTGTGCACATTAGCCATCACAGACCCTGGAGACTCTGACATCATTACAACCTTGCCAGAGGCGACAGCTTAGATTATTAAACTAGGTGTATTTTAAAAAAAGTCTTTTATTTCCAATATGCCTTACATAAAAAACTTAAATAATTAAAAAATAATTCATTAACTGAACATGTTTTCACACATAGCTAACCCATTTGTAACGAATCGTAAATCTATGAGCTAACCTAAGATATACATGGCTCATATCTAGAGTTTACTGAAGGGTTGCTATGAAGTGATTATTCATAAGGTGTTGTTTAAGATAATTTTTAGAACTTCTTCCAATAGTACCTTTATAGTTATATACTAAATCAATTTTTATTAAAATTAATAAACGGAAAATAATGATGTGACAACATTGAGTTGACTAACAACATATTGGTCTCAATTATTAAATTATATCAAAATTGGTTCAGCCCTTTAGCAGTAAAAACACCACATCTTTAACATTCATGGTACCCAGTATTGTCTATTTAGTAATGTTTATTAATGCTACTGAGAAGCATAGCTGTTTCATTCAAAATGGGTATGGTTATATGGTCACTCTATGTAAATAATTGCAGGACATCTAACTTTTTAAAATAAAACAGTGATTTAAATTCATTTTTATTATGTTGAAAATAGACCCACATTTGACAAGCCTTCAGACTCTTTATCGGACAAAGGGACTAGCATAGAACCAGGGACTGGTGGTTGCATTTCTAAGTCTCTTAGATCATTTACTTTTATTTTCAAATTGCTCCGTAACTTGTTAATGTCAATGTTGAGTTGTTTTTGATCTGCTTCCAACAGTGCTACAGTATCACTCAGGTTGTGTTTCACCAAAACAGAACCTACTGTCACCCAGCACTTTGTTTGACAGGCTTTGTTAATATCTCTAAGGGCTTCACGATTCTGATTTCTTCTTTTGTCTAAGAGTACAATTTCACGTTTATCGGTTATAATTTCTTCAGCTAACTTTTCTATTGAAATCAAATACTTTAAAACTTTGGTTTGATTATCCATATTTATAAATCCTTAACCTCTAAAGTCTATATACATCTAAAGTTTAAACTCTACTCTATGACTACCTATGTCAAAACAATAACAAAAATCACAGACAAAGAATATGTATTCCAAGGAGAAGAAGACGTGAAGGTAAATACCATAGAGTAGTATAATGTCGGCCGGGGCCTAATTGTCTAACGGACTTCATTGATCGTAAAGTTCATACGATCGGCTACGATCAACGATCAATCGTAACTTTACATTGGTATTGTCTAATTTAGTTCATTATATGAAGACCGGATGGTGAACGATGAACTGAAATCATTCATGAAGATTGCGTATTGTTTATGCAAAACGATAGTGAAACTATCGTTAATAATATTATCAAATTTATGTCAAACTCCATAATAATGCATATATTTTAACAAAGTTTTATGTCTTTTGTTTAAAACATTAAAGAAGCATTAAATTTCACGACAAATATCTACTATTGAAGACAATAGCGTGAGAAAATGGTACATGCAACTCAAGTAACAAAACGCAATTAACGAATTTAACCAAGGGCTATTTGGACTATTTGGTAATCTCCCTGTTGTCTGTGTAGGCTAGTGTCAAAATAACGGGGTATCCTATTAGTCTGTGGTGAAACATAGCATATTAATATCCTGTGGATTAGAAATTTAAATTTTATAAACAAAACAAAGTTTTTATTTTTCAGGTTTTAAAGAGAATTTAGAAATTGAGCAAAGTTTTACTAAATTATAGTGATCTTAGGAGCAAAGTTTACTTCGTTTGTGTTATTGTTAATCAAAAATATAAAAGAAAAACTACCTCTATCTAATTTTGTCGATGTCCATTTCTTAAGAAGTTTCTCATTAAAACAACCCTTAACTCAGGCAAGGCAGGGCTAAGGTGGTTAGCGTAACTACGAGTGGTTAACTTAAAGTTAGCCAACTGAAGAACAATCAACAATGCCCGATTAATAAGTGATCGCGCTGCTTGTCTACTACATGTCCCTGCACTAGTTAGTTAGTTAGCACTAGCAGTAATTTCTTTGTTGGGAAGTATTTAGCACATCCGGGCTGCGCAAAAGGAGAGGGTGGGCATTTCCTCTGTCTTTTAGAAAAGTCCGCATGTTATTTTTATCCCAGTGTTAATCTCTAAGTCTCGTATGAATCGGCACTAATATACATAGGTTTACCTAAGTGTGTGATGAGTGACTTCACAAACAGACTTATTATTAAAGGATTTGAACAGTTCTCTAGCTCTTTAGGGTGTTTTATTCCTTCACCAGCCAACAACAGTGTCATAATTACAATGGGTTTGCAGAGTTAGTTTATCTAGGCATTTAGATATACCATTCAAAATCCTCTACTGAGAGCAAAATGTTACTGTTTTATTTTATTTTTTATTCTTTACAAGTTAAACTGAAAATCCACAACCCTTTCAGTTGCTACACATCATCACACCGGAATGCTAAATCGCTTGGCCGTATGTCTCAATTGGTCCAGCCGGGGATCAAACACAGGACCTTCGGAACATTAATTATCATTAACATCTGATAGTGGTATATTAACACCATAACTACCAATCCACATTGGAGCAGGTTTTTTTTTATTCTTTACAAGTTAGCCCTTGACTACAATCTCACCTGATGGTAAGTGATGATGTAATCTAAGATGGTAACGGGCTAACTTGTTAGGAGTAGTAAGACAATCCACACCCCTTTTGGTTTCTACATGGCATCGTACCGGAATGCTAAATCGCTTAGTGGTAGGTCTTTGCCAGTAAGGTGGTAACTGGCCGAAGCCTTCCACCAGCCAGACCTAGACCAATTGAGAAAACCTCAATCGGCCCAGCCAGGGATTAAACCCAGGACACCACTGCTAATGTTTTCCTCTCAAAGATTCTATCTAACTTTTAGTATGAAATATTAATTGTTTTTTTTAATTTCAGACTAAATTGATTATTATGAACAGATCATTATGATGATCCACTGATATTGACTCAAAGACATGAAGATGAGTGCTTTGACAACAAGACTGACTAGCTGAGCCAGTTTAAGAAAAATGTGGTGTGTGTGTGTGTCTAATTCCAGGAGCTCTCTATGTCAGCCATCCATCTATATTCTTACTCATTTTTGTTAATTATAAAATAAATTTGATTATTTAGTATGTAACTTCATTGTACCTATCCTGCTAGCTGTTAGAAAGATAGCATCTGTAATAATTTATTTACGGTAAAACATATTTATAAATAAACATGCTTTAACATTTAAGTATGGCCAATATGTTGTCAAGTACAGTGGGCAGGGCTGAATCCATGATCCCTCAGTGTCTAGTCTGGCCCCTTTATGGAGTAGCTAGTTAGGCTTTAGCAGATTTATATTCTAATTTGGTAAAACTCGTTTTTCTGATTTAAGAAAATATACTAATCATCAAAACAGTGTCTGCAAGTACTGTACAGGCCTACTGTTTGGATGAGAAGTATATATTTGATTATTTTTAAGCTTTGTGGTTTCAGGGTTTAAAAAATGTCTAACTGAAAGTCTATGTTTACTGTATTTATTATTATTATAATAAATGAACTTAAAAAATCTTTTTTTTATAAACTTCCAACCCCTATTTCACCCTCAGAGGTGTCATTTTCATAATTCTTAGAATACTAGTAGTCAAGATACTGTAATAAAAAGATACAGTTTGTGAGATTGTAGGGGTAAACACGGGACCTACTGAACCCAAGAACCCACTGTTGAAGATTATTTTACCAATAAAAATCCACATTTGAGTATTATAGGCCATGTATTCCTTCCCACGGGAACAGGAATTATGTGGGTGAAACTGCAGGGGGGTGAACATACACAGGTATTATAAATGTATTTTTTACAACTACACTTTTTTGAATAATTTATTTAATTATTGTAATGGTAAAAAAAATATTAATAGTAAAATGTTAAACTGAAAGCTTTAGTTTTGGAAAAGACTACAAAAAACAAACTCAGCGAAGTAAGTATTCTTTTATTTTCAAATATCATCAGCATTTCACAATCTATGCAAATATTTTGATAATACACACACATTTATGATTTGACCAGATAACAGGGTCATCAGTACAATGTCCTATCAGCTAAAAGCCATTGCCATCTATTCTTCAGCACACCAATATGTTATTCCACTGTATTGCAGGTGCTTTTTGCAATATTGGAGTCTGCAGTTATAGGGCATATTCCAAATATCCTGTAAAGCAAAATTGTTAATATTAAGCATATTATAAAATACACACATCAACATTTAGTCTCAATGTAAGTGTAGTTTGTGTACTAAGATAATATAGCAGACAGACAAGCTTCGCTTTGACTCATTCCCTATTCCTATCCTATTTTACTCCCACCCATTGGCTTATCTACTATTATTTCCTATATTCCTATTCGGTAGCTCAGAATCCTACGATTCTTAGGGTGGGCATGCAACAATGGAAAATGTAAATGTACCTATGAGCGATGACAAAAGAGTTCGTTCGCCATAATCATAATTTTAAAAATGAAATTCGATTCCTTTTTGCTTAATAACCAGCAAACTAAACCACACACATAGGCCCTGGAACACAGATCCCAACACATTGGATACAACAACATGCAAGATGTCGCAGAAATCTAAAACATGGTATGGTATTAAATATCGTAGGTAGTGAGTTTATGTCGCTCTATGGACTTATCGTCTCTTTCTCTGGTACGTCCAAAGAAAGTGTGTGTAAGAAGACATTGGATGCTGGAAGAAAGATGCTGTTTGATCCCCAGTTCTTGGAGGAGTGAGACTGTGTCCAGGATATGCAAGCATTCTTCTTCAACACATTTCTAGAGCGTGTATATTCTTTTTCTCACTTCTCTCAGAGTCCAAGTCTCAGCATCCTATATA
Source organism: Bicyclus anynana (assembly GCF_947172395.1). NCBI lineage: Eukaryota > Metazoa > Arthropoda > Insecta > Lepidoptera > Nymphalidae > Bicyclus > Bicyclus anynana. Next base: position 10,095,072 of record NC_069086.1, read on the forward strand.
AATCGATTAATAGCACTCAATTAACTTCATTGTTTTGACTTTATAGGTTCATTGCAAAGAATATATTATTTATTACTCTTTTTATCAGAGTTCATTGTTTACAAACAAAACACTTCGCAAAGTTTCGTCCTAAAAATGCTAACTGTGGACGGGGAGACTGAATTGAGAGATTTAGAATGGAAAAAAATATTAATTTTAGATATTTAATAAAATATAAATTATTATTTTGGAATTTTGGACATCCACAATTTGTCCGTTTTACGATCAAAGGTGACTCAAGACCCATCGTAAGTTTTTGACATGAGCCATGAACATAAAACTTTACACAATTCGAAGACAATCGCAAATAACTGTCAAATCTTAACAAATCATTCACTCTTCGTATAAAAATAACGATCTAATCGTAATGAACTAACTATGCCCAACCGATGGCTTTCCATTGGCTTACACAATCCGAAATAGCCGTTTGACAAGTAAAAACGTACGATTTTAACTGTCAAATTCAATCGTTTGCGTTAGACAATTAGGCCCCAGGTTTGTTTACAAGATTTTGCAATTCTAAAAAAAGTAAAAACGAACCTCAAATTGGGAAGTAAATATACAAAAATGTTGGACATGTCAGCGCTACTTTTCCATTTAGAACCTTTGACTATTTAGATTTTAGACCAATTATTATTGGTCGAAGAATGTAACTTTCAAATTATTCTGTAACATTTTCCATCTCTTCTCTATTCTCTCGGTCTATCTGTGGCTCAAAAAGCTAGAACTCCAGTTGTTAAAGAAATCACTTTCACAAAAAGCATCATCTTTTGTCGTTGCCCACGCCCAATCGGTCCTCCATTTTGTAATTTGTATTGCGATTGTGAAACGGAAAAACGAAGCGCCTTTTTTCGGTCTCTTTGGTCTGTGTTGGCGTCGGTCTTATAACCTCTAATTTTATTAAACTTTGCTTATAGGAATTTAATGGTCAAAAATAATTTATAAGAAATATTATATCTTCATTAGTGTCTACAGAGTGAAGTACAGTTAATCTAAATACACGTTGCAATGGATGGACCACCAAATCGTGGATTCCGCGGTGGCGGTCGTGGCGGTCCCCGCGGCAGAGGTGGATTTGAAATGCGTGGACGGTAAATCTTATATCTATATCTTTACCCATTATATAACATGATACGACTTATTGTTTCTGTAATAAACGAGTGCTCATTTTTTTGTTAACAGGGGTGGCGGACCTGGTATGCGAGGTCGTGGAGGCGGAGGAATGCCTCCGAGAGGAGGTGGGCCTCCTCGTGGAGGACCACGTGGTTTCCGCGGAGGACCCATGCGTGGCAGTGGTGCTGAAAGAGGCGGCAGATTCCCTCCGGGTCCACAGGGACCGGGCCCTCATCCTGTTCCTACTATTGAATCTCGAGGCCCCCCACAAAGTAATTATTTCACATTGGATTTGTCAGCTCAGATATAGAATCATATATAATGTACATTAATAAAAACTATTGTGTTTCTTCCCTGCTCTTGTCACCAGAACCAGTTTTCTTAAAAGTCATCATCGTCATCAGTCGTGCATTCACTGCCGGAAATAGGCCTCTTTAAGCAGAGCCAGACTTCTATTTTTGGATTTTTGCAACCAATCTGTGCCAACTACCTTCTGAAGGTTGTTGCTCCCCCTAGTCCTGAGTCTTATTGTTCAAACATTGTGTATTGTTATTTTTTCATTTTATAAGGAACAAATTTTTTATAACAAAAAAATGTTACCTTAACCAATTTTGCAGAATCTTAGATATTTAAAATAATGTAAGACAATTTTCACATGGTATATCTGTTTTTGTCCTACCAATGACTGGAAGATACCCAAATCATAGTCACTATTTATTTCTATTATGTGTTAGATATATCAATATATATATATTTGCTTAGGAGGAGGGTTTAACAACAACAGAGGAGGAGCACCTGGTGGTATGAGAGGCAGAGGTGGCAGAGGAAGAGGAGATTTTGGACCTCGTAATGATAGAGGAGGCCGCGGAGGAATGCCAATGAGAGGTAAACCTGGAAACAATTTCTAGTTTACTAACAATTTTTAATCTATTAATAATCTTTTTATGCAAGATGACCATGATCTCACCTGAAGAAGCTATAATAGTCAGATATAATATGTGTAATTTTATGGTTATGAGTTTTATATCAAGTTGATAAATATTTTATTAATGAAACATATTCCTGTCAAAACTGTGATATTTGTGGCAGTGTAAACAGATCATTTAAATAAAGGAATAACTGTACTTGCATAGACCAGAATATTTCACATTTCTTAGGTCGAGGTGGTAGAGGCGGAGGGCCGACAGCCGGTCCCCCAGGAGGGCCGCCAGCTCCCGCCATAGGACCGAACGCGCCGCCAAGGCCTGCGCCTGTGCCACATCAAGCAGGAGCCCCTTCAGGCCCACAAGGAGCACCCTTCAAGAGAGGAGGGGGACCACACAGTGGCCCCGGAGGGCCACCAAAACGTGGAAGGTAAAACAGTCTTATTGACTAATTAATACTTTGCCATTACAGAAAGTTAAGAAAATCTTAACTAAATATTAATTTGCAGTTGATATAATTTCATGGATATGATGATGTCTGTCTTTGATTCAGAGGGCATAGGCTCAAATCTGGTCCAGGGCATGCACCTCCAGCTTACAGTTGTGTGCATTTAAAAAAAAGAATTATCATGTGTCTCAAATGGTGAAGGAAATTTTCATGGTGTGTGAAGTCTGCATTGGGCCAACATGGTGGCCTAAACCCCCCTCCTAAAGTGTTATGAATTACCAATGATAATATAATTTTCAGTTCTGTGTGATAGGAGCTTTGAGATTTTCAGATCTCGTTCTAAAATGTCTTCTACATGCTATATGCATTGTTAACATAATATAATGTGATTATCAAGGTTTGAGGGACCACGAGGCGGGCGACCTGCCAGCTATCAGCCTCCCGCACACAACACTCCACCTGCCAATGGATATGGACCACCTTCGTATGTATACATTTTTGGAGAGTTTTAGTGCTTTTAAACAATAAGTGGACCATTAGATTGTTTACAAACAAACAAATTAAATATGAACAAACATTAATGAATGATAAATAATTAATATCATGATGATCCAAGTTCTTGATAGGAATGTGCCGTCTGATACACACATGACGCTACAAACTTAACTGATATCTTTTGAGATAGTACATATTATCAATATTTGTTGGAGGAGATGTTTTCATTTATCTTTTGTAACTGCAGGCATACAGGGTATCAGCCGTACGAACAACCACCTGCTGAGTCATACCCACAACAGTCATACACATCAAGGTAAATAAACTAAGCATTATTGTAAATTACTTGTATAGGGAAGTCAATGAATGTGGTTTGAATAAATAAGGCAAGAGGATTTTTTTGTGCATTCCTTGTTTGTATGTACACTTACAACAATATTATTTATAAATTCTAAATTTTAACATAGCCTCAATCTGATAGCCTAGCCTCATTCTGAAAATAACATGGCCTTAATAGATCAAAGGGAAGAGCGGTCGGAGTCGGACTCATCACCGAGGGGTGGTGGTTCGATCCCCGCCTTGTTGGGCTATTGTCGTACCCACTCATACCCACTTGGTCATATTATAAAAAAATATGGCAGATATTATTTTACAAAAAAATTAAAAAATTAGTTATTTAAAGGCCCTAAAATTTAATTTAGGGCCTATTAACAATAACAAAACATTTGTTATTAGTCAGTTTAAAAAGTGACAAGTGACTTCATGAATAAACAAGGTCTGGTAAATCAGTAGAAGTGTCTTTTGACTGTTATCAGACAGTATAAGATCCCATAGTACTGATTAAATGGTGGTGTTTAGAATCACAAACAAGTTATTAATTGTTTATTTTGTAGTAAATGATAATCTTTCCTTACATGATTTCAACTTAGTTTTATGTAATATTAAAAATTTGTTAAAAAATAATTTTTATAAATGCATAATCTTTCTTGTTTGATTTTGTGTTATACAAGTAGATAGTTATAGTTTATTCAGAAGTTTTTGCATATCATACATACTATACATACTTAGTGTTAACTTAATAAATTGATATTAAAGTGCACAAATAATAAGTCATTGTCAAAATTCATGATGAAACCATATAAGCGATAGGAATTGCCGTCTGATACCTAGATGCAGACATTATCCATACTGATTATATTACTTGATGTGAATTTATTTATGAAGCTTAATACAAGTCACTTCAAGTATCTATTTTTATTTCAGTTCATATCAGAGCAACTACTCACAACCTGCAGCACCGGCTACAGGATACAATTCAAACTACGGCTCTAACTATGGCTACTCCAGTGGTAGCGGCCAAGGTTATGAAAATGAGAGCTATGGGTAAATATCATTTCATTATTAAATAAATTGTTTAGAATATCAAATAAACGCACAAATAACAAAGATATTAGTAATTTTGTTTGAACGCCCATTCAATATATATATAACGATATTATGTACCTACGACGTCATTAATTCGTACCATTTAGTATGGGGCGTTTTTCATCCGCGGCAGCGCCGCAAACATGACCCTTTAAATCACTATAGCTCCGAAAGTAATGATCGCAGATACCCTGTTACTTTTATAAAATTGAATTACTAGTAGCATACTCCCTTATTTACATACAATTTGAAAAACTGTCATCATCCCCGTTGTCTCGTCGCAGGGGCGCCGCCGGGGACGCGGGCTACGGCGCGGCCGAGCCGGCGTACGGCGCCGCGCCCGCCTACGACTCGTACGCTCAGCCCGCCTACAACTCCTACCAGCAACCGCAACCGCAGTACAACAATTATGGTAAGTTCCCTACATGCCACTAACAACACTACCTACAATACGATAGTCAGCCTGACGCAACACTGATAACATGCGACAAAGCTCATCAGACTGTTCACTGTTACTTTTCAGAGTAAAATCCTCGTTAGTTTCTGTTGATGGTTACTTAGTCAGTTTTACTAATGCAACAAAATTACTTAATTCTGTTGTTACTTTACACATGTGTGTGCACTATGTATAAGTGCAACAATCTTACTACACTTAGAGAAAAATATATATTCCAATCAGATTTAATTTATTTTTTATTATAATTTGTTGCAATTAAAAACATTTTACTATTACTATTGTGGTTGTGTCTGTTCACATTGTAAATAATTTGGTAGACAAGAATAATCTCCACTTCAGTTTAGCGACAAACTTTACTGAGTAATAATTGTAGTGATATCATTGTGCATATTGACCAATGACACACAAATCACATATTATAAGTTATCATTTAGTTTGAAAATAGCATTCATATGGCCAAAGAAATAACCATAATATGTGAAAATTAAGTTATACATATATATTTGTATAATAAATATAAATCGAACCAAATAATAAGCCATTTACCAGGATTAACACTGAATATAATCAACAAAATAAGTTTTGCATTGTTCTCACAAAACTGTAATTGTTTTGTGAGATATTGTGTGTGTAGCACACGGTAAATAAAAAATAGAATACACATATGTAGTGAATATTATATTAACCCTTAGATAATATGAATTAACCTTAGAATTATATTATAGGTCGCCAACAACGCTCACGATACAACTAGAGACAAGAATTGGGTCAATAGATCTCAGGCTTTGACAACAACTAGTAACTAAGTACTAGTTGTATACTATGATAGATCTGAATGTTATTAATTAATTTGGCTTAAAGTAGCAATCAAATTATTTCATACAATAAATTTACCTATGAATTGAATATGAACAATAATAAATTTATATTATTTAAGTCGAAAAACATCCAGATCTGAACACAATAAAAATGCAAAATGAGCGAAATGAAAAAAAATCAAGATACTTGTAATTAGTAAAAAGAAACAACATAAAATTATCATAAATTATTATTTATTATGTTTGTGATGAAAACTTGGAAAAATAAGTTTTGTATATTGCATAATATAGATATAAGACTTACATGTATCATGTAGAATTGACAAAAATACACTAACTGTGCAATACTATAAACGGTTTTACAATTTAATAGAAAGATTAAGTGCCAGTTAACATATCTGGTTTAAGGTGTGTGGTGGTTGAAGGGCAAGAAAAGTATTACACAATATATTTATATATCAAGTGATATATGTACTGCAATAAAAAGTTTTCCAATCATTAAAGAAGTACAATTTTAGTAGGTATTTATTAGAGTTGTTTCACGGTTAGCAGTGAAAATTTATATTAATATTGAAAAAAACTTAGAGATAATATTAGTATAGCATTCCAAGTCACAAAACTAGCAGTATTATGTGTATTTACTTAGTATAAGATGTTAGATAATTAGCAAAAGAAGCTAAGGACTAATAATGCGCCATAAGATGGTTACCCTTGTTCAGGAAACAAACAAACCCATGTTGAGATTCAATCTTCTGACTTGGGTAAAATAACAAAGCGTTATAAGTTGGCTCTACGGTTCTATATACATTTTATCCCTTCTTTAAATGAACTTAAAATAGCTATGGAGTTAAACTAACTAAGAAGCCTAAAGACCTTGGCCTCTCTAGAACTGCAGCAAGTTCTATATTAGAACGGGTGTCTGAAGCTGCTCTAATAGGATCTTACCAAATTTGGCTAGACAGAACAACACGAGCGGAGGAGGGGAGTGTTAATCGATTGTCAAGGAATTCCTTAACCCTACATCCAGCATACAAGTTCTGGACTTTGCTCGGAGTTTTTCTCCCTACCAAGCGATGGACCGGCACCCGCACGGTGAATCCATGGATTGCTAAGATATTTGTCTCAAATTTAGGTACATAGTTGTATCAAGTAATAAAAAATATCACATATTATTTATTAACAGCGTATAGCTGAACCAACTCAGTTTGCGTCTGTGCATAAAATAAAGCAAAGCATCAATATTTGTGTAATTGTTTGTATTACAGGCAGTTGGTGATCTCTTTGAGTCGTAAGAAAAAGTAACAACATCTGTACACCACACCCTCATTATAGATAGCTGGATGAATATTTATGAAGCATTAATTCGGATGCATAATGTTTTTTTACATATTACAATGCAATAGAAAATTTTATTATATAGTGTGACTTGTGTAACATTTTGTTTTAACTATTTGAAAACTAGTGTTATTATTGACGACATGACCAAAATATGACAAAATGTCATAAGACAGAAGCATATTGTTTTACAATTCTGATAAACCTTGTTTCGTAGAAGTCACAAAGATATGAATTAGGTTCCAAAATACATTATGTATTAACTCAATTATTTGTAATTGATGGTACATAAAAATGGTACCATGTTTAGAATTAAGGAACTTAAATTAATAAAATTTAATGCTACAATTTACTTTTTTATTGTTTTGAAATTTACCAAAAAAAGCCAGAAAGAAATACATTTCTAACATATAAGGTTAAGTATTAAATGTACACCAAAGTACAATGTAAGTTGGTTAAATGTCAGCATATCATCTTCAAAAAGTACAGAAATCCTTTATAGGGTTGAATGTACTCTATACTCGTAACAAAGTTCCCAAGTCAGTCTTGGAACTACCAATGCGTAAGTTTACACTATTAAGTTGAGCTTGAGGTATAATTAATGATAGAATTGAATATATTAATAACAAAGATGTGTGAAGGCAATTGAACCAGCTTTCCATTTCGCAAAAGAAGTTGAATTAACAATTGAATTTTAAAAGTTGCTGTGAATGATTGATTATAGATTGTAAAAAAGCAAATGCTGAGATTGCCAGCTCTTAGCAAAATTGCCCAAAAACAGATTGTAGAATCACATTTAGAAACTTGGCAAAAATGCCTGTACACTAAGCATACTTGAAATAAACAGATTACTCGAAAAGAGCATAGAGGTATCTCTATGGATTTGAAGGGGTTTGCAAAATTCTGAAAGACATACAAAGGAAAGAATATTATATATGCTGTATGGTGTGAATGGGTACAGTATGTAGTTATAAGAAATACACGTAAGTTATAATTTTTATACATTATTTTCATACTATATTGCAATGCAATTGAAACACTAAAGGTACAATTATTGTACAGGGCAAAAAGTAGACTTTTCTATAATCACTTGAATCAGCTACACTTAAGCAACTTAGGTAGTTGTTTGTGGTTAATTAAGATGAATTTGGTATAATTTTTCTATTGAATATTTATTGTGAAAAACACCTTAGTGTACTGATGTAGTTCAATTAGGAAATTTAAATTATACAAGTTCATCAAAACATGCCTCATGATGAAATAAGCAAGTTTGTATGTATTTTATGCATGAATAAATTATGATATTAGTTAGAATTGTCTTTGTATACAAATAAAATTACATTTTACAAAGGTAGCAAGAAATAATAATTTTAAATGACCAATTCATGAGGTTTTAGATTAGGTAATTTTTTAAATTCTAGATTAGGTCACTTTTAACATAAAGTTAACCAATTTAATATAATTACTAATTTTTATATATATTTTATTTTTGCAGGAAATATAATGCAGATCGCATTACTTAGTTACTTAAGACATTTGAATTATGATAGAAGGAACAACAAGTAGATTGTAATTGATAATAGTAATTATTTCTATTTAAAGTCTTATGAGCTGATACTTCCAATTTAAGAATTTCACTTCCTTCTATATCTAAAAGTAATAAATTGTTTTAATAATTTGGTGCATTGCATTTTCACACAGAACTGGTAACACGATAGGTATTTTAATTGAATAACCAACAGAACTGAATATGATGAAGTGTTACTATAGCTGCTGAGAGATAGCAAAGTCAATTAGTATACTAAGATGCAATTCTAGCAAAGCTTCGTGAGCAGCACCACATGACTTATATAGTAGTCTTTGCTACTTTGAAGATATAGTATAATAATGACACGCAGGTAACCATCGTTTCCTATATTTATTAACTAGATATATTTAGTTAGAAATTCGTTTTTTTATTGTACTTTTAATATTAGATATAAGCTGACAAATTAACCAATATTAAACGAGTATTAGAACATAGTGTAACAATAAAGTTCTATACTTTATTTTAGATTAGGCTAACCAGTTGCGTAATACTGAAAAAAATGGATTGAGACATCCATGTGTTATTAAAATAGTCGAAGTACTGAAACAACTACTGGCACAATCGAACTCGTCGAAGTACTGAGACACTATCTAAACCGTAACTTACAATAGCGATTTTATTCACCATCAATATATTTATTGATTAGTGTTTTAAACATGATTAATGTGAACTTAGTAAAAAAGGCCAAAAATGCCAAAAAAAAATAGTCTGTAAGCTACATAATAATTTACAAGTAGTCATTAATTATTATGAAAATGACAAGTTTCGCAAAGTATGAAAAGGAATTTAAAAAAATAGCAGAGATATTTTGTGTTGATTTTATAAAAACTGACGAATCTTGTCAAGCTTCGCTTTGACAGTTACGCAAGCGATCTATCGGCGACAAACAGAGTTTTAGCCGCCTATATATAAAAAGATGCTCGTAAAAGTAGAGAATAAACAGAAGTACCTAGATAAAAAGCGTATCTTTTAAGTATTTATCCTGTAGAGCACTGAGATAAAGCTATAATATGATTGATGTATTCATGGAGCGTGAAGGTTTTTTTCTGTGCAAAACCTAATTTGACACTTATTATAGTAACATCTGACATTATGTAAGTCTCACAAGCGTCTAATTAGAGAAAAATTAAAAAAATGATGTACAGTCAACAAATAGGTGACGAATAACATTATGTGTTATTAAGGTGACCAATTAAAAATAGGGGTTATCAAATGATATTCGATACTATAAACTGAATGAATATTTTTATTAATAATTTATTCTTTTATGCACCATTACACATGTTAATAAAAAAAATTGGCATGTCAATCTGATAAATACTAAAAGGAAAACTAAGACATTTTCTGCAATATTGAATATAACGTTGATGGATCTTCCACACACATAAAATTCCGAGCGTGTACCATAACAATATACAGATAATATCCAATAATTTTTGGTCAGCACATTGTTAATGTTAGGGTACAAAAAAACTAAAACAATTATATTTTTATAAATAGCAAAATGCATCATATAATAACATACATTAAGAATGCGAATCGTAATATACCTTAAAATTGTAAAGTAAAATGATAAATAACGTTTTGATTTTATTTTAGTGACTTTTATTAATAATGTTGTGTAAACTTTCAGAGTATGGATAACACACACATGTACACGAAATATAATTATTGAAGATATAGTACATGCATCATCAAATATTTTGGCAAGAATAAATGATGTCATCCTGATGGAGTCAACTGAAGGTACTGATAATTATTTTCTTCTTTATTTTTGTAGCTATTGGTTATAGTAGTAGAAGCTGAAGAATAGATTTCGGATTTATTCGAGCGAGGTTACATGATGGATACCTTGCATGTTGTTGAGTACCTCCACCAAGTATGTGCGCTGGATATTCACCAATATCCACCCTAATATTGGGGTATCCAAAAAAAAATCAATTCAATCAGATTAAGGATAAGGTGCAAATAAAAATGTTACATTTCTGTAAAATAATCCCATACTAACAATAAAAATAAAATGTCTGTAGTTTTTTCTCTATCGCCGAAAGCATAATTATTATATTATAATTATAACCATTAAGTTGTTGGGTTGCTCCCTACCGATGGTTAAAAACTCTCGAGTCATGTGATTCTTTTAGTCATATTTCCTAGATTTCCTGTACTATATGTGAACAACATTTTTTATGGTGTCGCTACCGAATATTAACCCTTAACATATTTATAATATGCATATTTTAAAAGTAAATTTTTTGTCCCTAGGTCAAAATATATTGAAGAAAAGCGCGTTGCAGACCCGTAGAAGCTGCAAGACCTGAGAATAGTGTTACAACTATGGGATTAATTGATCAATAAAATGTTTATTTCTCATTGACTGTTTTTGTTTACGTCTCCTGTGCAACATTCCCATTACTATTATTTAATACATTATATGAAGGAGAGAGGAGACTCGAGCTTAGCCGAATATGGGTTGTTGCCGACGATGAAATAGTCTCTACTGTATTCGGTTGCCTTTGATCTAGTTCATCATCATTATCAACCCATATTCGGCTCACTGCTAGCTCGAAACTCACCTCAGAATGAGAGGGGTTAGGCCAATAGTTCACCACGCTGGCCCAATGCAGATTGGCAGACTTTACACACGCAGAAAATTAAGAAAATTCTCTGGTATGCGGGTTTCCTCACGATATTTTTCCTTCACCGTTTTACAGATCCGTGATATTTAATTTCTTAAAATGCAGAAAATGAAAAGTTTGAGGTGCACGCCCCGGACCGGATTCAAACCCACACTCTCCGGAATCGGAGCACAGGTCATATCCACTGGGCTATCACGTTCATGGTTTCCTAAATTTTGTATTAAAAATGTGTCCATCATACCATAAAATCTAGATAAACACTAAGTTTAAATAATTGTCAATAGATAGCGCTAGTCGCGGCGCCATTTTTGTGTAAATTTCAATACAATAAGTATCTGATATGTGGAAGGAAAAAAAGGTTAATGAAATGTGCGATGTGTGCTGCCATCTGTAGGCATAGTGAAACAGTCTTTCTAATTATAAACTACCGTTTTTTTTCTTCTTTTCGGTCTTTTAATGATATGACAAACTTTCCACGCACGCCCTTCATCGTTTATATATACGATTTAACTCATAGATTTACTAGTTGGTACAAGTATAAGCAACTCCACAGATTTTAAAAATTCTTTCCCCAATATAAAAGCTACAGTTTACAGGTACAATATATGTACTCCGTATTTACTCTTAAATCTATGGGTACAACACCATAATATATAACTATTATGTTTGATATTTTACCCCTGTATTCCCACGGGAAAGGTAGCGCGTCTGCTTCTACAATAAATTGGTATATACTACAATATGGTTCAGAGTAAATGGATTTGGAATATCATATCTTTCATCATCATTGACCACCAGTGTTTGTTCTACCTATTCACGTTGAAGTATAACTTGAACTATTGTACCTACTCACCCTATGATAAATTTAATACTTACTTTATGACTTAAAAGTACAACAGCAAAATCTGAAATGTGGTAACAAAATATATGCATTTAATAGTTTAATTTTTTTTATTGGGCTAAGGAATTTCAAATAAAATGTCATCAAATATATAATTTTCAATATGCACAGTTACATCTTTATACATGTAAATAATATAGTACATAACAAATAAATAATAAATAGTACCAAATTTTTAGGATTTATCCATTAATAAAATTATTGCAGTTTGGTGTGATTATTATCATACACGGTGACTTGACTAAAGTGCCAATTTCTTAACTTTATAGAGTCGTGTTTAATTTACAGTATCTAAATCGAATTGTATTCATTTGTTGATAATAATACAAATATGTCCAACATGGCATCGATTTTTGTGTAAATTAAATTAACAAAAAACGTCATTACGTATCCAATGGGAATCGTGACCAACTAGCTTAACATTACAAACAATATATGGCATAATATGAATCGATCGTCTGATTTTATGAATTACATTTTTTCTCTTACAGAAATTAACACCTGCAACATAAAACCTAAGCGGTATTTTAACTTACGAATAATTGTCAATATCAAAACATTTATCCTATAGGTTATTGCTTAATAATATAAAGGACATGTCCCAATTTTGTATGGAGGCTGGGCCTTTATTTCGAATGTCAATTAAGCAGAACAAATTATTTTTATCATAAAAGAACATAAAATATAGGGCTTACCCAAAATAAAAAAAATTTTGGAACCCGCATTATTTTCATTAATTAAATAAAATGTATTTTTTTCATTAGCTGACAACATTAATTAAGAATTTTAATCATGGAAAAATGCTTGTAACTCACACCCTGACAGATTGTCAGTGATTCGTTTATGGCAATTTTTAAGGAATTTGAGGATTATTTTGTTTAATGCTTCTCTGTCTACGATTTTATGTTTCTTTTTAACTTTTGTCTTATTGACATTTGATAATATTACATGACATTGACAGCTTACACCGGATATGAATTCAATTCCAGGTGTTTTTATTGGCTGTTAGCAAAACAAAAACAAAAAAAATATCTAATTAATGTGGGTTCCAAAAATTCTGTAAATTATTTTCTCAACAGAAATTTGTATCTCCTATCCGTAAAAAATACTATCGATCTGCTCATAAATTATAAATAATAAATTCCCATTTTGGGACATGTCCTTTCTCAGTAGCTCGTATTGAAATTACAGTATTCAGTACAAAACGCCACATTCGTTAAAAGGTAAATGGATCGTAATATTTGTGGATTGTCTTTTGAGCACATATCAACATCTGTCATTATCACAAGTGTTTGTATTCCGTTGGCTACCAGTTGGCCATGCCCGGCTTGTTGAGCGTCATGAAGTAGATCTGGCACGACGAGCCGCCCTTCGCCGACGAGAAGAACACCTTGTCGTTGCGCTCGCACAGGAACTTCAGCCGCTGCGCCTTCTTGTGCATGAACACGCCGTCCAGGTGGCCGCTCTCCACCGAGCGGATCTCGATCGCCTTGTTGCCCCAGCCCATGATCTGCCCCGTGCCGATGTACGCCACCGAGGTGGGCATCTCGCCCCACTGGAACCACATCAACCAATAAATAACATGCTACGGTAGAGGTACGGGTAGGATAGGGAAGTGGTAGGGTAGGGGTAGGATAGGTGTGAGATAGGAGTACGGGTGGGATAGGGGTAGGAAAGGGATAGGGTAGGGGTAGGATGGGGGTAGGGTATAGGTAAGATAGGGGTAGGGTAGGGGTAGGGTAGAGGTAGGGGTAGTAGTAAATTTGACATCGAATTTTACGCGGACGAAGTCGCGGGCGTCCGCTAGTACTTATAATAAATCCGTAGAGAAGCCAATTCTGTAAGCGAAATTCCCATCTCTTAACAAAAGAGACGGGACTGGGACTACAGCGCCATTGGTTGAAGTTTTATCTATTTCTTTTCACGAGAAGTCTTTGGTCGCATGTTAATGTTAGCACTACTGATACTGTTAGCAGTTACACTACAGTACAGTTAGCACTACATACTGACAAACGCATTAATAATATACCTTGAAAACTGTGACCAATTACCATAGGACCTGCCTCGCTAGACGTTACCGTAAATCAAAAGTATATGATCACGATCTTACGCTAACAAATTACATTTATAGAATCGATGTTTCATTCTGTTAAAATTCACACGTGTAGTATGTGTATTACAAATTAATTATAGTATTTAGTGTAAGGACACAAGATATATTTATTAATGGTAAATATTTTTGATGACTGGGATTGCCTCGTCCCCCTCAAAAATCACGCTATTTCTATGGCCTTGTTATAAGATATTTCTACGAGTTTGCACTTACCTGTAGGAGTATATTTTTGCTAACTCTGCCGTAAGTATTGACGTAGACACCTTCGTTGTCGTAGCACAATAATAGCTGCACCCCGTTGGAGTTAGGCAGTGGCACAATGCAGTGAGGAACTATCGCTCCTTGTGTCTGGAAACGAACATCTATATATACAGGGTGTTACCGTAATTAATTGATAAAACGCAAATGGTAGATACACGTAAATATCTAAAACTAATTTAAATAGTATTGAAAAAATCCCTAGGGTGACAAAGTTATATTATTTTTCGGATTTTTCAAAATTTTCTATCCTGAATCAGTTTTTGTTTCTATAATATTTTTAAGATCTCATTTTTCTTAAACATTACGTATTAAATTAGCAATGTATTATGATACTATTTTTGTAATTCAAGAACGTCCGCTACTTTGTCATATATTTAGCACTGCAAATATATTTATAAGGCAGTTTCACCCTCGGATTCCTGTGTTTGATTCGGATTGACGATTCTATTCAGACTATAATATATCTGTGTGCCCAATTCCACTCAATCCTTACATGCCATTGCCATTGAGCTATGAGTGAGAAACATTCCAAAAATAGTCACAAAATTTTCGAATAAAAAATCATTACTCTTCCTTTTGGCTGTGCCATAGTCTGGTAAAAATAGTCACTAATTACGTTGAGAAATTATGTCAACTTTTAAACTTTCAGCTTTTATAAAATAAAGATGGTCTGGCTGATTAGCTTTTACTGTAGAATTCAATAAATGTATGTGCTATTAGATTTTAAAGTAATATAAACTTACATGTTTTGGAATATAAATGTCATATACACTGGCAGTGTCGAGGTCGACGGCATGGAAGCCATCGGCTGATCCATAAATTACTTTCAGTCTTGTACCTTCTTCAATAGTTAAGTCGACTAATAATGGCCTGTAAGAAAAATATTTGCAAAAGTATTTTTGAATTTCAATCCATCAAAACTTATCATAGAATTAAGTTTAGGTAAACAAACGCTATCCTATACAAACACCTAAGAAAGTGCTAAAAGAGCATTCTCCCTGCGCACCTATTTTTCTTTAGATTGCTTCCACCCATTGTGTAATCTTAGAATAAATGTAAAGATAGATTTCAACCGACTTTAAAAAAGGGAAGTCCTTTATCGATCTGTATGTATGTGCTTAAAAAAATATTGATCATCCTTTCTGACTGTTCCCTTTTGGTAATACTGATAACATTCTGAAGGTTACATACCTATGTTGTAAGTCACCGAAACTTTTGAAGGCCATAAATTTGTGATATGGTTTAGGCGCCCACGCGTAAATCTCTATGGAATCCTTGAGAGCGATGACAAGGAACTTGATTCGCTCGTATTTGACTATGCGGAAGTGGACCGCTCCCTGCAACTCTCCCACGTTAATCCAACCATTCCTCCTTTCCACTTGCTGAAAAAACATAATAATCAGTATCTACCTATTTGAATGGCCCACTACAGGGCTAGGCCTCCAACCAATTAGTGGTTGTGACTTGCAACTACACCCCCGATCCTAACGCCAATTGTAGATCTAGACGCCCCGAAAAACGTCCTTTACGATCCTGACAATGACATAACCGACAATGCTTCTAAGGCAACACAAACACAAGCTCCACAACGTCTTCGCCGGCGAAGACGAGGACCTCGAATGTGACGTCACCAGGACGTGGGCTTTAAACTCACGACCTCGGGGGCGCCCGGACTGACAGGCCAAAACACCCTTCCCTCTAAGCTGAGCTCCGTGTCATAGAGGAGACGCCCTCTCGTCGGAAGGAGTGTCATTCCGTCTATCTCTTCTGTGGGCCCCATTAGACGGCTTGTGCGCTCGCCCAATCCCCTCTGTGACACCATTGAGATCCCATTAAGAAGTCTAGAACACAATCAGAAGAAAAAAAAAACAACTTCCCAACTCCTGGCCACCAATTTTTTTTGATGTCTGTGTTAAATATTTTGTATTTTCGTATTGGCCTTGGTTGCAGTAGTAAGATGTAAAATAAGGGCAACGGTTTTTTGTATATTCTCTCGTATACAAAAGACCGTTTTTTGTATACTCAAAAATCTAATTAACAAAACGATTGGTTACTGCTGTGCCGACGCTCATTTATATTACACACATAAACGAGTGTGTGCTTGTCACCATGCTTATGGCTAAGTTAAGCCGTCTTCCGAATATAAAATGTCTATGGTATAGTATAGTATTATAAGTACTAACATCATTGGCACCATCCGTACGCAAGATCTTTGACTTCAACCAACTCAAGTAGTAGACTCGTACACGATTCTTCTTCCCCGATACAGTTACAAGTATGTTTTGTCCTTCTAACACTTCCATCTGCTGGAAGCGGCGTCTAGAGATCAGCTGGTACACCTTCCCTTGGCCGGAGCGGTCCAATAACATGAGTCCATTCTCTGTTCCTATCAACAGGTTGACCCCTGGAAAACAAATACATCATTTGATATCTACAATTTAGTAGACAATCATTTTCATATACTCAAGTAAGAGTAAGGGTTTAAGGGTAGCTATTTTTAGCAGAGTTCATTTACTTCCACCTTGTATGCTCTGCTGCCAAACAGCATTACTGTGTTCCGGTTTACAGGAAGAAAGTTGGGTTTTTTTTTAAACAATTCCCCTCCAACTAGTCGGGAATTCTGAGCTAGGAGTGGGTACGACCAACGGGGTGAAGATTGAACCACCGCTCGTACCGTTGAGCTATTGAGGCTTAACTTTTCATTAACATCTATGGGACAGGGCAACATTTTGTTCGCCTTTCTTGTAGTTGTATTGATCTTCCTGGCGGTGGATTTCCACTTAACACTTTGTGGCACCTATCTGCTGTTATAAAAAAGTCTGGGAGTGAAACTGCCTTGTCGGACCAACTGTACTTTGGTAGATCACGAGGCCCTGGGTTTGGATCCTGGATAGGCTATTAAATATTGAGAGTTTCTCAATAACACCCCAGAATCTATGAGTTGGTGGTGCTATACCTCCGTGCTTCTGTGATCACGCTAAGTCATCGGTCTAGGTCATTAGTCAATCAGTGATTGTTACAGAGTCAAACAATAGCACCCTAAGCCCAGCAAGTTCTAAACTGATCATGAGGGCTCAAAGGGAATCATTATGAGGGAGGGCTAATGTAGACGAAGTGAACCAACTGACCCCACAGCGCCGCGCAGAGTATCTCCGAGTTGAACCTCTTCTTGTACTTGCGTATCTCCGGCGTGTCGGACGACAGGTCGTGTCCGGTGGGCGTCACGTTGACGTTGACGTGGCTCTCGCGCCGCGACGCGTTGCCGGAGCCGCCCGTGCCCGAGCCGCCGGTGCCCGCGCCCGCGCCGAAGCCGAACGTGAGGAACGAGCGCTGCTTCTGTTGCAAGGGGAGGAACTGTTGCGAGCCCACCGACGAGTTGGACGGCGAGTGCTGCAGCGCGTGCCCGTGCGGCGACCCCGCGCCCGCCACGAACGACTTGGAGGGGGTCGACTGGGCGGAGGACGGGGGCGGGTGGTGGTGGTGCAGGGGCGCGGGCGTGCCCCCGCCGATCGCGCCGCCCGCGATCGCTTGCCTATACTGGAACCGAGAACGAATATTATGGATTATGTTACAGCTGACACTTCTCACGTACACATACACGCCTCACTCCTTCGTCCTCAGATATCACGAATCGCGGTCGGAAATTTCACTGTAACTAAATCTAGCTAGGACCAGCCAGTTATCGGTCATTAGGTTTAGACGATAGTGAATAAAAAGAAATACATTTATTTATAATAGTTTATTAAAGCATTCTGGTTGCCGGCAACATATCTATGACTGTATTCTTTTATTCAGTAAATATAGGTTGGACTTGTTTTGCGAGCAAATTATATGCGAGAACTCAATAAGGGTCAATATTCCGACCACAATTACGCACCTATGAGGAGGAGTAGTGAGGATCCCCATATGGGACAGTAAATATGTAGTTTTGTTTCTATTGAACTGATTTATCCGACTACAGACCATGACCACATTTCGCCCCCATATATAGGAAATTAATTTTTCACAGAGGTACAGTATAAATGAGATCGATCTCGATCTATAGCAACTGTTAAAATAATCTATCGAGCTCGTAACACGCTGAAACCCAACTGCAACTAATAATTCTTAACATTTTTTGTTTAACTGGTTGATGTGAAAGGAAACTATTGACTGGGTGCTAAGTGACAGACAGCAGAAAGATCGTGATTACAGAATACGGTAGTAACAAGAGGTAGAGCAAAACTATAAGTAAATATTTTTTTTAAGTACCTTGTGCATTATGCAGGTTCGAACACTTATAATACAAAACTGCCCAACATATTCATGAAATGTTTGTTCTAAATATTGTGTCACTTAAAACTTAAATACTGTCATCTTTTGGAAAGTCTATCAATAATTGTCTACTACAACATCTTGAATATCAATTATCAATATTTAATTTATCGCTTTTGGGTTTCAAAGCATGCACTTGAGCTTTGTTAGTCATAATATATTGAAATCCATCTCCCAATTATTAGTTCTCATCACAAATATGATCGGAAAGTTATTTGCTGCGATGCTATTATCTACAAATTTAATTTGGCAAACCTGTATGGACGGAAAGTGGCAGGCAATGATTCATTTGGTGTATAATATCAATTGATAGTTATCGAATGAAAAAACAAAATGTTGGGTGCTATGATACATTCCATGATCATAGATGTTTGAAAATGTAAATGTTTGCTAATTTTTTGTCTCACAAAAGGTTTCCTAAATATAAAATAAAGAAGAATTTAATTTTGATTGGCACCTTTGTGTTTATTTTAGTTTCAATATTAAAATACATTGTGTTTCACTATTTTATCAACGTCTTTGCAACGCTGCAAATGACAAACCGTAAATGTGCGCACATTTAGAAACCATTGGACCTGAACGGTTACAGTAAAAAGCTGTTACGAATTAATTACGATTTCGTCGACCTCCTTCAACTGTTAGTCCAGTCATCTAAGGGTTTACCTCAGATTGGAACGGAAACAAGCGGAATTTTTGTAAAAACCTTTATTCTGATATCCTAAATGTCTAAAAAGGTTCTTTGTCTTAAGATCTATTAAGCATTTTAAATACAACCACTTTCGTAGGTTTTAAGATATATTCATTCTCATAAATATCTTAATCGCTAACATGAGAACACAGTTTTCTTAGCTTAAATTAATATTACTAATGAAGTGCACTTTTGATTTACGTGGACCTTGAAATATCTATGGACATTCACATAGACCTTATAAGCCATCTGATGAAACCAATAGAACCACAAAATAAAAGTCTATACAAAAATTTTGCTTATTACGTTTCATTCTCAGGTTGGACCCACATATTTTTAGCAAACAGGCTGGACTAGTTAATGTATATGGCTGAGCGGATGAATACACATTGAAGCTATTCAGACAATGCATACATAAGAAGAAGTGATATAACTATTACAACATTCTATATGTCGTATGAAGCATTCTTGTTGCGATACGATTCGTACTTACGTCGTGATAACAGCAGTCTGCAAACCGGTCGCACGGTGGCTCCAGGGCGTTTGCATGATTGACAACCATTATCACATTAATACTATAACTAGAAGCTTGGCACCATATGTTGCGATATTGAGGGCTCCTAACACATACTTCAACATTTATCGGTCTATCCATATACCAGTTGTTCTTAAAACCTAACCTTTTCAATTTTTTATACATACGTTGGTACATATTTAATTAAAGTTTTAACAATGAAGACATATTAATACAAAATAAGTAATAATTAAAAAAAAACAAATAAACTCATCAGTCATATTTTTCTATAAGAACTTAAACAATCTTTAAAATCTATATTGACTGACTAAGCCTGACATCACAAAACTTAGAAATGCAGATTTTGCATAATACGAATCATGTTCATATTATTATTTAAAATTTACGGTGTTTAACTCCTTAATTATTTTTTCATCCTTTGAAAAAGCAATGAATAATAATTACAAATGCAAATAATAAGGAAATATTAAAATCCGAGATGTAATGCAAATTTTTAATTTAGAGCCATTAACGCGGTAAAATGATTTATATTGTGTTTGTTTATGAGAGTAAATGATAGAGTGAATAGTAACAGTAGAATTACTGTGCAGTGTTATGAACTTGAAATTTTTATATTCGTTTGTTTGAAAATATACTGAAAAGTGAAAAAAAAATTCGTGATATTGTGAGAATAGTGGAACTTAACTGTAATATCTAGAAAAAATCTAAATAATTTAAATGAATGTGTTAGGAACCCAGTCGCATTATACATGAAAAGACGCGGAACGTTACACTAGTAAAACATTAAGCACTGGTTTTAGTGGAATGGATAAATAATTACTAAATTGTGATTTTGAAATGCCCGCGATATAATAATATGCCTTAATGATATATGAGATTATTTATAACGGCATTTAATTTTGTAAGGCTCCATCTGTTACATAGAGATGTACCATGCTGGGTCAAAGACATGTAAATGTATTTTCAACCATGTATGGTCAATGACATGTCAATGTAATTTCAACCATGTATGGTCAATGACATAAAAATGTATTCTTAACCATGTACGGACAATGGACATGTCAATGTATTTTTAACCATGCATGGCCAATGAAATGCCCATGTATTTTCAATTTTGTAAGTGATTATTCTGTAGCATTCTACTGATATTCGTATTCTGATAAACCTAAATTATAGGAACTATATATTTCAGGTAAATTTTGAAAACTAAAACACTGTGAATAACGTGTTTTATAAATCTAAAAAAAACTTCTCATTGACATTAAATAAATAGTATATAGTTAATAAGGTTCAAAGTACCATACATTAAACCAAAATATGGATTTATAACAATTTTATTAATAGAGAAATAAAAAGTAATTATGAATGAATTCGAACATGAAGTCATAGTGCTGACTGCGGAGAGGTTACAACTTGGGCTAGTCGCATGCTCGGTCTTTGCCAAAACTCAAGACACTGTAGACATAAAGTAGCCAAGTAAGATCCATGGTACACTACTACGTAATAGACGGAAAACACAAGGCGATAATCTTTATTATTAGGCTACATTTTGATGATTGGCTAGTAAAATATATATTCATGTGTACAAATATAGGCTGGTCGAATATGGATGGCTTGTGGAGTGATGAGTTTACCTCTTCGCTGGTCGACTTGTCGTGTCGCGGCGGAGTGGTAGGCTGGCCGGCCTGGCTGAGGAGATCCGGCAGTACAGAGCTCGTTCGGGAACCGCTACCTTCGTTGTTCCCACTCGATCGACCCTGCGTACATTTCGTTGAAAATCACAAAAAATTATGCACTGAAACACAAAACTGATGTAATGTTAATTTATCTTTAAAATAAAATGGCGTTATTTATTAATTCAATGTTGCAATTGACTGCGAACTCACCCGATAATAATGCAGAATAAAGTTGCCTACGTTACGTGATTTATCTCGGACGGGACGGGACAAGTTTTGGAAATATTGGAAATACACAAACAAAAGACATTCGAAAGTGAATACGTCACAAGGGTTCGGACGGAAAGGCGACGTGGTGTTTACGTAACACTTCGTCGCGACGTCGTAGTAGTGTCCACTAGTAATTTCGTTCCGTATGCAGAAACCCTTAAAGGCGCATCACTTATACGAAATCCGCGACACACGTATGATCGTCCATTGAAAGAAACGTCTAAGTGCGCTCAAACTCTGGTCAAATTAAAAGTTGACGAATTTTGGTTTCGTGCGCCGCGCATTTTGCATACGTGATACGTGCTCTTACAAACTATGATGGTAACTTCAAATTCGATGTTGGGTATGAATGTATGGGTCGAGAGCTGTCTGACATTCTTGGGTATGTATTTGAGGAAAGCAAACTTAGCGTGTACCTCACAGTTAGTAGGAGTAGTCTCGCTTTATTTTGTAAAAATATCCTTAAGATTTTTTTTTAAACATAAAACCATATATGATGATTTGATACAATAGTTTGACACAATATATCAAATTGAACAAACGTTTCAAGTTTAATATATTATTATGAAAAGTTTTATACGATATCTAATTAAAAAAAATACATGTCTAAATATAGATTTCATCAACAATACTCATACTTACCATAACATATCTTGCCGTGACAATAGATAATAATTTTAAAAATATACAGATTTATAAGATCGATAGAAGGAATAATGGAAGAAATTATTTAAATAATAGGTAGCCTGACCAGAAAAATAAAAAAAAAACCCTGGATTGATATCACAAGTTCTTTTTAGCAGCAAAACTTGGCAAGGGTTTTTATTTTCCTGGTAAGGTTATATTATTATTATTTATTATTGTCTAGTGTCACGGCATCGGTCAAATTCGGCTAGTTATTGTTTTAACGTTGCAACAGCATAGCGTGACAAACACAAACACGGCAGCGTAAAACATGCACAAGTAAAACACATTCACATAACAGATGATGAATGTTCTCGGCAGCTTCGGTGACAAGTCGTTAGGCGGTCATTCCTCGTGTTAAATGTATTGTCTGTGGCACAATATGTTCACCTCGGGGGGCACTTTTAATTCTGTGGCAGGAAGTCGGTACTCGCGCAGATGTGAAAGTTATTGTTAGTAAGTGTCCATGTTATGTTGTTCGGTTAGAAGAGACTAGCTACAAGATCTACTAAGAGTTAGTTATCTACATAATGTACCAATGCATTAGTACTACGCTCAATGTACCCTACATTGTCCCATAGTAATAAAAAAATACTACTGTATTATTAAATTCCATAAATATAAAAACATCAGTCACGCCAACATGTAAGACGCGTGAGCAAATATACTGTCATGACAAAACAATCGTAAAACTTTTACTTCAAAACTATATAAAAATGCACGAGGAAACTTTCAGTCATTATTAATTACAAATAAATGCTCAAAGCTCAACCATTCCCACACAGCTCACCCGCTCCACAATACGCCAAAACCACGAACGGGACGTTCAATGTATGCGTACAATACAGCATCGCCAATGTTAGTCATATACAACTATATATGTTAGGTAGTAATAGATTAGAACCCTCATACCAAACGTAAGTAAAAATATATATTAAATCAAACTATCCCGAGCAGTGAGCAATTACCTGTTCCTGTGCGATTACCGCTTCCTGCCCACTCGATATAAGCTCTGTGTGCCGATTAAAGAGAGAACTTCTCCGGAATACGATATCGGACTCGGTCTTTTCCCTGCGCGGGCGCGCGGGCGCGTCGGCGGTGAGGTCGGGCGAGCCCGCCTCGTAGCGGATGCTGCTCGCCGGCGAGTCGCCCGCGCTGTCGCGGCCCGGGCTGCTGTCCTGTCGCAGCAGCACTGCCACGTGCTTCAGAGCCTCGATGGGGTTATTAGCTGCCGACTTCTTCTCCGGGCTTTTCTTTTCCACTTTCTTAAATTCGTTCCTCTGTGCCATCTTTAAGCTATCGTTCATTTTAATGAAATCCGTGAGGATGGGCTCGCCCGATGTTTGCGGCTTGTTGGCTTGTTTGCGCGAGTGATTAAAGATCCCGCTGGACCTCAGCTGCTTCGCGCCCGCATGGTTGTCGTGTTTCGGGAAGTATATTGCGGAATGTCGAGTGCTCGACAGTGGAAACAGGTCGGAGTTCTCTCGCCTGAATCCCCTAAAGAATCTGTTGGAGGACGGCGTATCGGAGTCCTGCTCTTTTTTGTATTTTAAAATGTCTGTCAACTTTTCTTGCGTAGACTTTCCGCTGGGTTTTTGCAGTTGCTTGTGCCGCGCCGGCGGCGTCGCCGTAGCTTTGTACTTGGCCCACGCGTCCTCCATTTCGATTCGAGATTGACGTTGGACTTGGGTACGCTTGTGTTCCGATTCCTTAGATATATCTTGTTTTTCTTCTTTGGCATCAGTATTGTTCAAAGGGAAAAATCTGGCGAAGTCCCAATCCTTCAGTAGAACCGCTTCGTCAACGTCAGATTGTCTTTTATCATTTTGAGTCTCCCTCTGCTGTTATTCAAACATGTTCAGTACAAATAGTACATAATATGGATAAGCAATACCAAAATAATGTCATAATGGTTAAAATGTTCAAAGTGCTCACTAATCTTACTTTGGCGTGAAAATTAATGTATACTTAAATGACCCCCCGTATGTTATTCCATATTATAACTGTCAAAGATTAATTTATGACAATGATCAGAATTCAAATAGACCTAGCAATAAACATAACAGTATACTTTAGCAATTAAATTTACCCTAATAACAATCAGTTACATATAATATTATTAGACATATTACAAAAATAATTGTGGTAAATTACAAAGGTTATTGACAGGTCTATGTGACCGAATTGAAAATGTTTTCACATACAATTGTTTCCTGATTTTTTTCATATTATATTATTACAAAATTATTTATTTATTTTATAGATAAATAAATAATTCCATTTTCGTATTCGATCACAGTAATCTAGTGAGCAAACTGTTAACACAAAACAGGAATAGAATAAAATGTAATATACTAGCAATTATAATATGATGGGATGAAGTCAAGCAAATCATTTTTTTTTTCATTTCTTTAATGAAGTAAAAATATTGCTTTGCTCTATTCATAGCAAACCAAGTGCAGTATCTAAAGCGTATATTTTTGAATAAATAAGTGCTAATTCGTCAATCTACATGAATCTAGAAGGTATTCGAAGGTTTAAGGTCGATTTTTTAATAGAGACACTGCACTGGTAAGGGTTAATACACACTAGGCGTTTCGTACGCGCGATTAGATACTTAATTACGAGACAGTGGCGTGAAGAGTAGAAAGAGAATCGTCACGGCACTTAAAACGTCTGTGCGTAATAAGCAAAACTAATAATTGTGCATTTTTTTCTAATAAAATCTAGATTAAAAAACTATCCAATTAAAACTGAGAATAGGAGCGAAGGAGACGAATGTATGGTACATGTAAATGTTTTGCTTTCGGTGGTACTTTTATATCACGTAATACATAACTACATTTTCGTGATTTGAACAAAAACGTTGATATTAATATAGATGCAATATATTCCAGCATGTAAATGAAATTGGAAGTCGTAGACCTCTTTGTGACATTGCTGGTCCGTCGAAGTACCACCGACAAGCGGACTTGCAGTTTTTTGGACACTTATGTTTTAAAAATCAACCTTGCAAATTTTTGGTTTGTGTGATGATATATGCGATGTTTTCTAAGACAACAAAGTATCCAAACGCAACGCCGATCGGCCAGTGTGTCGTCCAAGGCGTTGTGGTGTGTGCCCCACTCACCCGTTTGACGAGCGTGCGGTCGGCGTGCGGGTCGTCGTCGTCAGGCGTGGGCGGCAGCGGGCGAGTGGGCGCGCACCCGCCGCAGCCGTCCTCCGACACCGCGCTGAGCCCCGGCCTATAGCAGAACTCGGGACTAACAAGCCGAAACCAAACAAAAACGACGAAACAAAAATAACCGGGTGCGGGGAACAGAAAATTAAGCATGCAGCAAATTAAAATGAAAAAGAAAAGAGAAAAAATGATTAGTTGTTTTTTTTTTTATAAAGTAAAAACAATGAATAAGATATACAGCTACACTATTAAAATATTATATTCATAACTGCAGGTTATGGCTTAATAACAAACATAAATAGAAGAATTTGAGAGAGATTGCCATCTTTACGTGTTTCTGTGATCAAGAAGCTCAGTCTAGTGGCCATAGTAAACTACTGACATATGACCCTTATCAAAAATGTTTGTGGGTTCGCTTACTCAGTATTTTTATAAATGAGCCTCGCATGTGGTTACATATTACTGGTAATTAAATATTTCTTTAATACTTCATCACTATCAGCCGATGGACGTCCACTGCTGGACATAGTCCTCTTGAATAGACTTCTAATCAAAACGGTCTCGAGCCACTAGCATCCAGCGGGCTCCCTGCAACCCGCTTGATGTCTTTAATACTTATAATCTACATAACAAACATAAAAACGGAACCGACTTCAAAAACGTATTTCAACCGAATAAATGAATGACATGAAAATCATGAGAATGGAAGGGACCGATCTGGATATACTCTTTCAAACAAAAAAATAATAATTTTCAAAATTACATACGCGTCGAATTGAGAACTTCCTCCTTTTTTTGAAGTTGGTTAGAAAATACTGAGAAATGCATTAATCGCGTGAGTAATCTGTATCATGCAAATAGTAGGGGTTTGAAAAACAAAGAACCGCAATTTCTCAAAAAGTGGATGTTTTTTAGATACAGTGTTTTGTTGTAGTCTGGCAAGTTCGTTGATAACACTCCCACGATATGCGGGCGACGGGGGATAGACTGCGCAGGTGTGATCTCGTGCGTGCGGGGATGTGACGTGCATCACGCCCCCCGGCCCGCGCGGAACATCGGGAGTGTTAGGAAGTTGCCAAGCTACAGTACGGCAGCGCTAGCACGGCTAGTGACTCACAGCGGCTTGGGCGGGTCGCTGGCGAGCAGCGTGCCGTCGTTGCGCACGCGGCCGCCGCTCTCCTCGGCCTCCGAGTCACTGTCAGACTCCTCGAAGGGCGGCTCGGGCGCGCTGCGCTCCACCGGCGGACCTGCAAACACAAACAATTTCTTTTTTGAAGGCTCACCGCTGAGCAAGAGAACAGACAACGCTAAAACCTAACGCTTTTAGCAATAGAAGTAGCAAGGGGGCGTGGCCCGCGTACACCCGGGTGTGCGGAACATCGCAAGCGTGTCTGCGCATGTACTAGCAGTCATGTTTTGTTCTGTGACAAAAGGAATAAATAATATTCAACTCTAAAGTAAGGGTGACATATTTCATTTTTCACTAAATATTAAACAGCCATTTAGGTCACGCCCCTGGGTACTCTGGTTTCAATACAAAGAATTGACACTTTATAAATTTAGTTACTTCTTATATCTGTGGAAATGCTGGAGGTGCATACCCCGGACCGGATTCGAACCTACGCCTTTCCGAATCGGAGGCTATGGCTATCCACTGGACTATGACGGTTCATTAACTATATATAACTTAACTTCGGAAGGGTAATCCTTTAATTACGGGACACCCTGTATACATATAACTACGTAAGCACCTTGTCCGTTGGTAGGAGCCCGCGGCGGTCGGTTCGGCGGCTCGTTCCCAGACACCACGGCAAACTCGTTGAGCTGCGCCGCTAGCTTGTCCAAGTCCTAATGAACCATACAATATAAATAAGTTTTCATTATTCTTGCTCAAAAACACTGTCATATTACCGCTCCACAGCGGGGCTAAACAAGCATTTCAGCCTTGTAAACTCGGTTTCTATTTAGCGGACCTCGCCTTAAGGCTCGTGCCCTAAAAATACCTCGTATATAATGGGTCTTTTTAGCCCCTTGTATAACAATCTACTATTGTTGTACTTTCTATACTAATACAGTTTACTTTTAAATTTCCTGCTCTCAAACTGTTTAGTACTTGGTTTGCTAACATATTAAAGCAATTTAAACATATAAAAAACAAAAAATATTAATTATATATAATGAGTTATAAAATAGATTTCATAGTTTTGTGAACATTAGATTATCATATCGTTTATTACTATAACTTAATTAAAAGTATTGTCGTAAGTCTCAGTGGACGCTAGCTAGCTATAGCTTGAAAATAAGGCTAAGTTCACACAGCAATGTCCTGCACTTCTTGGGGGATTTTGAACGCAAAATTAGCCAGGTGTTACCAATATAGGTTTTTATTTATATTAAATACAAATAACCGCAATTGCCACACAAAGTTGATGTCTACCATGTGCCACTACAAACCGAATACGTTAAAGTTCATTTGTTTGCTTGACAAGTCTGATGAGCATTCAACTATAAATTCACTTAAATTTGTACGTTTTGCAGTATTCACTACGTGTGAACACTACTATGTACAACATATATGACACTATTTATTCGTTAAGACGTATACTGTAAGAAAAAACGTGCAGGACAATGTGTGTGAACTTACCTTTAGTGTGTTTAGTGTCATCGGCTAACTTTTAAGTTGTAGGTAATGATGTTCGTAATCATGTATTGAAAAGAATAACATTAAGAAAACTTATAAAAAGCAACCTACCTCTGGCCTCCGCGGCGGAAGCTGCTCTCATTAATCGATGTGCAAAGAAAAACAGCGTGACATGAAAACAAAAATACAAGCTAATAAAAAAAAATCACATACACGTTGCAGAGACACATGCAAGAGAAACAAACTGAAAATATAAAATATAGTAGATGTAAGTTGATTTATCAATTAATATAACAAATTAATGCACGTTAAAGTGTTAGGATTTCTCACAAATTAATTTATTTAATGATTCATTTGTTTAATGAAAATAGGTAATTAAATCGACTGACTTTCCTTGTCCTTTAAAAACGTAACTTTTCATGAGCTTCTAGTCAAATGTCTATCAATATCAAGTATTTGGTTGCCTGTCCACCAAAGCGAGGCAGCGGATCAAAGTAACGGATTAATGCGGAGCGGAGTTGCGTACTGCGTCTGTCCACTGGAGGGGAGCGATGCTGCGGAGCGGAACGAAGCCAAGTTGCAGACGTGATTCCCCGCTCCGCTTTCCGTTTTTATATGAATTTTTAAACCAGCTCGCTAGCCCCTGTCCACTGCAGAGGAGTGGAGATTATGTGCAATCAATTGGTTAATATTTCTCTGCTGCCTCGTTCTGCTTTCAGATGGCAGCCTTAATATATACCGTTATATTACCAATCACTACCGGAGGGGAGCAGCACAAAAGGGCTATTCAGTTAAGTCGCTTTCAGAAAAGACACCAAAATCAAGGTACTTAATGGGTTTTCCGACAATGATAATATCCAATGATTGAAGTGGCTGGGTTGATTTTATTTTCTTAATAACACTGAGTTAGTGAATAACACAGCAGGTGTGTTATTAGAATGAGATCAAAAACGAGTTGTTGTGTACCATGGGCTTGAATATGTGGTGTGAGCCACGCTGCGGCGGCTGCGGCGTGCCGTTGTTGGAGCCCGAGCTGTTGGACGAGCCCGAGGACTTCGGCGTGGGCGGCAGAGGTCTGTGCCATCATACCAACAGTTCATTACATGTAAAGCTCATTGCTGCCGTACTATGACAAAACACTGTATCTATACTGCAGCCCTACTCGATGTGTACTGTTTACCAACAAATTATAAATTAAGGTAGAACTTATTTATTTAAAATCATATTGTATTGGTTATCTATAAAATTTTATTCAAAACATAGTAAGTAAACGGTACACATTGAGTAGGGCTGTAGTATAAAATTTATTGAGAAATCAGAGTTCTTTCGTTTTTAGTCCCCTTTTATATGCTAGCAGTGTATATTTGTTATGTATTTCTCAGTATTTTTAGTCTTAAAAAATATTCAAATACATACCAGTATATTATGTAACCGTGTGCGAGGAGCTCATTTATCATAACCCTCATACATACTACATAACACTGTATTTGAAGATACAGTGTAATGTCACAGCACGAGAATTGGTTTAAGAGCAAATTCTTTAATTTTTTCAAATAATTATTTAGCTTTTACAGTCAGTTGTTACGCTGAAAGTTAGAAACACGTTATTTCTGTCCTGTATTGGTAACTTTAAGCAAAGCTTCATATTATGCCAGTATTTATTCATGTACTACAATTTTTCGTCATTTCATAATTAACAGTCTAGCAATGGGTCTAAATAAACTATCAGAATCTACCACTTAACATCAAAATGAACAGACATTTTCTCCAAACTTATAGTAGTAGAGCTATTGACACAGTTTCAGTATTCCACAGTTTAGATCTCAATAAGAATAGTATAAAAAATGTGAATATTTACCTATATCTATTTGGCTGTTGCGCTTGCGGATCTGGCACTACAATCAGTCTTTGTGGAATGGACGGCCTGGCCGGTGGGCCGGGCTCTGTTGGAATAGAATTAACAAATTAGTAACATTGATTGATTGTTTATAATAAAAGGATGCACCATCATGTACAAAATTCCACTTAAAAACTGGCCAATTTTGCTTTGACAGTTTTAGAGTTCTTAGTAAAGAAAATTATACCTAAAGGCCTTTAAATATAGTCCAATATTCAATGAAATCCCAAATTCAGGGCAAATTCAACCTTAAGGATTGAGTTTAAGGTTGAATTTGCAAACACGACTACTTGAATTGAGTGCCAAGAAGTTGTGTTTGGCACTCATTAAGTGGGGACTTTTTTTGGTCGCTGATAGTGCATCCACTTTTTAATAGTAGATCGATGTTTAGAAAGTGTCTCATACAACTTCTATATTGTTGTTGAAACTAACAATATTTCTTTTTATGAAAAAAAATTGTGTAGATTACTGGATCAATTCAAATGATATTTTTTTTTATTGGTATAAAAATATATGAAATAACCTGGTATCTCCTCACGTTCTTCCCGTTTGCTGTTTCGCTTAGGCGGCGGTTGCGGCTGCTGTGCTTCAGCCGCCCTGGAAGTTATAAACATTGTGGTTTAGATTGGCCTTATAAGAACTTTAATGTTAATACTGATTTAAGTAAGTAGAATGTTACACCTATTCGCTCGACTTGGACGCTAGAAGTGATAAATTATATATACTTATAATAAATCTGTACAGAGGTAGGAGAGGAGGAATTTTTGTCTGTCTGTATGTTCGTTATAGAAACAAAAACTACTCGACGGATTTAAACGAAACTTAGTACAATTATTCTTCATATTCCTGGGCAGGTATAGTATACTTTTCATCACGCTACGATTAATAGGAGCAGAGCAGTGAAGGGAAATGTTGGAAAAAGGGCTAACGTAAGGGCTGGATTAATGAGGTTTAAGGGCAGACGAAGTCGCGGGTGTCCGCTAGTACGATAATAAATTGATACATCCAATATACTCTATAAAAACATATTGTTTATTTTGGTTTTGAGTCTGTATCAATGTGAATGGAGCCTAAAGGTCTGCTCAAACAGCGGACTTCGCGGGACGGCGACGCGCGGCAATCCATCGTTAGGTACTAGGTACATTATTACAGTTAAAAAAGAATAGTGTGGCGGTACCTCAAGATAACCCGCTTCCACCTTTGAATGCATCATCACTTACCATCAGGTGAAATTATAGTAACTCATACAGAATAAAAAAAACATCAAATGTCGGTCACATTACCTGCCCTCTTGTATCTGCTGGAAGTTCCTGCGCAGCGTGTCGCCGCCCTGGTGCGCGGCGGCGTTGTGCACGATGGAGGACGGCTCGCCGGCGACCGCGTTGTCCTCCTCCTCGCCCTCCGAGCCCGAGTACTTGTAGTCCTCCCGCACAGAGTTGTCCTGCTTTCTCTTCTTACACCTGTCTATGTGATCTTTGAGCTGTATCCGCACTTGTCTCTCCGTTGGCTGATCCCTGGAAGTTATATCAATGTTACTCATACAGTAAAATCTATATCTAAGTATCTCATCAACACCACCCAGACAATTAAAGTTTATGAATTCAGACCAAAACCAGAACAACCTCAAATGTTGACTCTATCATATTCTATACATATTTCATTATATTTAACAATATTAAAATAATAATAAAGTTTAATTGACCCTGTGTGCTGCCGTGATATGACATTTCACTGTATGTTCAGATACAGTGTTTAGTAGTAACACTCACAATAATGATGTCGCTGAACATAGTGACATGTTAAATATTTTTTTCAAGACTTAAAAATACTGCTGAATGCAATAATAGCAAATTGTAGGGGGGAATCAAATCAAAGAATTACAATCTCTCAAAAGTGGATGTTTTTAGATACAGTGTTTTGTCATGGTACAACAGAGTGTTGTAAACTTAAAAAATTTACACAAAGTTTATTCTTACCTAATGAACGGGTGCTTCAGGAGTTGCTCAGTGTACGGACGCTGGTGGTAGTCTTTCACAAGTACAGTCTCAATAAAGCCATGAAACTTTTTGGCCCATTTCTTAGATTTTAAGCGAGGAGGCGGATTTCTGAAGCATAAAACACACTGAAGAATTAAGTTGGGAATTTAAATTATTCGTCTTAACGAAAACTATTATGTATACAAAAGCCAAACTTAATGTGGAATGTTTATAAACAAACAAATATAAAAATGAAGGTAGAGAAAGGTTGTATAAAATAGCTGGCATTAGTTAGCACTTGTCTACAAACATGCCTGATAGAAAGCAATAATGAGGTCTCAGATGAAGCGCGTTTGCCTAGAAGATGCCTATTCACTCTTGCCTAATGACATTTAAAACTATAACTAATTGTTCTAAGTTTATTAATTTTGTCATTTAGGAACAAGGTTATATTGTAATATCCGCGTGAAATTTAGTTTTTCACTAATCCCTCGGGAACCATGGATTTTCCGGGATGAGAAGCAGACTATGTGTTAATCCAGAGAAAAATTTCCATTCAAGATTCCAGCCAAATTGGTTCAGTAGTTGCGGCGTTAAAGAGTAACAAACATCCAAATAAACATCCATACAAATTTTCGCGTTTACAATATTAGTAGGATTTTTAAGGTTAAGTTTACCTTGGAATGAGAAAAAGTGCTCTCATTGGATGCAGGTCGCACAGAGGTGGTTGACTCTCGGCCATCTCGAGTGCAGTGATACCGAGCGACCAGAGGTCAGAGCGATTATCGTACGTGGCCTCGGGGTTCTCATCGCACGCGATCACCTCGGGCGCCATCCAGTACGGAGTGCCGATGAACGTGTTCCTCCTGCCGATCGTGCGGTCAAGCTGCGCCGATACTCCAAAGTCAACTGTGAAAGTACATGTAATTTGTTTTTTTAAATAGATAAAGAGTATGCTAATAATGGAAGGAAAGAAGAGATTGTTGGAGTGTTTACGGAGTGGATGATGAGTTAACTAGTAATAGAATGGAGATTACAGCTTGGCAACTTCGTTCGTAACACTCCCGATAATCAGCGCGGGCCGGGGGGCGTGTAGCGATGAATGAAAAACCCACGGCTGATGCATCTCACTTCCCCGCACGCACGTTTTCACACCCGCGGCGTCTTTTCCCCCCGTTGCCCACATATCATTGCCAGACTATAACATATTTAGCTGGTCCCACTTAAGTGGGACAAGGTAAAGCTGATGATGATGAAAGATTATGATGGTAGAGCAATTTTGTAGAAGTGCTTCTTACTTTTAATTAGCACTTATTACTTTAAATTTTAGAAGATACAGGGACTTTGTAGTGCTGTCAGAAAAATTAAAAACCGCGAGATTTGTATGGAAGTTGCGGATTAATTCTAGTACAACTTGTTTATAGAATCAGTGATAGATTCCTAGTATTAAGTGCTTGCATTAAAACCTACTTGAAATAAATGAATTTGATTTGACTTAATTGAAGTAATACTCAATGACTGATACTGACTCACTGTGCAAAAAATATAACAAACTCAGATAAACTGCAATAAATAATTTTTGCACTGCTTATCTTTGTAGGCAGGCTAATGTTGATATAACTGAATACTTTAATAATAATAAATGTATTTTACAGCCAACAATACTGAATAATGTGATACTTTATGAGCCAAAAAATCTTAGCAAAGTTAAATATTATGGCAGAGAAAAAAAAACCAACCCATTGCATAACACTATCTAATTAGTGCTATTGTCCATGTAATTATGCCAGTAAGTGGAGCATGTATATCAGACTAGAGCACATACCAAAGTAAACTCTAGAAAATATAATAATTGTTATTTAATTGAGAGTAATTGCATTAATGATTATTTTATTTAAATACATTAAGTAAGTTTTACCACATATAATTTTTATTAAAGCTTCATTTAAATGTTGTTGTGTCCCAATTACTTTGTGACACAGTATACCTTTGGAATCATTTAAGACTCTCCAAGTAGTAGTAGGCTAGTAGTAATAGTAGAAAAATGTACTTTTAATAATTAAATAATATCTGAATTAGTCTCTGCCACCCAGGTGTTAATTTTCCCAAGTAGGTAAATTCTACACACCACTCTTCCATAACAATTTATAATTAAGTGAAGTGCAAAAAAAAACCATTTAAATTTGTCATGTTTTTATTGAAAATACAAAAATCACTTGATTATTTTGTATTTTCAAAAAAACATGACATGATCATATCGAAAATGATATTGTTTAATTGCAGCATTACATCACAACTAGAGATCAGCTGTGGATTTGTGAGGTTTAAAAAATACCAAATAAGTTACATAATTAGTTAATGCATAATTTATAAATGTATGGTATTAGTGCAAAACTTACCAAGTTTGACTTCTGCATTGTCAGTAAGAAGTACATTTTGTCCTTTTATGTCACGATGTATAACTTTATTGGAGTGCAAATAGCTTAGACCTCTTAAGATTTCTCTACAAATATAGGAAATCCATTCTTCTTTTAACGATTGGCCCTTGGTTGATTTCACCAAGTCTGTCACAGATCCTAAAACATACAGCTTTTTGAACATTCAAAGCTCAACATCTCTTACTAGAGACACAAACCTAGTTTCTAGTTATAATAATATTGAGAATTGAGATTTATTTTAAACCGCTGTTCCTTTCGGTTCCCACTCACATAGCATATAAGACATCACATAGAATGTTCCCAAAGGTAGTTATAGAGGTCTTTTAGACCAAAACCCATCACTGTGCTAAATCATTCAATTATAGATCTCTGAAGCCGTTCTGAAGATATAACTGAGACCAACAGTGTATGGTGCTCTGTGGGGTGACTGTGAATTCTTACTGAGATTTTCTTATAAGAAAGAAAAGCGTAAAATTTCATACAAGACCTCATAATCTAAAACCACATAGGCTAACCACTGGACCAAAATGGCAGATGCAATTGAAACATTATATCAACATAGTTATTTATGTCAATGAATGTTAAATATAAATATTAAAACAATATGTGATAGGGTTTTTACAGTTCATCAACTAACCTGTTGTAAATAAATAAGTGTACTTAGAATTTGTATGAGTAATGATAGAAATACAACAACATCCTTTGTTTATGTAAACCATAATATTGTGAATGTTTTATTGTAGACATGTTAAGTTTTTTTATCCCAACATCCCCAGCGACTGGCTTAAATGGTTTGTTTCAACAAAAAACAAGGATCAAGGTGTTAAATGACCTTCTATAATATCTTCCTAAGGTGCTGAGAAGACAAAATTATTTAATGTAAATTATTGAAAAACTGATTGTGTTTTATTACAATTTCTGTTTAGCAAAGTTACTTTCTATCAAAAGCATTTTCATACATTAACATGAGAATGAAAATCAAGTCATATTAATACATTAGTATAATACTGAATTTTACTTTTTTTCATTTGATTTACATTCATAGCTAAACAACATAATATGTTCTTGGCGGTGGTAGGCCACCATAATATGACAAAGGTTATTAGTTATTAAAGGATACATTTTGTCGCAAAAATTAAATCGGAGGAGTTGAAAGTTTGTATGGAAATTATTAAAATACTACAAGTAATGTCATTCAAGATTTTTCAAATTTTGTCCTATAAAGTGTAAAAAAGGGTTTTTTTTAAAACAAATTGTTCATGTTACAAGTATATTTTTGTAAAATGATTAGTGGACTATTTATTATGTATAAAACGCGAAAATATAAATAGAAGGGAATGAAATAGGGGTTAAAAGTTTACATTGATTACCAGGCGGGCGAAGTCGTGTGCATCCGCAAGTATACAATAAACTAGGTGTACCATTCTGCAATTTGTGTGTTGTAGGTGTCAAAAAACAGTATGTTGGTGTCTAAGAATCTACAAGTACTCAAAAGGGCCGGATTAAGGAGGTCAAAGGGCAGACAAAGTCGCGGGCAACCGCTAGTAGTTTATATTTATGGATAATGAATACACACCAGCACCACAATATTCCATAACCAACCAAAGTTGATCATCTTTGCCAGGCGGGCTCTTTTTAATAAAAGCACCATAATAAGTTGCTATGTTACGGTGAGTGGAATAGTTCTTTAGGACATTGATCTCTAGCTTTATCTCTTCCTCTTCATCCTGTGTGACGTCCATAACTTTGATGGCAGCAAGTTGGCCTGTTTTAGTGTGACGACCCTATAATTAATGTAAACTTATCAGACAAACCTACTATCACATCATTACATATGTAACTGGTATTCAAATAAGTAAAATAAATAATAAGATTGTTTGTTATTATGTACTGTTACACTAGACATATATAACTTATAACTATAGTAATATATAACTTACGATTGTATGGATACTATAAAAATTAATAAATATTATAAATTATAATATTTCAAGGATAGGGTCGCAGAAATTTACTGGATGCAGGCGGCTCAGGATTGTGATGTTTGGAAGTCCTTACAAAAGGCCTATGTCCTGCAGTGGATTTCCATCAGCTGATAAGATCATGTGATTATAAATTATACCTAGTTTTTATAAGCATTTCCAATCATTTATGAAGTAACATCAATGTATTTGGTTGTTTAATAACATAAGTACATGTACTTAAATTATTAATTAACTGATATACAATAAAATAAATACATTATTGTTACTTTATTCATTTTAAAATCATCAGAGGCTTAAATAAAGCCATTAACATCTATATAGTTAAAATGAATTATTAAGAGTTAAGTGTGTGTACATAATTAAAGAATAATAGGCCACCACTTTATTGGAGGTTGGCAGATGGAAATTAATTCTGTTCATTGACACTAATAGGCCCTCTTAAATTGTAAAGTTCACAGAGTAAATGTAACCATTTTTGTCATTAAGAGTCATTTTATAAATTACGTTCATGTATGAACAAATCAAAGATTACTTGTATGTAGATGGAATACAAGATATGCATGTAATTGTGCTACAAATTATTCCAATGTACATACCTTGTATACCTGTCCATAGGTGCCATTGCCCACTACTTCTATAAGTTCAAATATACCAGCCGGGTCCTGAAATCATGCATGCACAAGAAATGTATAGATAAAAGCTAATTATAATCCCTAGTGAACCTTAACTATGATTCACGCCCTGTGAGATCATTGCTCCCGGGGACTTTTTTCTAATGAACGGCCATTGTTTCTATAGATATTTAGAGGCGCAGTAAATAATGTTAAAGTTCGAAGTTTACCTTTAATGCACTGAGGTCAATGTCGTCCAATGAAGTATTTACAGACGGTGCCAGTTGATGCGCCATTTTGAGTATATTGTCACACACGAAGACAAAGCACGAGCACCTCACATCAATATAAAAAGCAAATAAACGCCCTTGAATTACAACATTGGCTTGATATTTAATACGATTTTATTCTTACACGTACGAATAAGCATGATTTATAAAATACATTGTTTACAATTAAAATTACAGTAAATTACAGATACACAATTTATTAGCCGCACACACCACCCGGCAGGGATGCCAGTTAATGAATAAAAAATCTACCAATACCATTTGTAATCAGGATTTCTACCAGCTACTACTTTCTACTAATACAGATTACATATTCACTTGTATAATTATCTAAGAATTAATCTAATATTAATAGAGGTCGGTATTATATAAAGCCTAGCTAAAAATGAATGCAAGGATCATGATTATGAAATATGGTAAGCTATCTAGTTTTGTTGCGGAAAGATTTGTCGATCGAAAGCAGTGTTGCCAGTTGGATCTTATGAGAAATTACCCGAAATATTAAAAAAAGTAACCTTTTTGTGTAAAAAGTAACCTTTTGACTACTACTACTCTTGCTTTTTGCGTTCCACAGCATGGCTAAACCACCATTTCAGCCTCTGGGGGCTAAAGTAATTTTGTTTTTTTTTTAATATCTGTCTGTTACGAATACTAGCCAAGTACCTACTAAATTACTACAAACCGAAGGAGATTTTACTCGTAAATAGAATCATCTTAAGTAAGGCCCTGATTGTTTGCCTTTTACTTATGGGATAAGAAAAATACAATAAAAGAGCAAGGATTTAAAAAACAATAGACGTTAATTTCTTAAATTCATACTTGATTTTTTTAAGAAATTCAATGTGACTGCAACTTGCTTATTTCGCAACGTCAATTGTAACGTCTTCATTTATAGTGAGATTGACACGGAAACATCGATGAGTTCTTGAGCATTTGTCCGCATTTCTTGATTTAACGACCGTTCTGTTTTAGATATACGAAATTGTAAGTTAATTCTAAAAATTCCGAAATATCACGTAAAAGTAACCTTTTTATTAATGTAACCTAAAAGTTACCAATGCAGTCCAAAAATCACCTAAAAGGTTACAAAAGTAACCTTCTGGCAACACTGATCGAAAGACTCATTGTCTTTTTAGTGTGGAAACACTCGCTAAGCACAGACATCATAAACTGAACAAAGCTGGTGGAAAAGTATATAATACAGATACAGAATAAGTAGATACAACGGCAGTTGGTATATAAAAGATGAATTCACGTCCACTTTGGATGTAGAATTGCGCTACTTTGAGGTTGTGGGTCTATCATAATTAATTTCTAATTTTCGTAGGTTTTTAAAGTAACGCTTTACATTTTTTCGACCAATATCGAGAAATAGTATTACCTATTTACTTTTTTTATTTGGTAGGTATTATAAGATGCATTGGTTAACCTGTTGATTTGATTGATTATTGTGCTGTAATGGCGGCCCCGCACTAGTTGCAGTGCAGTGTTGGTTGATCCCCACCAGGTGGGCTGACGACATCGGGCGAATCGTGGGTATTCGCTGGAAGCGGACAGCTCAGGATCGTGATTTTTGGAAGTCCCTGCAGAAGACCTATGTCCTGCACGTCAATCGGCTGTTATGATGATGATGATTATGATCCAATACCTATTAAAAAAAACCTTAGCGGACCGTATCGTCTTCGGAGAAGAAAGTCAGATAGAAATATTGAAAAATTTTCTACTCAAAATTTGGCATATTTGTCTTTGTCCTGATTACCCACCACAGCAGCGACCACTGCGTCAGTCTTCTGACCTCTGAGTCTGCGGTGCTCCTTTAGCCGCGGAAAGAGATAAAAACACTAGGAGCGAGGTACGATGAAGACGGTGGGTGCTCTATTAATTCAAAAGCCAGCATCTTCGATACATACTACCGCAATTTTGGACTTATGCGCGACGGTGTTATCTTGGTAAAATAACTTTTATTATAGTTTTCCACACTGTTTCTCGCGTATTTCATCACGCAACTTTTTTATTTGGTATGCATATAAAGACCCGTACTGACATTCTTGCGGGCTGCGGCCACAGAACATAAAGCACTTAATGCGGCGAATTCACTAATGTGTACGAACGTTTATGTTACAACAACTACCAACTTTCTTTTTAAACTTCGCTCTGCTACAAAATGTATCAATAAAAGAAATAAGGTAGCGTTACAGAACATTTTTACGAATGATGTGCGAATGATTTATTACTTTATTTGACTGGAAAT
The DNA here is from genome assembly GCF_947172395.1 of Bicyclus anynana. Taxonomy (NCBI): domain Eukaryota; kingdom Metazoa; phylum Arthropoda; class Insecta; order Lepidoptera; family Nymphalidae; genus Bicyclus; species Bicyclus anynana. Next base: position 10,135,061 of record NC_069086.1, read on the forward strand.
TATATTCATTAGGTATAATGGCTTTCTGATATTCTATTCATAATAGCATTTACCGGCACGGAAAGTGGAATGACTAAGCTTCTATCTATATAAATAAACGGGTGGACTTCCGTGGCTTCGTAATACCATTTGTAAAATAAATACATCATCATTGACTTGGTTTTGTCTGACATAGATATAAAGGATCCCTCAATCAAGTTTTTACTTTATTCGTATTTTAAACCCCAACGCAAAAAGAGGGGTTTGACGTGTCTGTCTGTCTGTCAGTCTGTCTGTGGCACCATAACTCCCGAACGGATGAAGCGTTTTTAATTTAGTTTTTAAAAACATGCCTAAGAATACTACATGTATAAGAATACTCGCGCAAATTGATTTGCTCGAGTATTCTTAGACATGTTTGATGAAAATCGGTTGAGCCGTTTAAAAATTGTGGAGGGTGGAAGTGGGGAAGAATAACTGAATGTCTGCAAATATATTCTACTGGGGTCTCAAATTAAAGCGCTCTGAAAGAGACTTCAGCTTCGCGACTCGCTATGTCAGTGACTTTGGTTCGTCTGCGGATCTAAAATTATTAAATAAATTAAATTAAATAGAATTTAATACTAAAGATTAATTTCATGTATGAGGTACTAATATTACAAATCCGAAGTATACTGCGACAGTAGTTACATATTTATTTTACGGTTACGGTTGATTTTCTATAACCTTTTTAGTGTTTCCACTCGAACGAAGTCACAGGTGATTGTTAGTAAATAGGTAAAATAAATATATTAAAAAAGGTATAATATTGTATTTACTGATCAAGCAATACCTATAAGTAAGTCTTTAACAAAAAAGTCGATCAGAATGCGGCCAGCAATAACAAAAGAAATTCGGTATGTAGAGCATTCAAAAGAGCACGCAGGCTAAAGTATTCTGAGAAATATGCGTGCAGCCTTATCCAGATCCGCGAGAGAAAGATAAATCTGATGATAAATCATCATCAAATAAAAATAAATATAACCATAAATAGAATATGCTTATAAAGTTGTCTTGTAACCAGCTTTGGACCAATTTTAGAGTTCCGTGGTATACAAGGAATCCTTATAGTTTCGCCATGTCCGTCGGTCCGTCCGTCCGTCTGTCCGCGGGTTAGCGCATAGACTATTATGCAATTAAAATATATACGGTCGAATTGAGAAACCTCCTCCTTTTTTTTGAAGTCGGTTAAAAAAGCTGTATATTAGAATGAGTATGTACATTAAAAATGTGAACTATAGTAGCAAAATAAAATCTTAAAAAATATTTTTTTAGGGTAGGTACCTCTCCTACATATAAAGTGGGGATGCCAAAAATTTCATTCATAATTTCATTTTAACAGATGCTCAATTCGGCGTGTAGCAATGTCATTATGTCAGACCGGACTTAAAGTTTGGGCCATACCTATTTGACCTCATGACCGATGAACATCTTTAGAGGAATGAATACTCATTGACCGACTCTCTAGATGGATAGTTAGGTCAAACAAGTAACTGGAAGTCACAAAATTTCTAGATAGCTGAATGTGAAAGTCATTAGTAGAGTCTTACTTACGAGTATTCATAGTATATACGAGCTAAGAGTTATCTCGATCACATCAAATTTCATACAAAAACCTTTACAAAGATTGGCTGGTGGGAATATTCGGCCGTGGCTAGTTACCATCCTATAGCAGCAAAAACGTACCGTCAAAATACAAAGTACCCTATGTGTTAATCCAGAGTAAAATCTATTACTAATTTCAGACAAATCAGTTCAGTAATTGCGGCGTTAAAGAGTAACAAACATCCATACAAACTTTCGCGGTAGGACTAACTGACGTCCGTGACTTTGTCCGTGCGAATTTGGGTATTATACCGTGGGGACTCCTTTTAGGGCAAGAATTTTGGAAAATTTTGATATGATAATAGAGTCATAACTAACTATCTGCATATCAAATTTTAGCTAAATACATTCAGTGGTTTGAGCTAGGTACTTGTTGATAGATCAGGTTACATTTTATATTTGCAGTTATGTTCTACAATTTAATTTATATTAGCTCGCGACATTGACCGCGTGGAAATCAATGTAAATTTTCAACCCCAATTTCACCTGTTTCATGTCTTCTTTCTTCTTTCTATATCATCACATGTTTTACATATAATAAATAGTCAACTAAATAATCATTTTACAAAAATATAACTTAAAACAATATCTTAAAGAATTTTGAAAAAACTTGAATAACATTATTATTGGCTATCGATTAAATGCAATTCGCATGTTTTCTAAATGATAAAGTCCAATAATCATTTTACATGGACAATTCAAATATTAAAAAATTTTCAACTCCTTTTTAAAATTTTCATCATATCTTCATTGTACAGAATGTGCCCTGTTACAGTTGCAGAGACAGACACGCTACGTTATTTATTTAAAAGCTTCTGGAATATTTGATACAAAGGGTTAGGGGTGATCTATTTACAAAAAAAAAACATTAATATTTTTACTTGAAATATTAATACATAATTATTTATACAATACTAAAATTATACACTCACAAAACAAAAATAATAAATAGGAAATAGAAATTAAGATTCAATTATGTTATTTCTGGTAAAAGTACCCTCCCATGCATGCAAAAAAGAAATACCTACCTACTTATTTTAAAACTGATTAATGTAACTTATTTAATGATAACTTTTAGATGTGTCACTATCTATGTATTAAAGTATTTAGTAATAGGTATTAATTTATTTCAATTATAGGTACTAACTAGTGTCCGACCGAAAGTTCGGTTTCGGTTTCAAGTTTCGGCGGCAGTTTCGGTTTCGGCCAAAATCGGCTGAAACTTTCAACAGATTTCAGAAAAAGTCGTGTACGCTCGCCTAACTTCGTATGTCGCGGCAGCGATTTGGCGTACGCTGGTCCGCCTTTTTCCTTCGTCGTCGTCGTTCGAATAGCTCTGTATGTAGCAACAAAACTTAGTCAGTGCGTTATCGCCCGACACAAACATTCTTTAGAGTTTATGTTTTGATGGGACTGAATTTTATTTATTTTTCTAAGTACAAATACAAAACAAAGTATTAATTAATAAGATTTCAAAATACCTATCCTAACTACTACCTACTACTACTAATCCTTAGTATTTAATGAAACAGAAAGAATTAGTGATTTGATTATTAATTAATTTATTAATTAATTAAAAATTAAATTAATAACTCATAAAAATTTTGCTATAAGAACTTCATTTGAAAAACATATTAAACATATATACAAACTAAACTGGCAAATACCTGACAAACAAACAAATATGTAACCACGTTACGCACCAAACTTCAGTATTTTAAGAAATTTCATACTAGACTACGTGAGTTTCAGTTTCGGTTTCGGCCGAAGCTGAAGCCACGGCTGAATATCGGTTTCGGTTTCCGTTTCGGCCAGAAAACTAGTTTCGTTCGGACTCTACTTATAACCTACTATGCAGCACGTAGGTACGTAATAAAGTTAGTGGCGATACCTAAAAGAGTAGGTAATGGTTAATCTTTGGAACATATAAAATTTTCGTGTAGCAGTGTTTGTTAGCAAACTCCTCGGAAACGGCTTAATCGATTTTAAGAAGGTTTGTGTGTATTTCGGGTAGGACTGAGAATCTAAGTGATAATCATAGGTATGAATAATAATAATAATTGTTAATAATTGGTACACCCCAAAATTTCTTTATCCCTGGAAATCTATACTAATTATTTATAAATAGATAAAGCTAGGGGAAAATCTCTGGATCTTCTATACTGCCACGTTGTTGTGAGGCTGTATTTTATTCCCGTATACTCACGAGAGCGGGAAATAGTAATTTATAAGGCAAAACAAGTCAGCTAGTTAAATGTATAAAATCTTCAAAATAAACGAGATATCAGATATTTAATAAATTGTCACGTAACCTAGAATAAGTATTTTTTTATCCGCATTCTCCGTAATGTACTGACAACTTCTTTGGTGCAGTTGTACAGTTGATACCTACACTATTACAAAGTATAATGGAATATATACTATCAAGAGAGGGTATGTAACTAAAACTAAAGAGTAAAAAAAATGAAGAGTAAGAGAAACATGTATGTTTTTAGAAATTTTCGCCGTCTGATGTTTCGTGTTAACCTCCGAAACTTCTTAGCTGACCCTCATGCGGTTTTCAAAGATAAATTAAACTAGATCTGGAACAATATAATATATACTTTGTTCCATCGTTCATAAATAACATTCGTTAATCTAGCCCTCTTCATTAGGCTATGTCATTTACTGGCACGGAAAATTTATATTACTTCATTTTCTGTAATTTTGCGTAACCTTTCGGTCTTAAAAACTGACCTGTCCCATCCCATACCTAGGTCAGTCTACCCAAACTACCCTGAAATCAATTATGATTTGAATTTTTCTTGATTAATACCTACGTTCACATGGACCAAACTGCAATAGTCCTATTACCTATGACTTGCAAATCTGGGTCTATAGTATAACCTTAGTTGTCAATAAACTGTTAGTGAAAAGACTTAGCAGTTCATCAGAATGTTATATCATGAATCATGACCTTATTGGTATATCTGTGTACGTGATCTAATTTTGGTAGGTGAAGGTTGTTAGACTAAAGGTTACATTAAACAATGCACGAGGAATTTAATGCGCGATACAGAATAATGCTGAAAAGTTATAGTGATATACGCGCAGTTATATCTAAGTCTAGACCGGTTCTGGCCTAGTTGTACTCCGTGCAGCGAGACGTGTGCTGTTGCACAAACATCAAACTTAAATTATTGAGTTGATATTATAGAAGTGAAATAAAGCCTCGATGCTACGTGCGGCCGCTCGGCCGTGCATACCGAATCGTAAGATCAAAGCACGCATAGGTACGAGTAGGTACTTTACCAACTCCGACACCTACACGACTTCGGACGCTGTACCTGTGTTAGTGTAATAGAACACACAAGCGCAGGCGGCAACACTAATAAAAGTATAATAAAAGTTACCAAGACAGAAGTGCGGCGTACGGTACTATTTGTTTGGAGGGAGGTTGGAGGCACTCATACGAGCGAGGGAGAGGCTGTGTTGGCGCGGCGGGCGGCCTGCCAGTTTACCGTTGCAAGGCGCGTCGTGCGGCCGGACGCTCAACCCGCGCGCCGGCATCCGTAGCCCGGCCCTGCATCGCCAGCCCTGGCCCCGTCCGGGACTCCACGTGACGCACTGTGTACTCCGAGGGTGTTCCCGGACTGACCGCCACATATCGTGTTCTCTAAATCAGAGACGAAGTGCTACAACTCGTGCTTATTTCACTGAAGTGCTAATCCCAATTCTGGTTCTTTATTGGATCGCCTTTGTATCTACGAAGGTAAGTTTCACATTTAAACAACAACTTAATATGGTTTTCATTGGAATTTCTACATAAATTTGCGTTTTAAACGCAACTAAAGTTAGTCGTGACTAATCTCTATATTAATGTCACTGCATGATAATTAAGTAGGTATATATAAAAAAACATAAAAATTTATTAATTTCATAAATTTAAAGAATCTAATAAGAAATGACAAATAAACTTGTACAGTTGAAGCCTAAGTTGCTGACGTAGCAAACTAACAATTTTCTTTAAGTAACTTATTGTTTTTTAGCCAAAATTTTCTCTTTAAGGAAATTGATTTCACAGCAAGATACGTTTGCAAAATGGTAAACAAACTATAAATTATAATCTAAAGCGCGTGAGAGTGAATTAAGTAAAGATTTCTATTGAGACTGTATGGAAAATTTTACTGATCTAGTTGTTGAGTTCTACGTACACATTTTCTTTTATTCTGTCAATTTTCACTTTCATATTCTTTAGGAAATTATTTTAGTTTTCAACTACGTTTACATGAAATTTGGATAAACTATTTTTAGTTTTATTGATTGAGCTTTTGTGTTACAAGAGTTTTACATAAATTTATTTGGGTGCATACCTTTTGTGTGTATCAACTAATATTATTCGTACATTAACCATAGATACACTAAAATCATAGATATAATTTTCCAAGTGTGATAAAATCACGTTAGAACAAAAGCAGAACTAGTTTACGCCATGTGGCTCGCTGTTATCTCCACACATTGGAATTTTATGTAGCTATTAAATAAGTTGCAATGCTTGTTTTGCAATCCTCGTTCTTTCCGCGTTTTTGGCAATGATTTTGACATTCTAACGCATGCCTACCTGTATTATTTCTGTTTAATTTAACTTATTAATATTCTAGCAGACGCCCGCGACTTTGTCAGCGTGGAAATCAATGTAAACTTTTAACCCCTATATCACCACTTTTGGTTAAATAATTTATTCAATTTTAAATTCTTGAATCACATTATAATCCGTATTTTTATGAGTTATGAACAAATTTTTAACACTGTCACACTGTAAAAATAAAGGAATTTTTATACAAACTTTCAACTCTCATTTCACCCCATTTTAGGGTCAAAAGTACTCTATGTTTTGCTCCAAGGTCCCATTTACCATTATACCAAAATTCATCTTGATCGGTTCAGCCATTTAGCCGTGAAAAGGTAACAGACAGACAGACTTACTTTCGCATTTATAATATTAGTATAAATGTATGACTAATATTATTTTTATATTTTACTAGCGCACGCCGACTTCTTCGATATAGAACCTTAACTAGGAATTTCTTTTAACATGAGCTATCTGACGGCGATAGTTATATTAAAATAGGTTGAGGAGTTTTGGATATTAGTATTACTTTGACAATATTCTGTATAAATTAATGTCTTAATTTTATTTATTTAAGGACGGTTTACAGAATTATATCTATTTTTAGTCTTGTATCGCTTTGTGCCGGCGGATCGGGGATTCTATTTTCGATGTAATCAAATTTTAAATTTTATAGTTTTTAAGTTTAATTTGCGCTGTGATAGCCCAGTGGATATGACCTCTGCCTCCGATTCCGGAGGGTGTGGGTTCGAATCCGGTCCGGGGCATGCACCTCCAACTTTTCAGTTGTGTGCATTTTAAGAAATTAAATATCACGTGTCTCAATCGGTGAAGGAAAACATCGTGAGGAAACCTGCATACCAGAGAATTATCTTAACTCTCTGCGTGTGTGAAGTCTGCCAATCCGCATTGGGCCAGCGTGGTGGACTACTGGCCTAACCCCTCTCATTCTGAGAGGAGACTCGAGCTCAGCAGTGAGCCGAATATGGGTTGATGCCGTAAGTTTAATTTTAGCTTTATAGTGGAACATTATTCTGACGTCACGGCGCAAGTAATTCAGTATATTAGCACGTCGATGTTAAAAAAAATGAGATATTAAGAGAACGTACTTAATTTAAGTCTCATGTTTTTCTACGCACCTATACTAACTTTCGACTTCTTTTCTGTTTTTTATTGTTTGTACGACTAATGCTTACTCTATTGACCACTGTGCATGTCACTGCTTTTAGAGGTTTATCAAAGTTCCCTAAGTAAGCGTGCTTTTGTCATAGACTGCATCATTAATCATTATTATTACTGTTTGTGATTATCATGAAGTAAAATAATAAACAAGTTGTGAATGAATAAAAAGAGGACAATGGGTTTATTTAGCTAGGAAAACGCTGACCTTTTATTATGCACATAATACATAATAAATTATATTATGTTAATTTTAACATTTTTCGTTTTTTTACACAGATAAAGTTGGCAGTTTACTTAATTAAACTCACATTTTACAATTGTGTCAAATAATTTTACATAGAATAAGTATTTATTATTACTAAGTAACACTTCTATTTTCCACTCAAGTCACTCTCCCCGCCTATCCCAAGTAACGTGTAAAGAATTACACAACAAGAAAAGTAGACGGCTCGAACGCCAGAAGGATACGGAAGCCGACCATACGACGAGCGACTTATATCGGAAGCCGTTCCTAACTGACCTTTACCCCTCTCTAACTTCTTACTTTTTACGGTAACAAGTCGCGCCACCTAGCGTCAGCACAAGCCAACACGAGATCGAGGACGTCGTATCCATCTCAGACTACTATTTCCTACAAATACAATCACAATTTTTTTTGGAATAATTTTTAATTTTCAATAAATAAAATTTAATTTCCTTGAATTTTATCTTTATATCTGAGAATGGAACAATATAGTCATTTACTTCATTATGTAGTTGTAAGGCTGGTGTCTTATAACCTAATGTAGAAAAAAACGAAAAATCCAAAAGACTAGTTGTAACAAAAGTAAGTAGGTACTTACTTAATTATGATACTTGCAACAAAATAATTGAAGGAAATGATTCATGCCTCCTTTAAATCGATAATTATTTTTTACACTAAATGGATTCGGAAAATCGACTTAACAAAGAAACTTTTTTGTAGCCAAGTGATTACGCCTTACTTTATAAAAACTAGATAATCCGCTGCAAATTTCCTACTAAAAAAAGGAAAAATAATGTGATTGAATATACAGCCCTACATAACTATGAAAAAAATATTATGAGAAATAGCTCTACTAAATGTGTGCGCGTTGATGTCTTTTGTTCCCATATTTTGGTCACGAATAGTATGTTATGATATTATGTTTTATTATGTTTGCATAATAATGCATATGCATTTATATTATATTTTACCTAATACGAATTTAACGATTTTCAGTTTAATGGAAATTTATGTAATCCAATATCACGTGTCTCAAACGGTGAAGAAAAAACATTGTAAGGAGATCTGCATACCTGAATTTTCTTAATACTCTACGTGTGTGAAGTCTGCCAAACCGCATTGGGCCAGTGTGGTGGCCTAAGACACATTCCCTCTCATTCTGAGAGGAGGATCGTGCTCAATATGAATTGTTATAGAATATGAGTTGTTATTGAAGAAATGTAACTTTAGATATATTTTTGGTGGTAAATATTGATCGGGCTATTTATATTTTAATTTTAAAGAGTCACATAATTCTCCTGCGAATGTCAACTAACACAACGGTTGACCGATGACGCAGCGTAGTTATAAATTACCCGCACATTAACTACTTTATTACTTCCACGTACAGTGTAATATTGTATCTGTAATAATAATAAAAATGCTTGCGACCGACATGGAACATATTAAAATGCATAAATATGCAACAGTTCGCTACTCGGTTAATAGTTAACTTAAAGTCATGGAATCACTCAAGTACGTACTCCGCCTACAGGTCAGTTATCTCCGGTTTCCGTAGTAAATTGATTTTATTTACTACATCAACAGCAGCTAACGATTTTAGTGCAATAACTATAAAATGGGAAATTTTGAAAAACCCCCGAAGGTTGAAATTATAAATTACACTCTCGATCAAGTCATCAATATTCTCTTTCAGTGCATTTTCATTTGAGACCTCATTCGAGAATGTTTGCAGACATTCGGTTATTCTTCCTCACTTTCAACGCCCAGAAATTTTAAACGGCTCAACCGATTTTCATCAAACATATCTAAGAACACGCGCGCATGAGTCACCTTTCTTACAAAAAAACTAAATTAAAATTGCTTCATCCGTTCGGGAGCTATGATGCCACAGACATAAAAACAGACACGTCAAACTTATGATACCCCTGTTTATGCGTAGGGGGTTAAAACAGCCACTATTTACAGCAAATCACCATCAGCATTGTTAGCAGATAACCATCTAAAGCTGGACCTAGGAAAAATTCTCGTAATAACTTTCAATCACAGTGATCTCAGTGTAAATCTCTGGTTGAACAATTCCCCAGCGTGGCCGCTTTCGGGAAAATCTTTGTGGATATTAATTTAATACAGCAATATTATTAGAAAATTTGGAAAATTAATTGATAATACATACCTCAAAAAGAGAAACTAGGTTTTATAATTTTGTTGTCCGTCTGTTTACCTGTCTAGAAAGACTATACTTGAAGCTGTAAAATAGTAGACTTTTAATTCAACGCATTCAAAAGATTTGCCCGTTTTTGTCCATTTTTAGGGTTACGTCCTGTCAGTCTGTCCCTGTCCGTGTCCGTCTGTCAGTCAATCCGTCCACGGCTTAGCGCAGAGACTTTTACAAAAAAAGCTGTAAATTAGCATGAATATGTTCATTAAAAATGTTTACAAAGTCGTACAATAAAATCTTGAAAAATATATTTTTAGGGTACCTCCTCCCCTACAAGTAAAGAGGGGATGAATTTTTTTACTCGTTTATTTCATAGTGTGGGATATCGTTGGATTGTCTTTGAAAGATATGAGGGGTCTTCTACCAACATTTTTCGATTTAGGGATCCGTTTGTAAAATATAAACTTTTAGGAGCTAATTTTTTTAGAGTCAAGTATCCCCACCGGCCGGCGGGTAGCCTAACCGGCTAGATGGTTTGTAGATGGTTTGTAGATACGTAAAAAAAAACATAAAAGGACATATAATGAAATTACAATGAAATCTTGAACTACTAAGTAGCAATTGCTATTTAAAGAGTAATATTGGACCAACTTCAAAAACGTAATTATAACTCGAAAATTGCATACTAATTCCGATGTTAATTAAAAAGATAAAGTTGTTAGTAAGATAACTTAGTCTTCTAAAAGTAGAAAGCTGAAATTTGGCTAGATATTAATTTCGTCTATAAAGTGGTAAAAAGGAAATTAAAAAAATTTGGGGCTCATTTCTTACATGCAAAGTGAGGATGAATTTTGTATCGTCTATCCCATGGAGTGGGGTTTCGGTATCGGTATTTTTGTTCATTACAAAAATCATTAAAGTGCTATATTAATCTGCGGAACTCTACAAATACAATGTGCATGGCTCGACACTCACTTGGCCGGTTTTTGATATTGGCAGGGAATAATATGATTTTAGAGTACATACTTCCCAGTGAGTCGTAAAAAATAAAAGCGAAGCGAATATTATAATATTCTATAAATTGATAATTACGAGACTGTCTATATAACATACAAATACAGAAACTTTTCTTTAAGGCTACACTGCTGTATAATTAATCAAAATTTTATTTGTGATAAATAAGCTTAAAAGTTTGAATAAAGAGCACCTAGGTACGTACTATATAAACAGAAGACGCGATTGTCCTATAAATGATATCTCTATCCACGATAGGAGACAGAAATTACTTGCAGCTATTCTGAGCTTCTTTTGAAATTACTTTCTAGATATTATCTAAAAATACGCATTGAATGAACCTCTTTTTTCATTAAATTTGAAACGGATTTGGTAGGTAATATTGAGGTAGTTTAGATTGAGATATAGATCAAACTACCAACAATGGATAACCTATTAATAGCCTATTAATCTGTGACGACAGACAAGAAATCTGAGTACCATGAATCTCTAATAAACACTGCTTATAGACTCCAATTAATTTAAAAATACATTTTAACTGCATATTCATTTTTAGGTACATTTAATATAATACTAAACCTAATTACTGACAGATTGATAATGTTATATTTCGTTGTACAAAATCTGTGGAGTACATATATAAAGCCTCTATTTAAATCGACTACTAGAAGTAAATTTAATGTTTTGTAGTGGTAAAATTAAACAAGGTTGATATTGTTATTTAAATAATACGAGATAGCCTCTGCAAGTCAACAGTAGAAGGCTTGCTAGATCATTTCATGAAAACAAAGATCGCGTCTGACCATCTGACCCGTAAGACTATTGTTTCTATTCCTACTTTAAACACAAAGCTAATTTTGAGGTTTTCCTTTATTTGTACTGAATATACAATTTATGTTGAAATACGTACTGTTTATGTTTATAGTAAAATAATAATATAATATTATATATATTGACTACTCTAAAGTAGAACTGTAATAATCAGTCATAAATAGTTATAGACAAAGGAATAGGTGGAGGTTTTTAAATCGTGGTGTTGCAGAAATTCAGAAAAGAAACAAACTCTTTTGGCATTGTATCACATTATAGTCTTTTATGAGCTAGTTCATATTTAGCTTACTCATAATATATTCTAGAGTCAGACTCAGAAACAGTAGTGTCAACGTCATCGGCGTAACCGACTGCTTGAGTAATTATTTTTATTATATTAATTTGTTTCGGCAATATTTGCAATACTAATATCACACTAATAAAAGGCGAAAGTTTGTGTGAAAGTGTGTGTAAGTGTGTATGTTTGTTCCTCCTTTGCGCTGCGGCTAACAAAACGATTTGGCTCAAATTTGGAATGGAAACAGATTTTTCTCTGGATTAACACATACTAACTTTTCATCCCGGAAAAATCCATGTTTCCCGCGGGATTTGTGAAAAACTGAATTCCATTTGGACGAAGTCGCGGGCGTCCGCTAGTTATGTATAAGTGTTTACCTATATATGTTACTTTCTTATTTTAGATTTTAATAATAATAATTATTAATTTTATAATGAGGAATTTACAGTATTTTACTGTACAGTATTTTTTTTTTAATTGCCGAATTACGTTTAAGGTTTAAATTACCTACTAATAAGGGAGTAAGGGTTGCATGAACCAATAAGTTGAAACCAAATGAAAACCACAGAATCAATCGTGAGACACGGCTTGTTATCTAACACGCAGTATTGTGCATTTCAGCATTACCAAGAATTTGCCTATGGCGTAGAAAGATGCCATTAAAGTCGGCGGGCGCGGTGCAGGGCGTAGTTTGCATTGTTCATGCTGTGCAATAATATCTATTACCTTACGAGCATGAGCCGATGCGGCGGTCTAAGGTTGCCAGACAGATTTCTATTACGTTTATACATAATATGTGCCTATATTCTCGTAGTATGGTAATATTTATTTTTACGATAAATGAGATTCGATCTTCGAGACTTGCTATTGCTGTACTTGCTCCTAGAATAGGCTTTTCGTTTACTTTAAGAGAGCGAAATAATTATTTACATACGATTATATCTAATCATTCATTAAGTGGCTAATGGCTTATTACAAAATTAATAGTAAAATATCTTATTTAGAATTATTTCAATTCCAATTTTTTACAACTCTGATTTATCTATGTGTATATGAATTTTGAATTAAATTAAACTAGATCCTGTTTGAATCAGAATCTAGCAGCACATGAAAATACTTAATTTGGAAATTTAAATCAAATCTTATCTAGATATAGACACAAACAATGCGTTTTATTTTACAAACATTATGGTATATACAAATAAAATACACCTGGCTTTTAATAATTAATTTAATTATTTTAAAGTAAAATGTACCCTAACTTATTCATAATATCATGATTGCATATGAACGGTTAAAATATTAACGATTTTTGTATTGTAAGTGGAAATGAGTATGATATAGAAAATACATTTTTTTTTCGATTTACAGCCCTAGTAGGGCCTAAAGTTTACGTAACTTTACACAAAGGCTTCATGCTGTCCCACGGTCCTCACCTCATTGATATTCTTACAGCCCCTTCACACTAGCGTATCATCATCGTAGCCGCTAGTTAAACGCTATGACACTAGCGCAGCGTAAAGTCTGATCACCATGCTAACATAGCGTCGTTTAAAGTCACTAATCAGCCGTGATTCCAATTCCGGTTTTTGTATTTTACATTCATTGACGAGCCTAAATGGCTCGTCAATACAAAATACGTCTCATTCCAATTTTAACTTCATGTTTATAGGATGCTAAAATGTACTTATCCGTCACAATTTTAATTAAAAATACAACGAAGTTGCCATGAAAATACACAACACAGAGCTGTAACTTTACATAGTTGCTATGCAGTTTTTAGGCTGCCTTAGCATCGCGACATCACGATGTTTTCCTTGTACACACGATCAACAAACGTCTATGTTTTGAAACGCCAATGTGAAAGAGTTGTTAAAGTTGCAATAAAATACATTATATCTAGCTTATGATAACTTGATGTAGAATTAAATTGCTACTAGTTTTTCATGTGAACTTCCCGTTTAATCATTTTTTATCTATTAGTAATGTCGATAGCAGACATAATACTAGCTTCTGGATGATAAATAATGTTTATAGCATCATAAAAATATCAAATTTCTATTTCTTATCCTACATTATATAGTCACAAGATATTCTTGAAATATAATATAGTGAAATATTTACCTAAAGTTGAATTATACAGTATAATATAGTATAACGAAATCTAATAAATCATGTGGGACTTCAATGCACCCATTCAGATTACCGCATCCATCGTTACAAATCCAAGAATAAAATCGTTGCCTCGTTGAATCATTGATCTCAGTTTTTCAAATGAACAGAAAATTTTCCAGTGAGTAAAACTTTTTAGCGAAATCTAAAAAGTATAATTGGTAATAGATCAATTGGAGTGAAATGACCGACCGCCTTGACCCTTAGCGCTAAGCGGAAGGCTGGTGCTCGACGGAGCGTGGCGCACTCCTGCGTAGAAAATGTCCGTCCTTGTAGGAACAATGCTTATAACCTCTAGCCCTTGGAGAAAATTGATGCTAAAACTGTTGAATACAAATCCTCAGCTAAAGTAAATAATAGGTCTAATAATAGTGCATACTTTACGTGAAGCAAGAGATAAAAAGGGATGGCGCTACTTTGATTCCGTTCTAATGTTTCAATAATGTTAATTAGATAGTTCTACATTTATGTTCAATTTAATAATCATGTAAGTGTACTCAAGAAATTTAACTAAATAATATTACCTTTTAAACCTTTAAAACCTTTTAAATTGGGTTTTTCTTAGATTTCCAAGTTAAAAATTAGAACATGTACATACTACATACCTACTCGTTCGAGAGTAGAAATATAGTATAATATATTTTGATAGTTTTAAATAGTGACCCGGTCGTCTGATTTATCGACATACTTGTATTAGAACCAAGAACTTCAACCTCTAAATCATATTATAAATATTTCGCGATCCATAAATAACATTAAGAAAAATATGCGTAATCATTTGATTTTGATATACTAAAATAAGAAATTAGGATCAGAGTGTCTGTATACGTGTATTATATCCGTGACAGAGTCTGCACACATTTTTATAATATTTTGTCTGTGTTAAAATTCTTGTTCGTATTCTTCGAATTATAACTGAACTAAAACATGGGCAAACGGATTTTCATGCTGTTTCGATTAAATATTAAATATTATAAGCAAATTCTAGTAATATAGTAAAGAAAATATTTATTTAAAAACGGAATTCCATGCGGACGTAGTCGCGGGTATCTACGTGTTTAAAATAGTGAGCCTATAAATTAAATTTATATGAATTGGTAATTTGGCAGACTAGTTTCAAAACTCAATCTATATTTTAATATTTAACATAAAACTTCGTGGCGAATATTATAACTTAAGCTTTTCGTAAAACTTTATTTTAATAAAGTAATAGAATTCGATTTCATTAACCAGAAATGACTAATTACTAATTAAAATAACTAGTAATGACACTTTGACAGTCGATGGTGAAGCAAATCGTTTTTATGATATCCTGTCTTTAACTTTTTTCATAGGAAACATGATCCACTTCTTACTTCCTCTAAAAATGTTCACTTGCTCAAATTGTTTCCGTCCTCTTTTCTTTCTGCTGGTGAAATTCGTAGGTTTAATATCCGAATGTCTTTATGTGCATTTATTTATTATAGCAATACTACTGCTGATTTCAAGTAGAAATGAGGAATTTGCTGTGAAAACAGATATTAAGATGTTCGTGTTTAACGAGAATGTACTTATCTATACTAATATTATAAAGAGGTAAAGTTTGTAAGTTTGTAAGTTTGTCACATTTTTTAAATGGGGTAATCTTCGGAACTACTGGTCCGATTTTAAAAATTCTTTCACCAGTAGAATGTTACATTATCGGGGAGTGCTATAGGCTATATTTTATATTGATATCATATATATTAGCCGAGTTATCACAGTGTTTGTCATACTGGTCGGACTGAAAATCCTCTTAAACAGACTTATTTGCATGCGCTGCCTTAACTATTGTGTAAAATTGAAATTAATGTATGGAGACTTTATGGATCTTTAAAAGTTCTACAAAAAAGTCCGCGACACCATATATCTATCTTCTATATATTAGCAGATATAGTACCTTTTGTGTTTTAAAAATGATTAATTTTATATACTTAGGTTTACGTCATTATTTATACAACTAAACTTTAATCCTTATTAAAATAAATTATTTTATAATCACAAGGATATTATGGAGATAAGATTTGCCCTTTACAGTATGTTAATTACTTAAATAGTTTCGGAGATAATACAAAATTTCTAAAAGACGCAGAAATTCCGCCATATGACGCTCGGCGCTTTCATTTACGTAGTTCCCGTTCCCGTGTGAATATGGGGATCAAACATAGCCTATGACACTCGCAAATAACGTAGCTTTCTATTGGTAAAACAATTTTCCAAATTGGTCCAGTAGATCCAGAGATTACCTCCTACAACCACACGAACTTTACTTCTTTATATTATTAGCATAGAAGTCTCTATTTCTCTTGGTCATACCACTACTCTCGAAGGACTGGACCGATTTTGCTAAGGGTAGGAGTAAGATAGGGAAGTTACAGGGTAGGGTAGGCTACGGGTAGGGAAGCGTAAGGGTAGTGTAGGGGTAGGGTAGGTTTAGGGTCGAGTTTAGGGTACTGGCAGGGTAGGGGTAGAGGTAGGGTAGTGGTAGGGTAGAGGTACGGGTAGGATAGGGAAGTGGTAGGGTAGGGGTAGGATAGGCGTGAGATAGGGGTACGGGTGGGATAGGGGTAGGAAAGGGATAGGGTGTAGGTAAGGTAGGGGTAGGGTAGGGGTAGGTTTGGGGTAGGGTAGGGGTAGGGTGGGGGTAGGGCTAGGGCAGGGTAGGGGTAGGGTACATGTAGGGGTTGGGTAGGGTAGGGTTGGGGTAGTGGTAGGGTAGGGGTAGGGTAGGGTAGGGGTAGGGTAGGGTAGGGGTAGTAGTAAAGTTGACATCGAAATTTACGCGGACGAAGTCGCGGGCGTCCGCTAGTAATCTTATAATCTTATTATTTTTTTTTTTTTTTTTTTTTTAATACTTATAATCTTATTTTACAGTCCTAAAAATAATATAAGGTCTTATGTCGCATTAAAGTACCTATCTTACTTATTGAAAAGTGAAAGTTTGTAAAGATGTATGGATGCTTAGAGTGTATTAATCAGATCGATTGATCTGATTAATACATTGTCGTAAAGTGGGATATTATTTTTGTAATTTCTAACTATCCAGTTCTACGTATATATACCAACCTATAAATAGTGTACTAATTTCTCCTGTATACGATTACACCTGATACGTGAATAAATCGCAAATATTTTACAAGATAACAACTAAGTCATTAAAATATGAATAATAAATATATCTGGAACATAAAACCTCAAAATTTGTTAAAATGTGGCTTTGCTCGGGGGCGTGACTAATATCCACATTAGTTTATATGTTGAAACGTGCTCAGAGTAACGCGCAGACATTTTTTGGACATGCATACACACACACAGACACCGTCCGGTTGTTTTTGTCGAATATTAGAGGCAAAGAAACCGTCGAATACCGCTAGCACCGCAGTCGGTTATTGCTCTCGGATTCCGCAACAAATTAACATGTATTCGGTACAACTACATTTTATACTTAGTGTCTATAGGATAATTGTTTTTTTACTAGGCATGTACCTACTTATTTGGAAGCGCTTATGAAACGCTTTCTAACACATGTATTCTATTATCTTAATAACATGACCTATATACCTACAAATATCGCCAAACATACGTCACCTTTACTAATTGTATAAGCAACTTTCTGTGCAGTAATATTCTGTGCATTATATATGACTTTTAAGTCTATCTTAGAGTTGAACCCCGTATATTACTTTCATAAATAAAACGATTGGTTTCGTACATAATCAATAGTCATAAACAATAATGAACATCCGGCAATCAAAGGATTTGAAGTGTTTATGAATTTATCGTTATGGTTTCTGATTATGCTAAATTAATTAGTAGAAATTTTCGCTAAATTAAAGCTAGAACATACGGCATTATCATAAAAGTGTTATGACATGCAACTCGTTGGTGTTGGTTAACTTAACTTTTTGTAAACTGATCATGACATCGGGGTTAGGCTAAAAAGTTATTTCGAGTTTCTTTGAATAAATTCTTTGTTAATAAGTCCGGATTTGAGAAGTCGATAACGTCATTCTCAAAAGTAAATAAGATGGTTCGAGCTATATTTAATTAGGCCTAGCGATTGAAAGGAAAATAACTAAGAACATTTTATTTGTTACGCTTTTAGTTCGGATTCACTTGGGAAATGCTTTAGAAATTCATTTGCCAGTTTACAATTTATTACTCTAAGTATTACTCTATATCTTCCTCTTCTGTCTTCATTTTCATGATAATTTAGTAGATCAAGGCATCATCAAAACTAAATAAACTTAATTCAAACACTTTGGATACTGTCATCTAAGTAAATACATAATAATTTTCGTACATAGATGTTAGGTGACAGTAATAATATTTTCTTATGTGGTCACCATATGGTCAAGTAAAAATTACTAAGGCTATGAAAGTTTGGCTTCGGCCGTGGCTAGTTACCACCCAAAGACGTTACCGCCAAGCGATTTAGTGTTCCCGTATGATGTCGTGTAGAAACCGAAAGGGGTGTCATCTTCCTCCTAACAAGTTAGCCCGCTTCCATCTTAGATTGGATAATCACTTACCATCAGATGAGATGATGATTATGAGATTCCGTCAAGGGCTTGTAAAGAATAAAAAAAAGTTTCAGACTAGATAGGGTTCTGTAACAGTAGAACCCACTAGTTAATTAGAGGTAGGAAGATGTAATTGTTTTTGTAGCATTGTATAACGTGCAAATTTGACAACTTTATTAAAAAGCCACTTTCATTATTTACATATTATTATCATTATATCTTTGGATCCAATCAATATTGTATTGTATAAAGATAGAAGTATTATCGTTTCGTTGTTGTAGACATCCTAACTAGACGAGTTAAGAACTGGTTTATAGAAATATTCGATGATAGAGTGTAAGTGAAAGCTATGATCGACGTACATAATTATAAAAAAAACAGTTCCGTTTTATACTTCTATTATTATTAGCAAGTTTCTATTAGTAGTAGTAGTAGTAGAGCTTTTTGTGATAGCTTCACAGGGATGCTTGTTTCACCATCAAAGAGCTTTGCTGTTTCACTCAGCAAACTGTTTTGCTGTTACTATCTTAATGATAGGTATAGTGGCCGGGAAAGTCTTAAAATATTTTCGCCATTAAACAGCTTGCTGCCTTTTTAGAACTGAATGCTAAACTGAATGTAGAGTTGCCAAGAAAGTCTTACCACTGGGCTAATATCACCAATATCACCAATCATCAATTAGCTTGCTGTTTTTCACAGACCTGAACGGTAGATAAAGTTACTGGGGAAGTTCTACCACCGCCCTGCTTATTTCTGCTATCATAGTGCTTGCTGTTTTTTACTGACCTGAATATAATAAAACAACTTGCTTGTATTTCTCAATCCTGAATGGATGGTTTATTAGCCAGGGCACTGCCGCACTGATTTATGCCTTCAACTGCTTGCTGTTTTTTTAGACCCGAATGGTAATAGGTATGGTATGAGGTGTTGTCAATGAAATTGTATGTACATGAGGCTTATCACCTGCCTCATGTTGATAAGCAAAGTGCTACACTTTGTCGGACATGTTCCATGCATGCCCCGTGAAGGAAGGCCCGTGTAGGCGAAGGATTTCCACTTAACATCTAGTGGGCCGACTGTATTATTAGTTTATTGAATATGTATTACAATAATTGGAGTATATAATTACATAGGAACCAGTGTTTCTATAAAAATATACTACCCAGTTTACTAAATTAAAACTGACTGTTATTTTTATTGAAACTGTGAACATTAAATTGGTTATTATTATTAATTACTAAATATAAGCAGCTTGTAAACAAAAAGTTATTAAGGCTATATTTGAAATTATTCTTCTAAACAATGACAATAGTAATAACAGATAACACTGCACTAATACAGGATGTATTTTTAAGGTTTTAGCTTTAGTGTTTTAGAGTTTTATTCGAATTTATATAGATTAGAGAGCCGTGATAGCCCAGTGGATGTGACCTCTGCCTCCGATTCCGGAGGGCGTAGGTTCGAATCCGGTCCGCGGGTTAAGAAATTAAATATCACGTGTCTCAAATGGTGAAGGAAAAACATCGTGAGAAAACCTGTACACGGGATAATTTTTTTAATTTTCTGCGTGTGTGAAGTCTGCCAATCCGCATTGGGCCAGCGTGGTGGACTAATGGCCTAACCCCTCTCATTCTGAAAGGAGACTCGAGCTCAGCAGTGAGCCGAATATGGGTTGATAATGATGATGATGATATAGATTAATGAAAAATACTCTTAGAAATTAAGAAAGTAACGTTCGCAAAACATAAAACCGCAAAAATTCTATGGATACATAATAAATTTAGAGCAAGAAATTTCGAAAAAGAAACATCAACAAATAATTACGTTAGATAACATTAATAATGTGTTCCCGACTGTTTTAGTTTTTTTTTTTAAACTCTTTGAGTTATGTTTTCACCATTCCTTGTAGTTGAGCTGCGCACACTTTAAAAATCATCCTGTACATTGCAACTGCAAATAAATAAATTAAATTGTATTGAATAAAATCGCCTTCAATAAATACGTATCAGTAAATTGAATCAAATAATAATTTTCAACGGACGAAATTAGATTCTAACAATCGGCCGCAGGCGTCCTTCAACAATACTTCGACGCGGAAATTACTCGACAAATACTTACGTAGGTACAGTACAAGAAAAAATGGTGTCACATTGTTCCAGATATTATAATTAGGTTATTTAAATTAATTGCTAATTTCAAACATTAACATGAATTTTGCCAGCTATATAACATATTAAGCCTAATACATATTCAGTATGTTGAGCCTAGAACATGATTTTTATAGGTTGAAATTAATAAATTTAAGTGATTTTTTTGCCTACTAAGTAGCTTATGGTTTCAGTAGTTTGTATTCGGTTTATTCAAATCGATGGCGTCTATTTATTTATGTATTATGATATGATATGTATTTTCATCAAATCTCCTCTCTCTCTAATCTCGTAGTACGTTCGTTACTACCCTTCCAGAATGCAGATTCTGCTGAAGACAGTGTCCTGTCTTAGCTATATATAAGAATAAATACTTAATCTGTTATGGCTGTCTGTGATGTTATACTATATTCCAAAAGTTAATATGTTGCTATTTATGTAGGGTTACGACGCGTATAAATGACCGTTTTGAAAATGTATTGTCTGCTTGACAGTTTGTGCCGCATTGGTTCTTTTGCCATTTTATGAAACGGTTATACGAGCAATCATAGGCAATACGAGTATAACCTTAACCTCGCGAGAAATGACAAATTTAGAACCTTACTGGCACACAATATAGGTGTTAGGAATCAACATTAGTTACCGTATCTAATAGTTCTAGAGCATTGTATCAAACACAATGTTTACTTTACTTGAACAAAAACTCGATTAATTCTTTAATCAGTCTGTCGAGCGTGGGATTAGGATCGGAGATTTAGGTATAAACTTTGTTCACTACCTGCCTACTTTTCCAGCCGCCTGAGTGACCTTCACTTTAATGTAAAGCCGGAACATTTATCATGGAGACTTACTCAGAAAATATTTACTTTGGAAGTACAGATATGGGTATATTTTTATGATAATTACCTTATCTTTATTAATAATCAATTTATTGTAATATCTTCTAAAGCTCTAGGTAGGTTTTTGTTAAGACAGCATATCTTACCTCTTATGGTCATAAAATATAGGCGCATATCTGTATTAAGTATTAATAAAGCATGTGTTGACCTCATACAATAATACAGATTACCACTATGTGGGTAATAAACCAGGCTTAATGTATTGTATCAGAGTAAACGATAAGTGTGAATAGGTGGCTCGGAATACCGACGCACTGAATAATGTGCAGAAAAAGGTTGGCTCGTTGTCGTAGAACCAAAGGACTTATCCTAAGGTGTAGTATAAATGTGAGTCTGTATTGGAATACAGGCTCATATATCCTACACATTAACAAGCGTCACAAGATGATACATAGTTGTAGGACCAACGGACCGATCTCAGGTAGGTACAGGAATAGGGAGCATAAATAGAAAAGAGAGCCAAAGACTATCGTTCGTAGGACTGATAGACTAACGCATTTATTGCGCAAAAATAGTGAATACGCTACAAAAAGTGAGAAAAGGTGGTTTATAGGATCTTAATGCGCAAAAATGACGGTTACTTCATTTATTTTGAAAATCGACAGCCAACTTAATAATTTCATTTACTTTGAGTCATTATAATTTATTGGAGAAAAACCGCTAGTGTTGACATGAGCGAATGAAGCTAACCTTGCCACAAATCAGAGCATCATTTGCAAACAGATTGATCCATAGAAAAGATAAATTCTTATAGGGACGTAATCTTAATAAAGATAACATCTCAAATAGGCATTTACGAGATCGAACTATTTACATCAAGGAGATAGAGTTCCTAATCGAGTATGCATCAGTTTTTCTAAGATTATTGAACGTTTCCTACTAAACATGAATGGCAATCATTATTTGAGATATGTATATTGAAGCGCTGATACATATTCCTTATCATCAGTTCAAAACTAAAAAAATGTAAATACATACTATATGGATGTTTAATATACTTGATAGTACCTCAAGATTTTAGGTATAACTGGGACGAAAAGAGATGCCGTTAGGTGACAATTTGAAATAAACAAAATATCAAGTATTGAGTTGAACTAATCAGTTAAATAATCATAATGTAACCATTTTTTAAAACAATTGATAAAATTATTGAAATCCTATTAGCATGATCATCATCATCATTAACAGCCGATGGACGTCCACTGCTGGACATAGGCCTCTTGCAAGGACTTCCAAACAAAACGGTCTCGAGCCGCGAGCATCCAGCGGCTCCCTGCAACCCGCTTGATGTCCTCGCTCCACCTAGTGACGTTCGACCAACACTGCGCTTTTCTATATGCATAAAGCACTTTAATTATAAGTTTTTGTACCGAAACCTAAAAATTCTGAAATGTGGCGTATCAATTTAATGCTAATAAATAAACGATTTTTAATTATTATTGTAAGTGTTCAGGGTTAAACACCAGGAAATCTCAATAGCATTCTCGTACTCAATATATTTTTTATTGTTTATAGAGGTCTATGTACCTACCTGCTCACGGCAATTAAAAAATATCTATACAATTATTATAATAAAACTTTTCATATTTTTGAATAAACTACTTTTGTGATTTTTTCAAATAATTTAAATATCAATATATTTTTACTATCAGTAGAGGTTGTTGCTGTGTAGTTACTCTAAAACTAAAAAAAAGGTTTTTGTCTTGGAAAAAATAAATTAACAATTAAGTATACAATAATTTCAACTAACCAAAAAGTAACTTATGACAAAGAACAAGTTACAATTAGTATCAATATAATGATCTGAAAATTACTGTTGCAAAATTTAATTTAATTGTCATTCAAGGGTATTATTAAGTGTCGTTAAGCAGTTAAAAACAATAATACATAGCACTACACTCTCTAATCCGGTTTGTGCACTAAGACCTGGGTTTGTTAATATATAAATACTAACCAATTTACTTAATTGCTTGAACAATTAATTTGTAACAGTTTTTGCCTGAGATTTCATCGGCGTGAAATTTCTTTTTTTTATTGCAATTAAACTGTTTAACTGCCTCTTTGATCCAGTGGCTAATATAATATATATGTGATGGTGTTCAACTATATACACATGATTCCTTTCTTTCAATAAGTTCTATGTTGAGTTTATAGGTTCTGGAGAAGCCCTGTGATTCGGAAAGCACATTTATTTTATTTATCATTAATACCTTGAGTAATCGTTATGGAATCAAACATTATTATCACCGAATCCTAGCAACCACTGGATCATCTTTAAAGGCTGCTTATCTATCTATGTTAAAGAGGATTCATATCTATGCCAGCGTATGTATGCTTGAGTTTACTTGATAAGGTACAAAAGATAAGGCAATACTAGTTAACATTGTTTTATATCTTATTAATTTTTTCATCACTCCGACGGCACTTAATACATTTTTTTTGTCATAAGAAATTGATGGTAATAACGAGATAATTAATTTTTAGATTTTATCTAATAAGAATATATTAACATTTTAACAAACACATTTAAAGTTTTCATGTTAATTTAAAATTTAATTGCATATTTTAGTAATGGAGTTCTATTAAATATAATATAATAAAGATGTTATCCGACGTAATGCACTACCAAAATACGGCTGAGATGAATTTGCGGAATGAATAAAACCGCAACAGTGGTATCCAATTAAGTAGATTGCTAATAAAAGTGAAATCGAAGTGAGTGCAGTGGCCGCTAGCGCCCGCGAAGACGCGAGCGCGCGCGGTGACGCGCTGCGATGTCGCTTCCAGGGTGGCCGAAACGCTTCCTTCTTCTTATACTCCTATGGAATTTTATTTTATCATCATCATTATCATCATTATCAACTCATATTCGGCTCACTGCTGAGCTCGAGTCTCCTCTCAGAATGAGAGGGGTTAGGCCAATAGTCCACCACGCTGGCTCAATGCGGATTATTGATTGAAAAATTTAAATTGATTGAAAGTGCATGCCCCGGACCGGATTCGAACCCACGCCCTCCGGAATCGGAGGCAGAGGTCCTATCCACTGGGATATTACGGCTTGCCTATCCACTGGGCTATCACGGCATTTTATTTTATACTACGTACTAACTAGGCCTTGCTTCAGTACCATCAGATGGCCAGCGAAAATGTAAAATGGTGTGTGGTGGAAATTCTAAATGGTGGTGTTAAAAACGGGAAGTTCCCCACCATTTAGAATATGACCAGGTTAGAATATGAGGTTTAAATTCGGTCATATAATTTTTTTATAAAATTTTTGTAGGCTGTGTCACCCGCGCTATTATTACAAATCTTTTGACACCTCATTCATTGAAATCGGTTCAGTAGTTTAGGCGCTACGGTGGAACATATATACATACATACATACATAGACTGACATAGACAAAATCATTACCCTTCCTTTTGGCTTCGCTGTAGACGAGTAAAAAGGTTCATTGCTTGAGTGTTTGCAAATACATACGCTCCCAAAATTCCAATGGTTAAATAAGTAATATGTATTGCATGTAGTCTACTAATGGAGCACAAGTAAAATATAATCTTCTAAAATTAAATTCAAGCATACTATCTGTTGTATGACGTTTGTTTGTTGGCTTAACATTGTTGTTAATTTAAGCACGATATCACGGCCACATATTCATTTAAAAACTTGCTCGAACAAGTCTTGCAACTCTTTACATGACCAATATGGCCAATACCTAGCTTATTATGCTATTAAACTGTTCATCATTCATCAAACGGACTATAATTGTTTCTATGCGATTTTAAGATATAGGAAGATTTTATTAAATTGTATAGGTACATAGAATTCTAGTTTTCGTTTGCATAACCCGAGAACTACAATTATGAATTGAATATTAATACATTTTGATTTCACACTGTGTATTCAAAATGTGCTATAAACTTCTTTATGATCGAAGGATTAACGAAATTGATTATTAAATAGTTTCATTAATTTATTCATATTTTACACCTACACCTTGTGTATTAGAAATTGAATAACAATCAGGCTCGTTATCTCTCTCGGACAACATCTTTTATGATTACGGCAATTTGTGATTCAACTTTGCTTAAATTTTGTTATTATACCGGTTGTTAGTTTTCGATATATTAATGATATCTCCTTATACAATATCTATAAATCGGTCTTCATTACTATGAATATACTTAATTAAATATTTCTTATTGTCCTTGAAACTTTATAACTAAACCTTTTTTAATTAGATAGATTATGTATAAGTTATAAATGATTCTATTCAATGAACACAGAGGTTCTTATTTAGACAGATATTGTAATCAGGTGGTCCGGGGTAGGTATAATAAATAACGTCAACATGGAAACAATTGAAAAAAAATGATTAAGTTATTACGTCTTGGCTCATGACACCATGACAGGTTATATACAGTTTATATAAAGAAATTTTTTTTATTAAATAAAAATTATACAGTAGCAAATTTCATAGTATTTTCTACATCATCAGCTGCCTTCTGCAGGGCCAGGCCTTTTCCTCCGCATAGGCGGGTATTAAGAGCTAAAACCTACCACACTCCAATGTTCTAGCTAGTGCTGGATTTAGGGTGATAATGTTCGACTATGTTAGGATGATTGTCAGGATATCAATGATAAACATAATACGAGTCAGATGGCCTAACGTAACTCCGAGGCACAGTGAATACCCAAAAAATAATCACAATTACGAATAAGAAAGTTAAACTCAATATAATAGCTCATAGTTCGACGCGGGGTGTAAACCCAGGAACTTATAATCCAAAGTGGCATATGCCAATCTTTGTATCAATAAATGCCTCAATAGCTCAACGGTAAGAGCGGTTGGACTCATCACCGAAGGGCGGTGGTTCAATCCTCACCCCGTTGGTCTATTGTCGTACCCACTCCAAGCACAGTCTTTCCCGACTAGTTGGAGGGGAATGGAAAAAAATAAAA
Organism: Bicyclus anynana; assembly: GCF_947172395.1. Taxonomy (NCBI): domain Eukaryota; kingdom Metazoa; phylum Arthropoda; class Insecta; order Lepidoptera; family Nymphalidae; genus Bicyclus; species Bicyclus anynana. The sequence goes on from NC_069086.1 coordinate 10,161,721, forward strand.
TAAAATAAATAAATATGTATTCACATTCGAGTCACATTTTTTATCTGTTTAAATGTGTGCATGGCTATACCTATACCTATTAAGTGAGTCAGCCCACTTAGAAAAGCCCACCGTTTAATATGAAGATTCACATACTTGGTTTTAACGTGGTTAGAATATCCTTGTCGTTATTCCTATCCATGTTAGAGTCAATTATGAACATTTTCTAATAAATTCATTCATAGGGAAAATAATTATGTTCAAGTGGCAGACAAAACTAATTTAGACATACTATTCGTATTCTCTTTGTTATGATATCCACGTGTATCATTTTATATGAATTTGCTACACAGAAATCAAGCAGAACAATGACGCTATTCATATTCACTGTGCATCGCATAACTTAGCAAGACGAGACCGTAGATTGCGGCCACATCTCATCGTGATTGGGCCGTACATGTAATAATATGTAACAAACGATCCAGATATCCAAATTTGAGGAAATAGGACAACCTTTTTGGATCGGCGGTATTTGTGATGATTATGTAGGTAGGCATTTCTTTAATGTGAAATGTGCCTTGTTTCTTGAGCGAGATAAGCTTAACAAGATTGGATTTCAATGTACTTGTATTCGTACTTTATTGCTAACAATTTCCACTGCACAAATGAGATAAATTATCAATTACAACAATTTGATTGTGTTGCCTGACCCGCAATAGTGTTCTGTGTATTTTGTGAGTCAGTGCTTGTTTGTTGTTAGGGTCTTTAACTAGTTTTCTTAAGCGCAGTATCACGAGGAGTAAAGGAAAACGTGTAAGAGGTCCGAGCGGTGAGCTCGTTTCGCTCCGGACATGATTTATCTCCGGCTTAGATCCGGTTGGTACGGAGGCAGCACCCACGCCTGCCTTGCTGTATTATCATGCTAAAACGATCGGTCGATACATAACAATTAAACGCTAGCTTTGTTATACATTAGAGTGATCACTGAGCCGTGATAGCCCAGTGGATATGATCTCTGCCTCCGATTCCGGAGCGTAGGTGAAGTCTGCCAATCCGCATTGGGCCAGCGTGGCGGACTGTTGGCCTAACCCCTCTCATTCTGAGAGGAGACTCGTGCTCATCAGTGAGCCGAATATGGGTTGAGAATGATGATGATGAACAGTGATATCAGTTTGGTTTTTGATTTTTGATATAATATAAAAAGGAATATTAAAAATAGATGAAATCACAAGTATATTTCCGCAACGACGTTTCAACAAGAACTGCGAAGATGTGCAATGTCCTTTCGGCTTCTGTGTTCCTAACACGTCTTGTGCACCTTTAAGACAAGAGTGAATAGGCATTTTCTAGGCAAGCGCGCTCCAACCTAGACCTCATGATTGCTTTCCACCAGGCATGATTGTAGTCAAGCGCAAGTCTATTTTGAATTAAAAAAATACCTACTCGTACTAAAAGTAGGAAAAATGTGCAGAAAACAAACACCCCGGAAGTTTGTTATAAGCCTTAGTGTGACCATCAAAAATTAGGAATGTGTGTCTAATCCCATTTTGCTGCGCAATAGAAATCTCTCCGTGCAGTTACCTACTTGCCGGACATACCTACATGCATCACGTGAAGTATTTTTAAATGTCAATAATTTTAGTTCACATCGAGTGTGATGTGCCATTACGAGTTAATGGTTAAAAGTGATTCGTTTTGCCTCGCCATTGAACGTATATTTGATTTGATCTTTCGGAGAATGTTGGTCAAGTGCCTATTTGTTGCGATGCTCACTTCTACAGTTATACGCCATGATTTTATTGGGTCATTTTTAATGTATTCTGAAATCATATTACATATTAGTCAATATTTGTTTAACGCCTATGACTCGAGTGTTTCCTCTACGCTTAATCCATAAAACGGTCATGCAATTTGTTGTTTTTTGAAAATATGTAATCTTAAGATAAATAGTACCATTTTCAATAGCCAATAGGTTTTTTTAAAGTAGTACGCAATAAGAGTACCTTTCAAAAAGGCGAAAGTTCTTTATTCGGTTTTCTCTAGTAAGTCCATTTTAGTTCTATTTTTAGTACAGTATGTAAATATTTAAGTGAATTGTGACTGTTACTGTTATTGGTTTTATTAATATTTTTTATTTTAATCGATTATTAGTTCGATGTCATTTGGAAAATGTTCCAAATATAATTATGTAAAATGATGATTATGATTTTAAAATCGTATTTTATGGTAAAAATTATATGACAAACAAAGGTAATAAGAAGTAAGGCTAATACAGGCAGGCCTTAGATTTTTGATTTTCTAATTTATAAATAAAAGCCTTAACAGCTCAGTAAAAGGCCCGGACTCATCACCTAGAGGTGGCGATTTGATTTTCTTTCAACTAATTAGGAAATTAGGAGAAGAACGTGAATGTCGGTCACATTTTAAAGATATGGCAAATATTATTTTCTTTAAAAAAAGGAAATAATTTTAAGAATTTTCTAATAATCTCATTATTCTTGTAACCAATGGATAACCTTGTGTTAGCGGTAGGCCTGTAGGCACGACAGTAGCCCAACGTGTGGTTAACGATGTTCGGTTCAGTCCACTGAACCGTTCAATGGAGTGCGCAGCTATTGAAGCTTTGCGCTTGACCTGCGAGGTATTCGAGAAAACAGCCGACGTCAATGAAAAGGAAAGTCTGCAAGACACATGACAAATCAACATGATTGCTCATAGATCATGCAAATGGAGCACCGCTTGTGCTATTATCTAGACACATCACGAACGTTTGACGTGGCTCGGCCGCACTCTCGTGACTCAGCGAGGCTGCGGCGTGCCATCAGCGCCGTGTTACGGTGCCTGCATCACACGTAGTACGAGGACCTATATAACTGACAATAAATTGTCTTTGTTCAAATGTTTTATCCTTTTTGGGTTTAATAATACTGAAAGATTCTGTAAAATTAACTTTTTTTTTAAATTCTTTACATCCTTACATCTTTACATCTAGTCTAGTCTAGTAGTTACACATACATTTTTTACATCTAGTCAAGGCCTAGACTACAATCTCACATGATGGTAAGTGATGATGCAATCTAAGATGGAACCGGACTAACTTGTTAGGAGGAGGATGAAAATCCACACCCCTTTCGATTTCTACACGACATCGTACCGGTAGGATGGTAACTAGACACGGTCGAAGCCTTCCGATTTATAAATCCACCACGCATACCACTGCGCCACGGAGGCCGTCAAAATGACTTATGACATTAAATGAGAAAACTCCTAAAAAAAATCATAAGTAGCGTGGCTTTTTTGTGGTAAGGTTTCTCGTAAGGTACCGTCATATTGCCGGGGTACGATAAGCCATAATACTGCTACTATTTTTTTTATATAAAAATATCCAACCCAGTACTCGATCCCAGGACCTTGCGTAACCTTGGTAGAATAAATGGCCGCTATTTAGACTAAAGAGGAAGAAGAACTATGTAATTATTGAATTAAAGTCTTTGCGTGACTTTAACTTCTCTGACTCTGGATAACAATACACTAACTTAAATTCAAGCAATTAAATCGCGCTCTAAAATATATGTACACGTATATTTTTCAAAGTCAAACTAATATATCTGTACATTTCATTTTTTGTACACGGCAATTGAGCGCGGGCTGATTTGTGCGCACTTTCATCGCTGCCCGTCGCTTGTCAAAGCATCATCATTACTGATTGACCGTTTGACCTCAACTCGTATTTTGTTTTCTTTTCGTAATGTGACTTCGATAACGTATAAAATATTATTTACACCTGTTCCGTTGTATTCATTTTGAAAGAGTATTAATTATTTTATAGCATCAAATACATTCAATTCGACTTGTCAAACATATTAATAAACGATGGTGAGTATCAAAATATTTTATTTTGATAATTGAGAAAAATATAATTGACTTTATAATTGATGAACTTGCCAAAGTGTGCAAGGTAATCGGTTCTTCTTAGAAGCGATTGCGTTACTTTGATGCAAGTAGCTGTATATTTACTGTATTTAATAGACCTGTTATTAATTACGCAAGTAAAATATCAGATTTTGTTTTTGCTTATTCTTGTTTAAATCAAAATGTTTATTATAATTATAACGTTAAATTGTTTCAGAGTGTATTCAAGAAAAAAGACAGAGAATTTTAAAAACACTGTTTATTTATTATTGGACATTGGATAAATTGCAATTACACTTATTTTAGCCTGCACTTTAAAACACAAAGATGTACTTAAACAATTTAATACCAGTCTATAAGTAGAATAAAAATAAACCGAGATAAGTACTCCTAACAAGTTAGCAAGATTTCAATAATTTATAGACTGTATACAACTCTCTATATTCGTAAACTTAGCACGTTGTAGTAAAATAATAATATAATATGGCATTAAACGACCGATTATTCAGACTGTATAGCGAAGTACGTTTACGTACGTAATTAATTTTCGAAAAGTGGTTACACAAGTATTTATGGAGATGCGGAACTGGGATTAGATAAATTACGTCTAAGCTATAATTAAGTGAAGATTCTCACTGGAATAAATTAGTTTTTTAACGACGTAAAAAATCAAAGCTTGAACCGTCCGCAACGCTTTAGGCGGTTTACGAAGCTCTGGGTCAGTTGGAGCGACGCGCAAAACTACTTTCATCCACACTGCTCACGACTTGTATTATCGGTGCATCATTCCATTAGCCGTACCCGTAATCATAACCGCAATCTATACAAATTTTACCCTAATGGTATTAAACAACATATCTACACAATATCATAAAAGCTTTATTCCAAATAATGCAGGTAGGCTTCTCTGTTTCCCGTTGAATCTCAATGGAATCCTTAATTAAAGATGTAATGTTAAACAAATTTTCTTTTACTATTTATTTATTTATTTAGATCGACATACTAACGGCTCTAATTATTACTTAAACAAAGACAAAAAAGGTCCAACATATTTTGCTTAATAGCAAAATATTCATTCAGTTGTGGAAGTACTCTGTCTACACATTTAATATCCTGATTTTTTTTTTAAACAAACGTAGATGCCTAAATCAATTTATAACGTACTGCAAAAACTGTATGAAAATTAAGCAATTAAGTTATGTTTGCATTTACAGAAAGAGGTAGAAACTTGATTGCAATATAGACAAACATAGAGATTTATTTAGAAATCTTTTAAATTTTATACATACTTTAATTTTATTGTTTACAAATAGGTAGGAGATTATTGTTTCTTTTTTTATTAACGTGTTGTGCAGTAGGCGTTAAAAATAACATTATTATAATATTATTGTCCCCGGAAATAATACCAATATGATCATAAACACGTTAAAGGTTCCCATAAAGTATATGACGGTATAATTAATGTATTTATTGTTGAGGTAACATTAAGTAATTGTTGATACAATTGGTGCCATAAATGACAAATGTTAAAGTTAAAGTAAGCATTAGAACTTATGAACATAACATTATCATGTTATTTCTGTATTTTATACTCGTATATGTCATATCACTCATATCTGTGGAATGTTTAATAGTAATACTTACTTGGATAATATGTAAAAGTACACACATGAGTTGGTATACCATTTGGACGCTCTAGACTACCTGTTTGGATGTATTTAATTTGGAAAAGCTTATAATGGCTTTTAATACCGCATAAAAATTTGATGAATAGTTACGGAAATTAACGCAAATCGACGTAAACGCAAACATATAGTATTTAAAGTATTTAGATTTATATTTTTTGTTATTTTGCCCGCTTTTTATTTTTAGGTTGGAAGTCGCTACAAGAAGCCTATGTCCTGCAATGGACATTCATCGGCTGATATGATGATGACGATGATATAAAATGATTACAGGCTGGCTAACTGATATCAATGTTCGCCTAAAACTATTATAGCTAAGCTGAAGTTTCACAGTGGTAGAAAGTGGTAGTGGTAATTTCCTTCTGTAGAAAATTAAGAAAGAGAATTTTGCTAAATTCAACTTAAAAACTTTGAAGGAAAGAGGAATATTGTAAATTGTGTGATCTGTAAAGTAAAGAAAGACCAATGCTTTTCACGCGGATATTACGGGTGCCTGCTATTTATAGATTTGTCATTATTAAAATAATATGTGTGTGCTGTGCTATAAATTCAAATTTTATGCTCATATTTGTAAATCGGGATGTAGTTATGGAACCGATGTAAGACATATTAATCGTAGGTACGAACTATTATTATAAGCTCCAATACCATTTAGATTTCTAAATTAGACATAAAATTTCGAGGATATTGCGATTTTAACGACCGCAACACGTCTGTTTACTACAAGAGAGATCTTTGACGAGATTTCACATAGGTTTATAACTAAGGTAAGACATTTATGACTTCAGCAATGTCTACTTGGTATTAATATATTTTGTAATAGACAACAGCTTATGGATTACTGAAGTATCGGGCATCAACTTGTAAAGGTCAACTTTCTACGTTGCATGTTGCATGTTTCCTGGTGATGAACCTATTTATCATTATAAGTTTTTATAATTATTATTATTTTAATAGCATTAATGATCAACAGTAAATACATTTTAAGATGGTATTGGCTAGTTTTTGCAAGCAAATACAACCCTTAAAACAATATAAAGAATTTGACACGATATGAATTAATAATAAAGATACTTTTATGCAAAAATTAGGCTAGTCAAATATTGAGCTTCAATGTATTCTAAGTTCTATAATCTATATAATTTGGCACTCACTTAGATGTAATTTTGTTATTGGCAAATTCGATAACGATTTGTAATATTGAATTTGGTTCCCATTTTCGCATTTAAGTTTTGATAGGAATACATATTTTCCACAAATAATTGCGTATAACTGAACAATCTGCATGTTACTTTACCGAATATAAGAACCGTAAGAATTTTAATTTATTTGTAACAGACAATGTCTAATCATCTTTAGTTGTACATTCGCATAATTAACAGGTAAGAAGAAAAATGGGAAAAAAAGAACTTTTCCAATTAGAATTGAAATGTGTCATTAGTGCATTCGTTAATTAAGTACGAGATGGCAGACAGCGTCTGTCTGTCCGTCGGAAACTAATTACTAGCTGGCATTTGTAGGCTCAGTAATAACTCGACGCGCGGAGGTCGACGGTGCGTTCAGCATTACCTCAAATTACCGCGCTAAAAGAAAAAGTGTACCGATTGAACGGCGCAAGAGTTAGACGTAAATCAAATTGAAGATGCCCGATAAAGTGGATAATAATTAGCGGAAGATGTGAAAGCGTTGGGAGAAAAATTCGTGAGAGTTTGTGTTAGTGTGATTGTGAGTGCCTACATCTGGCGAGGGATATCCGGTTGCGGTTAGCGCAAACCTCCGCTAATAAAAATGTAGGTATTCTATTTTATTTTTGACAGCCGAGGTCGTTGTATGTACATCTGTTTTGTGTTAAGATGCTTATTAGAATAATAATAATATCTGTGTCTCATTTTTTAGTGATGTAAAATTATACGACAAGTAGTATTTATTACTACTATTATAAATTTTATTAGTATCATTTAAGTATTTTAGTATTTTATTAGTAACAAGTTACTAATTAAATACTGAAATAAATAAAAAATAATTGGAATACGCTCGTAATATTACACAAAAACATTATTTTATCAATATTGTTCAAATGCTACTGGCCAATATAGCGATAATGTTGGAAAAGTAAAAAGTTAAGGTAACTGGGAGCTTCCATAGAAAACGCTGCTAGGTGCTAACCCCTTAGAGATATAACAGTTAATCATGCATTGTGGATTATTTTTCCTTTTATTGATCTAAAGTAAAGCCTCAATAGCTCAACGGTAAAGCGGGGGAACTTATCACAGAGGGATGGTGATTCGATCCCCGCTCGCATGACTGTATGTATTGTCGTACCCACTCATATTATAATCTTTCCTAACTAGCGACTAGTTGAAGAGGAATAGAATTTTGCTCATATTTAAAAAAAGACATAGCAAATATACTTTTTAAAAAATAAGATTCTCAATTATCATTTTTTTAAGGAAAATTGACTATCCATTTTATCTCCTACAAAATGGACGCCGCGTTTGCCGCAGACTAAGTCACGAGTGTGTGCTAGTATTTATATAAACAGTATTGTACCTAGTAGCTCTTAGTAGTGTACCTACGGTTATAAACAAAATACCTACCTATGTTTTTATAATCAAGTAGCAATACAGTTACCTTCTCGTAGCTCGGTTTCTACAACGCTTACATTTGCTCTATGATTACATGTATTAATTGCTGCATTGGCCATTTAGCTGGAATGTGGTGTTATAAACTGCCTCGAGATATGAGTTATGATGCCAAAGAGCAAACCAGAGTTAATATTGCTCGCATGTCGCTCGAAATCAGGAAGTATCTCTCAGGTATAATAATATTATTTAGGTATACGCATTATATAAATTGTGCATGTAATTAGCTACATCATGGGTGATCAATTAATGATGCCTCTGGCAATACCGAAAAGATGATTACTTAAGTTTCCGCTAAAATATTAAAAAGCAATTAGTTTTTTTTTAATTATTACTTTCGCACATCGGTTTAATTTTAGTTTATATCTTTTTCTTAATCTACTCGTTAGGTGATTCCTTCATAGATATTAGTTATCTTGAGATATACGTATTTCTACAAAATTCTTTCTAAATAAATATATTTTTTGTTTTAATATTAATTTATTTATATTCTACAGAGATGAGTACAGACAGAATATATTATTATTAAATTAAAAAATAATATACTTGCATAATGTTAATGGCGATATATATGTATACTCCGATTTACTTTAGTTATATAAATAAAAAAAATTAATGTACATAAATTATTTCCGTTTTAGGATATACTAGTACTCTTACAAACCACTAGATATAAATTGGCTAAAATGAATCATGAATAGACAGCGACAAGCGATTGTATGTAGTTATGTCTTAAATGTATTTATGAACGTACTCGGCAAAAAAATCGTATCGCGCAGCCAAATGTGTCTACTGTTTTCATTATGGAAGCAATTATTGATTTAACTATTTTCCACAGAAACTTTGTCGTTGGTATTTAATATTAGAATCGCGAAAATTTTGTACAATCGATACCCTTATATAAAAACTGGAAAACATACCATGCCTTGAATTCTTGTCCGGTAAACCTGGCAAACAAGTTATTTTAAAGCTTAAATTCATTTTAAAATGTATATCAAAATAGTTTTTGCGTATAATAGGAATCTAAATGAATAATTCTATATAATTAAAGTCACAGTAGTACCGAGAAATACTATGTAATGACAGGTACCGGTAGCGATTATGCAACGAGCCGGACCCGGGACAATGTTAAGAATATTTACCGCACGAGCTCCGTGACCAGATCTAGTTCTCATTCCACTTGATGCTAGTCGTGTCGTTGTCGCTATAAATTTTATATCGAAGCAACCTTTGTCATCGCGAAATTTATAGACTGTTTATATCTTTAAATATCTTTTAGCGTAACTCTTGGCTTGTCTTACAACGATCGAAATATTACACTACACTGGCGAGAAGTAGGCATCTTTAATATCTATCTTACTACATTTTATAGCCATTCGTATTATACAATTATTAGGCAACGTTAAAGCGTGCACCTTTTAACAAGATCATCATACATCATTCGCTTCTTGACTCGCAAGTGTACAAAAAATGTGCAACGAAAACAGCACAGTCAAAATCATAAGGTGCCGAGTTTCACTTCTATTGAAATAGCTAGACTAGACTTATACAAAAGGTCGGTACTTTCAGTTTGACAAACACTTCTTTCTGCTTAAAAAACTTTTTAAAGAAGCAACTATGTTTGCGTAGAGCAAATGACGTAAGCACTTGAATATAAGTGCGAATAAGATGACATTCGATTCTTTGACGACTGAATCGATTTGAAACTTGGGCCATTGGAGTGGAACTTAAAATGCTTTATTACTGTTGCGTTGGCCCTTGTTAGTTATGCGATGTCTTATTAAATATTTAAACCACTTGTTAAATGCTGAGTACACTTAGGATAAACTGAACCTTAGTAACATACACCGAACAAAGATAACGAAGTTTTTGTTTTAAATATCCCATTCCATACAGTTATGAGGAACTTGTGGCATAATATGTTATGCGACGTATAGAAATATTATTTGTTAGAGTACCAAGTAGGTTCTCAAGTACTCAATTATCATTGTGTTAATCCTATCATAAAGTCATGATTGTTTTATAGTTTGAAATCTGAAGTAACAAGAACTCGTAAGTATTAACATCTATTGGCTCACTGGTTTCAGAGTTTTATCACATGGCAAACTGCATTGTAATAATAATTAATGACTGTTTATTTTCATATATGTGACTGTTATAGAATGTAGATTGATATTACGGATTAATTATGAGAATGTAGAGCTCGCCTATCGACATTCTACTATCATCGCAGGACTAAGCTCCAAATTGGCTCTCATATAAGGCCTGTATGTACATATTGGCCTAGCCCTACAGTGGGTGATTAAAATAGGCTGTTGGTAATTGAAACTATTATATGATGAGTACATTTTCGTGTTCTTACGAGTGAATGGCAAGTTCTGTAGCATTTCAGTAGTAGTGTAAGTCTTTGTTTTTCTATAATAGATATTGTTTATCAAAGAAAACAGATGTTTTGCATTGTAAATAGAGAATTTACATTGTGTGCTGGCAATCAGCCTTACTTCTACCTACGTGCAAGTGTGAATCATCCCGTAATGACTTAATGAGACATCGCAATTGGCAGTGATGTATCAGCTAGTTACAGCGTTTACTCTCTCTCATATGGGGGTGACAGTATGTAAACAGATTCTATGATGTCTAAGTTTTAGTACATACATGCATAATTTTAATGGTATCGTTATATTATATGTAGGTACGATGCATCGCTTTAGTGTTTACCCAATCATTTTGCGTTGATTTGTATGGACCCCGGACATACTTAAATTATTAAATTCAGATATTAATAATTTTATAAGCATCTATCTAGGTATTTATATCAGTGTTGTATTATTTATGAGAGAGTTCGGGTTCTGAGGTAGTGTGAGTTATTTCTGCAGCAAAAAATAATTTGTGGTATTATTTGAAGATTTATAATCTTTGTAAAATTATAAAAGTAGCATGATTTTTATACCACTTTTAGTTTCTTCTTCATTACGGGCTGGAATTCAACACAGTAAAAACTGTAAAAGTTGCTAATTCAAGCTTAAGTGAAGTTACTATACGAGTTAAGCTATGAAGCGAAACTTTATTTATGTATGAGAAAGTGAAATTAATAAATAAAAAGTGAGTTGAGTGCATCGTTTCACCACATGATGAACATGAAAACTTGATCTAACTGCTTTGAGAATTGCCGCAATCCTTGATGTATGAGTATAATATACGAAAGGTCTTTTCTACTTTTTGTCTATAAAACACCAATGAAATGAAAGAAAATTAAAAGCTGTGTTTATTGTTAATGTCTATGTTTTTTGATTTCATTTAATAATGCTAGGTTTACAAAATGTAACATTAATACATGCAGTCTCAAAAATATTTTTACAAAGCAAAAGCTACGTTTTTATTGTTAGAGGTTATAAAATTATACATTTGTATACGTAATATGATTTAATGATTTACGTGTTTATTATATTTATTTCTCTTCGAAGTCATAAATTAAACTTCTGCTTTAAATCAAACATCAAGTTTAGAATTATATGGTTATTTTATTGAGAGATTAAGAAATTTTCAATCTTTGATGAAATTTTACACTTAACGTTAGATTATAATATGGGATTACATTCTTGTTAATACTAGCTCTTAGGCGAGAGTACTAACGGTCATCAGGGCCATCTTGGCTTACCTTTTATTGCTTGCTATTTACTAATAATATGTTACGTCTCTTGGAAATGCTTAGCGTGGATTTCGCACATATCGTAAACATTTGTAACAGAAGAAGCTGCAAGCTTATTACATACCTACTTACAATTTATGGGCTGTGAAAGATGCATCCTCGTTTTATGCCATTGATTGGATAACAAAAGAGGTTGATGTGAAAATTTAGCTACACGATGTTTATACTAAAAATTTCTTTTTTTTAATTGTATGAAAATGCAACCTACAGTGAAACGAACTTACCTAGAAGATTACCTTGACTGGATGTTAGCGACGTTGTCGACGGTAGGGAAAACGGTAGCTTAAGGTAATTCCATAACTTAAGTAAACTTATAATTCCATAACAGGATCAAAGAACCAAAACGTTATGTAGAAAGACATCAACTACACACGTAAGTGTACGTACGCAGAATAGTTAAAAACAATAAGACCGCCTTTGCACAATCATGTATACTATATTTTCTTGTATTTTTTTGTAATTATTTTATTTGTGTTTGTGTAATATATACGTAGGAATGCAGATTAGGTACTGTGAAGTCTAGATGTAAAAAAAGTGAAGTGAACGAACTGAAATGAAATTGAAAAATTCCTTGTCATACAATATGTAATTATAAAATAATACAGAATAAAACTTAAGGAACTGAAACTATTCGCAGGTAGAGCTAAATCATTATAATACGAGTACGATGTAGTAGGGTCACAAGTCATTATCACTTTCTAATATTCAATTGCACTTTTTATATCCAAATTAGAACAGCTGCTATCGTTTGGATCGGTGAGAAGTCATTTGTAGATGCTGATGCTATCTTTATTCGGACCATCGAGTAGATTTGCATCATTTTCTTTCATTCAATTTGAAATTGTTTGTTACGTAAGTCGTAGCCGGAACTTGAATATGTTTTTTATTCTTTCCAACCCATTATTATTCTAATATGTAGTAACTTAATGATGAATTACAATGCAAAATAATATCAGTTTTTCATTCGAACAGATTTTAATGTGTGAATCATGTTAATAACCTACTTCGCATGTCGTGTCGAGTTTATAAAACAGTCATCTGACAAGACGGAATCTGAATTGTCCCGTCAGTATTTTTGAAGATTACGTACCATAAGCTTGAATGATGGGTGGACATTGGGGTCCCAAAGTGCTGGAATGGCGACCCCGCACGAGTAAGTGCAGTGTTGATGATATAAAGCGAGTCGCATGGATTAGCTGGATACAGGTAGCTCAGTATCATCATGTTTGGAAGTCCCAACAAAAGGCCTATGTCCTGCAGTCGTCAACTGCAGTCAGACGTCCATCGGCTGATATGATGATGATGACGATGTTGAATATCTGAAAACTCGGATACAATACGTCAAAAAATGTGGCGGGGTGCGTTGCTATAGCTACAAGTTACGACGCTTACTACTCGATACTAACTGCTGGAATGTTAGTTAATGTTATTTGTGACTTACCCTGCTACAGAGCTTTTATTATTTTTTATTTCAATTACCTACGAATAATTTAGTATTTTCTGTAACACGTTACTGTATATAGGATATACAAATTTAAAGTATGAGCTATAATATATTGAAATGAATATATATAACAAAAGAACAATGACCCTTGCCTATAACTGAACAATTCAAACAAATTGTTGATCACCTTAATGTAGGTCATGTGAACGGCAAGTAGGTACCTAAGGGATATCATTGATTGTTTTAATCATTTCAATTTACAGCCTACTATAAAAGTGCGAATAAAAAGTAATTCTCAAATATAATTGAGGTGGATACATTTCTGTTGGAAATCATTTTTATGGACCATTACGTTGTATTGCTCTCGTAAGTCGGTAAATCATAAAATTTATTCAGACATTAAACGCTAGAAAGGACTCGCGAGGTGAAAGGCAGCGACGCTTTTTGATTTTGGTTAATTTTGCGCTCACGGCGTGTATTACTCTGAAATATCAGTTTTTCTGTTAATATTCTTAGATTAAGTTAAATAAGTTTTGCAATTTATACTCGTAAAAGTTAAAAAGTCTAGGTGATTTTCGATAATGATATTGTAATTTATCATCGGACATAAATTAACAGAGTGATTTCCATTTAGCCAGGCGGCGGCATCGATGGAATGTCGTGCATGGTGTTATTTACATAGCAAATGCGCGTGCGGATCTCGTGACTCGCAGCGATGATTGCAGAGCCGCTTTTATCGTGCCGATAATGCGATGCCGGAGCTGCGTAATGTTCAGACAATGGCTCATTTTCAGTGAAAACACAGGTAGACATTAGCGAGGAAAAGAAAAAACCTAACGCTCTAACATTAGAGGTGTTTGCATTTTCCGATAGCACAGTGCGTCCCGAGAAATTATCTACGTGCACCGACACTGGCGCATACGATCGGTAATTACCTATAGCTGCAGAGCATTATAGTGTAACATGTCCACAATCGAAAGCACGCAGTCGTGAGGCTGCGCAGTGCGCATGTAGTAGTCTGAGGCTATTGCGGTCGGTTTCTCTTCACACTTGTATCTCAACATCTCGCCGCGGAGGCGTTTCGTGCACCTTTTTTGGAATAACTCGAGCAAATTTCGACGGAAACTTTTATTTCGCTCCGCGCGAGTTGCACTCTCAAATCGGATTTTTATTTTAATGAGCCAGTTTCGCGGCTCCGTCTCGCTCGCACCCGCCGCTGCACTGAATAAATAAATGACTTGTTCTACTTTCTATGAGATCGTTTCTTTGGGCCCGATGAGACTCGCAGCTCGCCTGTGACGCAGGCTTTGTTCGGCTGTCGGCCGCTATCGTGCTTCCCGACCGCGTGCTCTTTGCCAACATTGTTCTTTTGCTCTCTATACTACAACAAATTCGCTTTATGTTTCTATCTAGATATGCTTTAGTCACGATTTCATTGTAAGAAATACCACCTCATAAAGGATCTTACACACCGCATTCACTACTAATAGCACGTTCGTCGGTAGTCGGAGCTGTAAATACAATTGATAATAATAAATTGGTCTATAAATACTCGTAAGTGAGTACTCAGTTAATTTCTAGGAAATGCAAACGTTAATAACGTGTCCGCAGGCATACATACGTAATAAGAAGCATTCGAACAAACTTTATTTATAATCAACCTAGGTAGATATTTTCTAGACCGGTACATTCATTTTATATTAAAACTCTGTAAAATTTAGGAATGTATAAACAATATAGTATGAGAAAAGAAGCGGACGATTTCTTTATCAACCCATATTCGGCTCACTGCTGGGTTCGAGCCTCTTCTCAGAATGAGAGGGGTTAGATAGGCCAATATTCCACCACGCTGGCCCAATACGGATTGCCAGACTTCACCCACGCAGAGAATTAAAAAAATTCTCTGGTATGCAGGTTTCTTCACGATGTTTTCCTTCACCATTTGAGACACGTGTTTACATTGATTTCCAAGCGGACGAAGTCGCGGGCGTTCGCTAGTAGATCATAAGTGCTAATTTTCAAGATAGCTAGATAGCTATAAGTTTCTTCAATATTTCTAAAATTAATTAACACAATCATATACCACATTTGCTTCTTTAATTTCATTATTCTAGAAGAAAAATGTCTAATAAGATACACCTATCTAGCGTGGAACAAAATAAAGCTCGTTCACGATACAATGTTAGTTCAGACCTACCTAATAAATAAGCGAGGTTGTCTATCTAAGCGTTAGCGGTCCCAAGGGTGGTGATTGATGATGATTCTGCGATAAAACATAAGTAACTGGTATTTTAACATGTTAAACTAGTATATAATCGGTGATTTTGCATAGCTACTGCATAACTTATTGGGTGTTGTATGTTTGTGGTAACATACTTTAATGGGGATTCGAAAGTTTGGTGGCTCAGGATTTAACTTAAAATCAAAAACTTTCATTATTTTGTATAGATGATCCTGTGGTCTGAAGTTAAATGAAGTTCATCAAATTTGATTGAAAAATCTAAGATATGTAGATGCTGCTGCTGGTGCAAAATAACTTTCATAATCTAAAATTATTACCCGAAATTCTCGCGATTGTAACCGAGTGCAAGAGCTATTCATAAATATATTTGTTACCGGACATGAAACCGACTTATTATTAGTGCAATGCACTTGTATGCGTCACGAGAGTGACACGAAGGACACGCTTTGTCTGGATCAGGTGGCCCCGCGGCGGCTGCTCGTAGAGCGGCGGGGCGGCGCGGGGCGGGCGGGGCGCGCGGGGCGGGCGGGGACGCGGGACGGCGGGCCTCGAGGCCGCTTCCTGCCGCAGGACTGGTTCTGCGGTTTGCACCACTTCGATTTGCACCAGTTTTCATCAAGTGCGCAAACAGCCTTCTTAACATTTAGATATTTACTTAACTTAACCCACACATCTACAAGTTAAAGCGAGCTTTATTATTATATCTTTAAATTAAACAATAGGGTTTAAAGTCAGTGAGACTTAGATGATATTATCGTTCGAATTTGACTTCCTCGTTGACATAGGCTAACCTAGTGGTTAGTCTATGTGGTTTTGAATCTCGGGTCGGGCTATGCAGTACTGGCATTTTTTCTTCTAAGGAATTTTTAGTAAAAATTCGTAGTGTGTTTGGAAAAGTCGCTGGTGATACAACCCTGTGCCTCAAAGAGCACGTTAAGTTTTCTGTCCCAGCCATTATTATTGACTTCTGATGATGATCGTAAAAATAACGATATCATCTTATGCCCTCCCAGAGCAGCGTTGTGTGTAAATGCTCCATATTAGTCCTTTTACTATGAGGAGGGACGTGAACCATGTTTAAAAGGATAAATAGTCTTAAAATGATAATGATCGCTTGAACTATTGCACTGGCGTAAATACGCAGTAATACTCTTTTAAGCATATTTACCTACATCAATCATCTATTTTACTAAGGCGTAAAATTACGTCATTTGATAAAATAGTATGCTTCACCAGTCACCAATGAATGACTTACAAATTCAGATCAGCATGCTATGCTAGTGTCAACATCCATATGACATCAGTGACTTAGTGTATATCATAAAAATACTTACTAAAATAAAGATACATTTTTAAATGGAATTTTCCTGACCCAGAAAGGTTTCCATTGATTGGATTGAATGATTGGATGTTTGTTACTCTTTAACGCCGCAACTACTGAACCGATTTGGCTCAAATTTGGAATGAAAATACATTTTACTCTAGATTAACATGAAGGTTTACTCTTTGTCCCAAGAAAAAATCTATGGTTTCCCGAGATTTGCTGATCTGAGATTTGATGATTTTGATGGTTTGAATGTTTGTTACTCAAAATCATAGTTCCCGCGGGATTTGTGAAAAACTGAATTCCATGCGGACAAATTCGCGGGCGTCCGCTAGTCTATTAATATAGAACGTAATTTTTTAGAACCAATTAGCAAGATTTCCTCCTGCTTTTCATTTCCCTATGCTAATTGATTAATGTATGCATCAGCTGCAATACTGCATCTACTATTTGTAGCCATTATCCGTGAACTAACGTCGCGTCGTGACGATTACGTCCACGTATGAAAGCGATCATTAAAATTGCTTCTTGCTTCGATATTACTGTAAACTATTTTTAATTGCCGAGAACGTACGAGCAAATTTATATTTTTAAATCATCGGCTTAATTGCTTTGAATGAGACTTTTTATTTTTTATTTTGTATCACCGCGTGTTATTAATGCCGGAGAACATTAAACACAATTTTAAAGGTCAGCAACACTGAACTGCAACAAATATAATGTTAAAATAGAACACCTAACTTTTTTGAAAGGGCAGTTCCTATTAATTATGTATAAGCTATTAGTTTTTATTAGTTATGATTTGTTAGTAATTGTATAAGGAACTTTGTTTAATATTACAAAGTCTCTTTCCTTTTTGAATATAGAGAACTTGATTGTTAAATATATATCTTTTCATTAATATTATATTTTTTATTGAATCCAGAAGTCTTTCTAATTTCTAACATCGTAATTAAACAAAGGAGTTATAAAATAAATATCTAATACTGTTGAGGAAGAAAAATAAATGCATTTATTTTTAGTATCTACCTATCAATGCTTTGCTTATCTTATAATATCATTATGATGATATTAAAATGTGAAAAAAATTCGTAGCATATGTTAACAGTGATAAAATAACAGATGTGTAGATCTACGTATATTGTAGTATTGTTCGCAGTTATAATGATAATATTATTGGTAAAAAACAGCTTCATATCGGAAATTTACCTAGAGAAATCGAGCTAATGTGATTATGTAAAGTGAAACAAAAAGAAAAGTAGCCAGAGTGGTTCGTTACTCGAGTGATTGACACTACCATGGATGATAGGCCACCCATGCTTTCAGTTAAGGTGCATTTTAATGGCGCAAAAAGCTATTTACTAGTGCGTTTCATAATCAATCAGTATGCTCAATCGAAAAATAACCTTTATTATATCTGCAACACGAATTAAGATGTAGGTTTAAGTTACGTTTTTTTATTTCAAATGGTATTTTAAGACGAAAAACTTTTTTTTTCTATTACCGCTTTCTAATACGTTTGTATTGCTTTTATTTAAGTGTGTCTTTTAATATTGAAGGTGAATGATTTCCAATACGAATATGTACTTCTATTTGCCATTATTATTTAATATTCCCAAACGTTTGTTACTTTTGATTACAAAACGAAAAAATAAATACATTTTAAATTGTGATGCCTACAATCATATTATTAATTTAAATAAAATAAATTATAAGGAACATAGAGCAATACGGTATACATATTATATTGCTGTTAAATCTGTGGAAAAAAAGATTTAAAGGCGTTCTCAATCAGCAACAATCAATAGGTATCTTGCAATCACACTATAATATTATAAAAGCGATAGTTTCTGTGTAAGTGTGTATGTTTGTTCACACTACCGTTTGTTTGTACCGTTTGTTGTGTTTGTTTGTTTGTTGCCGCTACTAAGGCGATTTGGCTGAAATATGGAATAAAAATAAATTTTACTTTGGCTACATAAGCTACTTGTCATTCCGGAAAAATGCATGGTTCTCGCGGGATTTGTGAAAAACTGTATTCCACGCAGACGAAGTCGCAGGCGTCCGCTAGTTTAATAAGTTTATTGGTATTAATAATTAATAAATAAATATTTCCACTATAATTGCATTTTTTAATTTTAAAGTCGTCTTTTGACTCTCAATCATGCAGGCAATATTCACCTCTCTGCATTTTGTAAGCATGTTCAGTGCCAAATAATTAGTTTCATGGCACAGCTTTCACTAACACATAATCTTTTAAAAGATTGAATGAGGAACGCATCATTATCACCTTAACCACACCGTCTATTACTTTTGAAACTTTGTTAAATAAGCATTATATGCTACATTGACTATCCAAAACAACTTTTTTGTGTCACCACTTGTTCCTAATACTTTCATTTTAAAGAAATGTTACGAAGTACGTTAATTTAGAATGTACTGAGCACATAACGTGTATTTGTATTTACTCGTAAATTAAAAGATGAATTGCCCGCCTACTAAGTTTATTTCTAAATAGTCATTACAATAAAAAAATACTTCAAATATTTATTTAATATTTTCTGTAACTGTGCAATAAAGAGTAAAAAAAATATTATTTGTTTCAGATACATGAGTCTACAGCCTCCATATAAAATACAATAAGGTAATTTCTATTTTCTCCAGTGCATCTTATTTGGTAAAAGTAATTTCTCGTTGCAATGCTTCAATTGGCTGAAAATCATTTGATAATAACTGTCAGAGTATACTCCGACTAGTTTTCGAACCCATACTGGGCCCTGACTCATAAGCTTTTTCATACACCGCGGCGTGAGCCAAAAAGTTTGGTTGATATTGGTCCCGTGTTGACCCATGGATTGAGGTGGCAAGTTATCGTTATGCTTCATAAAAATATTATGTATTAGTTAATTGATTGTATAATTAGATCAAACAATATTTCTACGTCCAGCTGTGGACGTCCATCGGCCGATAATGATGATGATAATTAGTGTTATTTTCCTAAAAGATTTTTCAAGGCGCACAAGCCAAACGATACGTCTTACGTTATTTCAAGTATCAATACGACCTTAGCAAAAATCTGTGCGGTATAAATATCGTGCAATTAATATTAAATACTTTTAAAATAAATGGGCACAATGGTAGAAACAATGTTTCATTTAGTTCTCTAATATTCAAGCAAGTATGCATTTCGACCGTGATTTAAATCATGAACATTTAGGAGCCAAGGGCATTTGGCGGTTTTTAGTCATCAACATTTTCTGCGAGGTGGAAAGGCTAGATCAAGTTTGTGTTCACTTCTAGTTCGAGCATGTAATAATAGCCTATAATATAATAATCATATCAAATTATTGTCCATTTTCGACAAGGAAGGTCGGTTAAGGTAGAATTTCATTTCCTTAAAATAAGAGCTTATTTGAATTCGCGAATAAGAAAATGTAGTGGAAGTATAAATATTATTTTTGAATAGCGTGCATCTGGCTAGTAGGTGTACTTATGCATACAAATTTTATGTTGTAGTTAGAAGGAAAAGGTTTAACATTTAAATTCCTATGCTTATCTTGGTGACAATGTAAATATGGTTTAATAATTTACGAGTGTAATATAAAAACACTCATCATCATCATCATCATCATCATATCAGCCGATGGACGTCCACTGCAGGACATAGGCCTTTTGTAGGGACTTCCAAACATCTCGATACTGAGCCACCTGCATCCAGCGAATCCCTGCGACTCGCTTGATGTCGTCAGTCCACCTGGTGGGGGGTCGGCCAACACTGCGCTTACTAGTGCGGGGTCGCCATTCCAGCACTTTGGGACCCCAACGTCCATCGGCTCTTCGCACTATGTGCCCCGCCCATTGCCACTTCAGCTTCGCAACCGACCGACGAATGGCGGTATATCCATTCCCAAAGGCTAGATTATGAAATGCCTCAGGCCGGTGTCGGGCAGCAGCGACATCGGCGCGAATAATCTAGCACTGCGCTGACCAACCCGCATGCCCAGCGTGGTCAGTATCGGGCAAAACTTTGTAGATGGACCAACAAACAAAAACACTCAACTAGCAAAATATTGTGTGAAAAAATATAATATAGGTAAAATCTATACCTACAATAGTATGATATCGTAAATCTTGACCATGCAAATAATTGCCTGCGTATCGAATTGATTAACTTTTATATCGGTTATGCGTAAAATGACCATTTTAGTAGAAAAAAATGTTCATCAAAATTATCTTATATCAATAAATTACGAGTTGAATTCAGCAAAGAAACTGGTTCGCCGCACTTCCGTGTCGCACTCAACAACACGACTTAAACCCATTGTACACATGATTTCTTACACACATAAACATGGATCAATCTAGAATATAGATAGACTTAGCGGGCAAAACTGAATAAAATCTCCAAATATAAAATGGGCTTTTTAAATTACTTTTACACATGTAATATTTTTATTTGCTACTTTTTACATTACAATTTTCACATATTTTGAATAGATAACATTAGCTTTCATATTTATCAAATTATGGTCACCACAGGACGAATTGTAACTGACTCGTTGTTCCAGGGTGTAGCTATGTGGTTTCGTATCAATTAAGTGCAAGATATATGGTAAGCTATCAAATATTCAGCTTTTTATCCAAGAGATTCTCAGTAGCAATCCAAGGTTGTGTTGAAGTTGGTAGTACAGCCTTGTGAGTTAGAGAGCATGTTGAGCACCCGGTCTTTATCGTCAAAATCTGATAAGTGATGTTTACAGAGATAAACATTATCACACTTAGCCCGCCAACACGCATTGTAGCAGCGTTGTGGTTTTAAGCTTCATTGCCCTTCTTGCATAAGGAGAGCCGCTTGATCAACAAATAGTCTGACAATGGTAAATGAAAAAAAAGTTGACGGTAAATGCTTTAATTGCCTTCAATGTACACGTGGGTTTAACATAATATTAAACATGTTATTATGGTTTATGTGTCTTTTATCGTCCTTTGCCTCACAAGTCTTGGTATTATATATCTCTCAAGTGAGACACCCACGAGAATAAGTTGTTGATTTTTTATGTACATTTATGGCGCCGACATTCCGTGCTGGCGGGGTTTTCTTCTCCACGTAATGCCACACTGAAAGGAGTTTGTTTGATTTAATCGATTTGTCACCATTTCAATACAGAAAGTGCTTATCCAATAATTATTATTCGTTGAAATCATATATTAAGTGACTAAATACATTTTCCGGTTTCTTAGGATTATTCAGTGTATTTATCATCTTAACTCCCTGAGCTTCATTTTAATGAACTTTTAGGCGTCAAGTAACATTAATAAAACATCCGAATAAGTTAAAATACAATTATTCAAATCAAATTCAGAATTTTAATTTGCACCTAACTAGTTCTCAGATATTTTATTGATCGGATACATTAATCACAAGATAGGCCTCAATGTACGGCAGTCGGCAGATATAATAGCTACAGAAAACTAATTTGTAATCCCCTATAAACATACTTAGCGTGAGATCTCACTATACGTTAATATTGACCTAGATGACTTTATTTTTCAAGCTTTTTTTTGTTCTGGTAACAATAATTGTACGTTACGGAATATTTAATTATCACTTATACTAATAAAAAAACAGCCAATAAAACTTAAGAAGTCGGACGCCCAAGATCGGGCAAAGTGGGCGAGATTATGCCGGAAAGCGGACCCCACATAGTGGGACCACGCTAAAAAGAAGAAGAAAAAGACTAATAACAAAAACAAAAAAAATACATTTGTAAAGTTTTAACACTAATACTTATGAAAAAAAATCAATGAAAAAATCTGTGGATGCAAGTGGATATTTTATTGAAAACTTATAACGAAAATTAAGAACTTACAATGATTTGCACTCAAACCGTCAATACGACCTTTATTAACTTGATTTAATATAATATTAAAACAAAATTATATTTACCATTTAAGAGATTTATCTACAAGGAACTAAATTAATAAAAACAACCAGACAGTGAATAAAAAATGTAAAATTTAACAAATAAAATATGTAACTTAAAGTTGACATATACCAAATCGGCAATTACGCGTATAATTTTTAATTTATTTTTTATGTTTTTATTTTTACATGCAACGGGACAAAACAAAACTTCACGGAACGATTTGTCTTTCACTGACTGTGAATGCATATATTAGAAAAGTCTATTTAAAAAGCAGCGGTGCCCTTTAATAAATAATATGACAGTTTTGGGGCATCCGGCATTACGAGTGTAATTTTGACAGATACTATTACTTATACGAGTACATAACGTAGTATGTCTGTGATGTTTTTTTTTAATATTAACTTGGATTATAAATAGAAAGCGCTTTATCATTACTCCATGAAACATTTTTTTTTTATATTTTTCATAATCCATTTGGCACGTCTTCAACCGCCGTTTAATTTTAAAAGAAACTATATAACGTTTAATAGCCTTCCTACTATCGCCCTCCGGTAGTGGTTAAAAATTTTGTAATCTGACTGAAATTATTACAGAGGGAGTGGAAGGAGAGATTACTACTCAAATAAACAAAGAAGAGTTTAAGTTTTAATAAATTAGTAATGATAGTTTTCTACATAATATACAAATAAGTTTTTATAGAAAATTTATAGGTAGGTGTAGGTTAAAGGCAATAATAGGCATTTTTTAATTAAATTTAAATAACGACAACTTTAATATCTGCATAGTTTTTAAATTTTAAAGTAAATGTGTGAGTGACTTCATATAGAGTAATTAAATTACATTTACCATGGTGGTCGAACAAGCTCAACAAGCATTTTTATAACAGGAACTGATAAAATCCCCGACGGGTGACATTTATTTTTATGGTGAGTAGAATCTTTACAAATAGTCAACTTACGTATCAAAAGTGTTTGTAAACTGAGCCTACTTGAAATAAATGAATTTTTAATTTTTTTTTTGAAAAATTATTTTGTTCATTTTTGATTTTAGTACCTAGTTTTAAGTTTAATTTATGTCATAATATACATGCCATGAAACGTTAAATTTATAATAAGTAAGGTGTTGAATTGCAGCAGAGATAAGCACGATGTGCGCGCGTTGATGTCTTTTGTACTGCGGACTTTGAGATAACATATTTCGCTATTTACAGTTCACACTGTATGTACGGTATAAGAAGAACATTTGCATTTATCAATGACTATTACGACAATATTCCTTAATAGCAAGGCAGCAGGTAGGTAAAATATTGGAATCTTAGCAAACTAAAAAAAAATCAATGAAAAATATCATCATGATAAATAATAAATAAATATTATAAATTTAAATTACTAAACGAATATATCCATTCTTTAAAGTCAAAAAACTTTCAATATGTCTATTAAAGCTATTAAGTTCAGGCGTTCATTACCTTTTTACTATTAACTATGATATTAAAAGTTTGGGCTGGACTTTGTTAGCCACTATGAAAAGTCTTTGTTACCTTACTACTTACAGCTGTACTTACCTAAGCCGAGAGAGCGTTCACTTACATACTTTCAGCATAAATAAAATGAAGAAGATTTGTAACTAAATTCACTTCCTCATATAGGGAATACTCGTATGTTCTACTAAAATGGAAAAACGGCTAAAACTTATGGTACTGTAATAGACGGAATATGCCAGACGAGTTACCAGCTCACCTCGTGATCATTTGAAAAAATGTTAAGTACGTTATTTTCAAACTTTGAGGTCTAAAACATCAGCAAATTAACCGAATGACAAACTGAGTGGCTAACTTCTTATGTTCCTAATGAATTATGACGGTTACAAGTCTGTGTCATTGAATGGACATGCGCCCTTTAACCTTTACTGAGGCATATTGTTAATGCCTGTGTACTTTATGTTTGCAGTTGCCAGTTATTGTTCCTTGTGTAAACTGATTAATACAACAAGTATGACTTTAGCTGTATCATTATATTTACTAAATGTCGCGCAAGCGTTTCGTTTAAAACTATGGACAGAATTTTCATTTAAAATTTAGAAAATTCCTGAATTTCAAAATACCTGGATCAATTCTTTAAAACGATCTAGGATGCCATGATTTTGAATCGAATTCCCTATCGTGCGTTGATACTATCTTTGCCATTGAAAAAAAACTATTTTTAATAATTTGTAAGTCTTTAAAATGTTCATTTACTTTTCTATCTTAAATATATTATAATTTAGAGACAAAAAACAGGCATTAGGTATATTTATTTTTAAAGTTTATTTTGCAAACAATACCTGCAAAGCATTATCATTAGCAATAAAACCTAATGTTTTGTTGTAGTTACATATACATCGGTATAATATCCAAATGTTATGTTATTATTCTTTGTTTCGAAGTTGATAATGATAGTCAAGAATAAGGAGATATGTAATTATTAAAATAGATTTTAAACATTTTTTTCCTAATTCGGAAACTTTGATAATAACACTCCGTAAAGTGGAACGAGGAACTCGTGGAGTGGCAACTAGTACGTTGAACCGCCATTACCTGTGTGAGTGCACGCACACAATTACACAACAAGACAGCAACATACGCCCGTGCTCTGTGTGCGTGTGCAACACAAACCTACTGAAGTAATCTGATTCACGAGTATACGGTTGGGTTAGGCAAGACGTTTGGGATTGAATTTTAAATATCTGTTATCGCTTATCATTTGCAACAGTTAATTGCACATTAATATATTAATTTTGCAACATAGTTTTGAGTTATTAGTGTGCAATCAGTGATTGGCTTTTAATGTCTCCAATTTAAAACAAAACGTAAGACTAACAAACAAACTCACAACATTACTGTAATATTACTATTTATTCAATACGTATTTCCAAAATTGACATAAATTTATAACATATAAATTAATAATAATTAATTTTATTAAATATATTAATGATGGTTACCAACATTTTTAAATGTACATAAAGTTTACCTTAAGCATCGAGATAAAAAGACAGATTAGTAATTGAAGTAGGTACAACATTAATAAGTTACTATATCGTTTTGCCTCATTAATTTTTTTATTCACTTTTATGTAAAATAAATAAAAATAATGTTTTTTTCCGTAAACAGTAAACATGTATTTAACATTAATAAAACTATGTTTTGTTAATGTTAAATACATGTTTTTGTAAGTTTCATACGAAATTAATACAGCTCTTTTTGACAGGCTTTATAGAGAAACATTTGCACCATGCTTATTTTATTGCCGTCTAATAATGTGTTATGTTCTGATAGGTTAACCTATGGTTGCTGGTAAAATTAAAGGTGCTGACAGGGCGTAGGGTAGTGCATTCCTATACGTACCATAACAGTATGGCAAGCTTTAGCTCTGGTATTAGGGATCGTTTTTCTAGTCACACTCCTTATCTAACAATTTTTACTGTAGAATAAATTCAATTCAAGAATTCAAATGCTTCATGTTTCTAGTATAAAATAAGTTGATAATTTTTCTTTTATTTTGTATTCTCCACAATATTTAACAATTGTTTGCACTTCATTTATTACCATTTATATTATTAGGTTTTAAGTCATACAGTTTCAAGTCATAATTCAATCACAATTGTATATAAAAGACGTGACGTGGTTACACAAATTGCATTTTCAATGGCTTTTTTCATTGGTAATGTTCTAGCAGTTACACGTAGATATCTTGTAAGTCACTAATTCATAAAAGCACGTATACCTGATTGCAACACGCCAATCAGCGTACGTCCTTGCCGCTTGCGACACCGATAATGCACCGCTAATACGCATCGCATTAAAGCCTTCAAAATAAAAACAAAACGCGGCGGCTAATTAAATGCTTTTTTTCTGGCGCCCAATTTTTTTCTGACCTCAGTTACAATTTCGCAATTGCGATACGTGTTGTACACGTGAACCGATTGTTAAAGATCTAAGTCGCAAGGTCGCACCAAATGTCATTACAGACTCGATAAGTAATAAGTGAATTAAATAACAATCTACATTATACACTTTTGATATAATTCAGTCGAATACCAACGGGATTGTAAAGTTAATGCAATAAATGCATTGAAGTAGTACTTGTATATTGTACATAATTAATTAAAAACAGTCAAAAGTAACATTTTAAAATATTATTATCACAATCTCCGCGTGCTGGTATCAACAACAATTTTTTTTCGCAAACCGAGAATTATCAAAAGTGCACGAATACGGAAGCTGTAGATGTTTTTTTAAATTTTGTTGTTATTTTAATTGATATATGTATAGGAATATTTAGTAGTTTAAACACTTTTTGTGATATAATTAAGAATTTGTAAATGTTGAAATCAATAGAGTAGGAAATCATTTTTTGTTTTGCGTTGCTTTTACGAGTCGAAACGAATTTTATTTATGTGCTTAACTAAAATAAATTTTATTTATATAAACAAATCATCTATCTATATATATGTGTGTGTGTGTTTGTTATTGTCAAGAGAAGGTTCTTATGACAGAAAAAATAAAATAAATTGAAGGGGTAGGGTAGGGGTAGAGGTAGGGTAGGGGTAGGGTAGGGGTAGGATAGGGGTAGTTGATAGTTTACATCGAGTTTCACGCGGACGAAATCACGGGCGTCCGCTAGTAATATATAAAACAAAGTCAGTTTAATTACGCGATTTACAACTGAACTGAACAGCTGAACTGATTTTGAAGATCTTTAATTTTTTGGATTAGTCTTTTCTCTGAATATCAGAATAACAATTTAAACATCGAAAAAATAAGTAGAGTATAATCCAAACATAATTTTCTCATCCATTTTGTAAGAAATCTCTGTTGAAGATATCTTAAGAATTTTCATTGTATAATAGCAAGTTGTTCCGAATGGGACAACGTCTATTGGAGACGCTAATCAAATATAATGTTATTTAAATAAACATATTATGTATTATAAATACATATAATATAAAATAATAAAAAAACAAATAGATACGAACACGACATTGTATTAAAAAATTTACATGTTCACTAAAAATACCTCCAGATCTCCTTCATTTGTCAGTTGGAAAACTAAGTTACTACAAATAAAACTACAATAAACAGTATTGGAGTGTATAGATAATATTCAATATTATCTGTTATATCACCGATTAAAATAGCATAAATGATAGTAATATGAAAATAATGCAAACATAATATCCAGAATAATTGACGATAAACTATATGCACTAATAAATTATCTCAATTTCTGTCACCCGCAAAGTAATGAAGCAATGAAAATGCAATCGATTCTCGTATTTGGCTTTGCCACGGAAATTATGACAAATTTATGGGTCTGGCTTAAGTTTAAAACATATTTGCTTACTTTCCATTTTGTTATAAACATTTCTTGACAAGTTATCTTTTGAGTTATCTAAGTTGTTTTCGTTAAATACATAATTACAATTATACCTTCGCTTGAGTATTTTATAATAATTACAGATAGCTTCTCTTGTTGCGAAGCAGTATTTATACATACATACATACATATCATCACGCTTCGTTCCCATAGGGGTAAGCAGAGACCACGTCCCTCTACTTGCTACGATCCTTGCATAACCCTACCCTAGCTTCATCCATACTCATCAATCCTTTCATACAAGTAGTATTTGTAACTGCCTCATTGGTCCTGTAGTAAGCTGGTTCTGCTACGGATAATGAGGTCCAGGGTTCGAATCCTGGGTCAAGCCAACAAAAAAAATACATTATTTTGATTTTTCTTACTAGAACTATGAATTACTTTATATTTTACTTTTAACATTGTTTTATTAAAAAAGTTGCTATTCAACCCATTACCGGCGTACGTATTTCTGGCTAGTCTATATTTGCGGCATTTATCTAACAAAATTCCGTAATATCCGTTAGGACTAATTCAATGCACGCACACAAGCTCAGCATATAGCGCGCGTGAGTTGCACACATCTGTTATTCGTTAGGGCTATCAAATTCTTATCTTTAGACGTGCTTTTGTGATGTCATAATCTACTGTTCAAGTATTTTGTACTACCTATCCATCAGAGGATCAGTAGATTTATGTTTGACATAAAACGTATTACACCATAATAAAGTTGTTTATGGTATAGTTTATAACGTAAAGATAGTAGACCATGTAGAGCAGGACGTTATAATATTAAGGAAATTTTGTAGAACATATATTTTTATATTTTATTTATTTTTTAAAAAGCAAGGAGGGTTCAGTATACTTTGTTATCCTAATAATCTTGTTTAAAAATTTTAACACAAGCGTGTTAAATATTAAAATAACCGCAATTTTAAAATAAGATAGATATAGACACATCAATATTTTTTTACGATAAGCTTGTAGATTAAGGATTACATTGATATTTATCTTTATACGCCTTCTTTAGTTATACCATCTTTTATCGGAAGCTACATACTATTTTAATATTCAATTAATTACTTCCTCGTCAGCATTTAACCGTTATTTATTTAATATCAATTGATACTTTATAATTGATTGTGGTTTAATATTTTAATAATATAATGGAAAATCGAATACCTATTTGGGGTCCGATTTACATTCTGATATGCCCATGATATAACCATGGTCAGACATGCAACTAATAAATAGTTAACTCATACATGAAGTATAATGAAGACACACATATTAGCCATAAATAACTTAGGTAATTTTATTTATACTCGTAAATTTATACTACCTGCTTAAACATAGTCATATCTCACACTCAAGCATAATATAAATTCTAAAAAAAAAATCTATTTACAAATTACTACAAAGATTATCGTGCGCGCAGTTGTATTGCGCAAAAACAATACAATATATCGTATTAATATAAAGATTATTCAACCCTACATATAAGACGGACACGAAATACGAGCACACGTGCACAGCAGCATGGCGGGCGGCGGGCGGCAGCGGCGCGGAACGGGTCGAGAACGACCTGCCGCGGCCCGATGAAAGAACTCAGCCAAGGACGCCTGCGTAACGGTCCCGCGCCCGGGCGGCCCGCCGTCCCGCTACGTCAGCACCGGGATACTGGGTTAGGTCGGTTTCACACGTTACGTTCGTTTCATAATCGATACTTTGGAATTTATTTGGATATTCTTAATGAATAGACACAGACGCATTTTCAAAATTTCCTGATTTACACTGAATAAAAAATTTTCGCAAAATCTTGATAAGTCTGTTATCTATATTATTAAAATACGTTTAGTTTATTAAAAAGACTGAAAAACACTTTCACCTTACAAAGTATTGTTTATATTAAAGTTACAATTCATTTTACAATTTTTCACTAATTGTAAATGTTAAGTGGTGTTATTTTTTTATATCATAAGTAGAACCTACCGAATTTGAAAGCTATTATTGTTTTTGCAATAATATTATATAATTATTTATCAATATTACTAGGCCGTTTCATATGAGTACATTCAAAATAAGCGTATAATAAACTCTGCCGAGGAAATCCGTAAGAGACACCCCATGGATTATAAACATAAAATACATGAAAATTAACATAAATATCTAGCTTTCCGCTTATTCACCAAGATACATTAGGTATAAACGTATATATGTTCATAATAGCTACTGCCCTTATGACATACATACACGCATCCATCGCAATGAAATAGTACGGTGGAGACGGCAGATACGCATAACCTGCACTTACGGCTTCATTCATTTAAATGTTTTAGAAGTTTTATCAGCTTTCCTATGAACAGGTATGGGTAAACAGGTTTTGACTCTATGCCATGTGGGATAGGTATGTGTACTTTGCAGCCATATTGATACATTACACATCCATGTTAAGTTCAATTAGAGGAAAACTGTCACATATTTATTATAAATACTTCACTTTACGAAATCATTAAATAGATTAATGTGAAATATGTTACGAGTAAAATTGCGTTGTGGCTATCAATTAAATTAAAAAAAAATATTATAATATACTGTCTGTCATGATGAAAAAATATTATATATAATAAATCTTTATTTTTATAAAAAAATAAATATATACCTTAACATACTCATATTTACTTATGTACAAAAGGACTTTGAAAAAATATTATTTTTAATAAAAAGTGCAAACGCAGCCTAATAGTTTTATGGGGAGTGGGCTTCCTTTTACCAAAACTTGAAATGAAGACGCGCGTAAAGGACACTGACCCCGGGAACGTAATATGTATCTTCAACACAAAAGTTTATTCAAGGAAGTCAAATGTAGGACATTGCTTTAAATATTTTGTAGGTTCGGGTTGATACTAAATTATTGTTGATATTTACTGTCAAGAACAAATCCGAAGATAATATGAAGAATGAAGATAACGGTATAGAAATAAAACGGTTCGTTAAAAAATTATAAGCAAGTAAGAAAGTATAAGTGCAAATTAGATATTATAATAAACTTATACGGATTCTGAAGTTCATAAGTAAAAAATTCTCTAACAAAACACAAAATAAGCAAAATATGAGGTTCTGTTGATTGACATGTACTAAATACAGCGTTATTCTTCAGAAATACAAATTTTAAGTTCCTTCGTCCGGACATCGACCCAAAAACCTTAAACACTGTCCCGCTCGCACGCCTCTATCTCGATAGTTTTGTCTCTCCATCACGAATACCGCTGCTCTGTCTTTATTTTGTTCCATTACGATCAAGAACAATGACTATTCGTTGATAGGAGTGAGCTCCTATATCTATTTCTCTCTCGCCGCTGGGATACGCAGAGCAACGAGCGAGACAGGTATATTATCAATGCGGCCGACAAACGTCGAATGTTTCGAATTCTTATTGGGCCGTCGTGAGTTTAAAGATGGCCACTCGAAGACCGTATTCTTGGTACGATAACCTAATTTTATTCCATTACATCGGTGCTTGTTGTGCTTAAATTTCAATAAGGCAACTCCATTAAGATCGAATGTCAGGAGGTAATGCGAGTAAAAAGACAGCGACCTCGCGGCACGCGGCGCGCGAACACGCCGCCGCCTCCCCCCGCACCCTTGCTGTACACCCTCTCCCCCGCCCCGCTGCTCCGCGGCAGCTAGTTTCTACTGTTTTGCTCGGAAATGTCGAAGGTTTGCCGGACGTCAACTGACACGGAACTACCTTCAACTCACGCGTGTTTCCAGGTATTATTTGTATAATTAATATGGCCGATCAGTTAACTGGAGCACCAATATTAATTGTAAAAGCTATTGTTCATTTGTTGCTAATTGATTTTTTTGTTACCAAATTTTTTTTATTACATATTCATATCCATTTACATAAAAACGTAGGTTAACGAATATGTAATAATACAATTTTTTAGCATAGCGTGGTCGTTTTTTATTATAATATACAGTTGAATAATATTATGCCTAGTGCATGCTACGTGTAGCTGCGTAGAACACATACAAAAGACTTCAACGAGCTACCAATTTATAACATGTATTGTTAAATTTGAATTTCCATTCAGATAATCTGGTAAATGGAATGTGGATGGCAAATATATTTAAAAACCGAGTTATTTAAAAAAACTATTAATGAGTATTAGTTATTACTTATTAGTAGATATTTTAAAAGTCCGGTTATATACAAAAATAAATATGTTATTGTTACTGCAAACTGCTTTAGTTATGTTTAACAATATACCTACTAACTATTCATAATGAAATTAACTATTTAAATATACTTAACTCGGAAGTTATTTTATATCCGTAAGATAAAATCAGTCGATATTTATTATTAACTAGCGGACGCCCGCGACTTCGTCCGCGTGACACTCGATGTAAACTTTCAACTACCACTACCCAACGCTACCCCTACCCTACCCCCTACCCTACCTTACCTTACCTTACCCTACCATACCTTACCCTACCCTACCCCTACCCTACCCTACCCTACCCTACCCTACCCTACCCTACCCCTACCCTACCCCTACCCTACCCCTACCCTACCCCTACCCTACCCCTACCTTTTCCTGAATTTTCTTTGCTATAAACCTCACGGAGCCCGAGATCTTTCCAACGAATGCAAAACCGTGGAAGTCGGTTCGTGCGTTCTAGAGTTATAGCATCAGGAAAGAAAACCCGACTTATTTTTATTATTATTAATTAATATATATAATAACATTTATTTAGAACCTTTTTGAGATAGGCATTACAAAATATAGAAGGATTATAATAAAGGTTACACTGCAAAATATAATAAGAACAAATAAAAAAATTAACACGTTCCAACATTAAAGTAAAATCTATTCTGTATAATTTAGTTCGCATTTACATATTTGAATGATTTATGTCCATTTTTAAATATTTTGTTGGTATAGACCTACATATATTATATGTAGGTATTATAAAGTTATAGATCACAATAGAGTACAGGGACATACCTATAGTTATTACGACAAAAAATAGCAAAAAAAATAACTTTTGTAAAAAATTTAATAAAAGTATCCCTAAACTTACCATGGACAATAAAATAGATAACGAAACTAAATAGCTACCAATAAGAATTCATGTTATACACCAGTTTCATAGGCGATCAGTGGAATGTTCAGGTTTACAATTATCTTTTTATTTTCTTATATCAATAGTTGACGGGACAAACAGTTGCTACCGGATGGTAAATGGAAATACCTTCATTTATAATAAAACAACTTACTTATACTTCGTCGGGGATACAAATAACGCAATCAACAATACGTTAGCCTGTTGCCCTGTTTCCCTCTGTCTCAGGGACATTTTAAACCACATGTGCTTGTAATTTAATAGGCAACCATGCCCATTAAACAGGAACAGCATTTATGCTACTTGACAGATGAAATAAGTATAGCAATAACACTTCTTCCCTGGATAAGTTCTGTCGTATAAAACTCTGCTACTACTAAATATTATGTACAAGTAAATATGTATACGTTTATTTTACAGATTGTTTAAAGACAGAGCACGTTTTGTATCACCAAAAGGATGTGGTTAATAAAATGCCATGACTTACATTAAAAAAAAATCTCGCATCACCAATAACAGGACAGTGCTTGTTCGATTCAATTATGGTTGATTGCGTTATAGGCACACAATATTAAATAAATAATGAGCACATAGTTTGCTACAATGTACGGAGACCTTACCACTAGGGCCAGCATTCGTCCCGAGACCGGACGCACGCGAGTCCAATGACAACGACACAATAGTTTTTGCGCGCAAACTTGACTTTGAACCGCGTCCCTATGTCATTGTTATGCGGATTTACTATAAAATCCTGTTCAACTTTTTGCACAGACTCATATCTATTAATCGGTAGTGACCTTAAAAAGCTTTTTTTGTCATCTAATTTCGTGTAAAAAAGTAAGTGAGATTGATTTTCCAGTTAAGTGGCCAGCTTACGGATTCCCCGCAGATTGCGTGCGCGCACCGAATTCAATTCTCTTTCATTTGCTGCCCGCGGGTTGAATCGGAGTTTATTTTTAAATTAGATATCGTGACAACTTTAATTGAATATTTATAAGTGTATATTTTTTATTAACACGTTTCGTAAGATATAAATATTTATATGGAGTTATGACCTTTGAATCATTCAAGAAATTTTGTGGCCAAGTTCTGCTTAGTTTTTTTCTGTGTTGCTAGTTGTTCATGAATTATAAATAGCATATAAAGTATGTAAAACAGTAAGTGTTTTTTAATTTTATAACACTATTCAATTAGTTACCCTTTCTTCTTCCTTCTTGCTTTCTTTCTTTAATCATATGTACTCGTATAATTTAATCAATCCCATCATTTTCAATGCATATTTTATCATGTGTGAAAATGATGGGATTGATTAAAATAATTTGGGAGGCTTGTCTAAAACTACTTTTTGTAAGCAAGGAATATATTATAATGTTGAATACATACCGTTCAATCTTTGTATTCGTTCCCTTCCCTGTTCCCTGCTGACATTTCATTAAGTAATTAATGAAATGTCAGCAGGGAACGCATTTTACGAGGTTTGCTCAGGCCGATAAAAAATCTTGTCTCGTATTGCAATCTATCATTTGTTGGAAGATTATTTATCGTACTACTTACCATGTCCCCCTGTAAGGTGGATTTACGAGATAAACAAAAAACTAACTTTTCTTATAGTCACTTCACTTGCTACAGACATTGTCGTAATTTGAACATCTAATAAGATTCTGATAAGAATATTACAAGATAAAACTAAAAAAAATATTAGATACAATTAAGCAAATACATTTTTAAGATAAAATATTTAGACGAGATATATAATAGAGATAAGTATTATCTACATATTTATCTATATACATATTTTAAAGAGGAAAGATTTGATTGTTTGAGTATTTGTATGTAATGAATAGGCTCCGAAATTATTAAACCAATTTTAAAAAATCTTTTACTGTTGGGAAGCTACACTATCCCTGAGTGCTATAGGCTGTATGATATTAAAAAAAAAATAGGGATCCTTCCTAAAACTCCAATAATGTAACCCAAGGTGTAAAAATTTTACCTAAAATATTCTTTACATCGCATGCGCTGCACAAATTATTGATGTTAGAATAAAATAATGCACTACAACTTTGCAGAACATATTATTTTCTACGAAAAATGTCGCGACAGCATATGTCTAACTATTAATAGTCATGACACAATAAGTGTTATTTTATTTTAAAATAGTAATGGAGATGCCGTCGGTAATAATGATAAACACATACATCACATCACTTTTACGAAAATGTAATAGGATAGGGGTATGGTAGGGTAGGGATAGGGAAGAAGTGCACATAACTCAAAGCGAGCTTGAACGGGTCCGCTAGTATTGTAATATAAGTAAACAAACTTTCGCATGTAATTGTTTGCTCAACCAGTTTGAAACCTATCACGGGTTCTTTATACAAGCAAGTTCGTCATTTATTTGTTTCATGAAAATGGAAACCACCCAAGTTTCTTAAAATTGAAGGAATTGAATCTGTCAATAATACATTTAAAATGTGTTATGTAAATTTAGATTAGATTAAATTAGTTTGTGACGCTATCACAAACAAACAAACTTACTAAATCTTACGGCTATATCACTCCATCAAATGGAAAGTTCCGTTATCAGTGAGTAACATTGTATATATTGTGTCCCTGCATTAACACGGGAACAGAAACTACGCGAATAAAACTTTGAGACATCCGCTAGTAAATTATAAATGGTGAAATTCTTACATGCCGTTCGACGATGCGACGATTTTATAAGAATTGACGGAAGATTAAAAGGAGGCCACCATTTGTGTTCAGCTAATAGCACTATAGCAATTTACTATAAAAGCACGTGATTATTATGAACTTTCACGTTACCTACAAGACTCGGCGGCAGCGATGAAGGCGTGCGGAGATATTTGGCGCAGACTAACGCTATAACGACTCGAGAGGGTCGAGGGACGAGGCGTTTCGTAAAGCCGATTAGGTACGGGACGAGATTGGTTCTAGACCCGTATCTAATTTACTGAGATACATCATCGTAACGTAACTATCATTCAGTGTGGTATCGATTTTTTTGTTTACATACTTAGGATATTAAAACCACTCCGGCTCAGTTTTCAACTCGTTGCTTTATATTAGTCCTAAGGGTTCAATTCACAAGTCAAGTAAACTTTGGAATTTGGAAACTGTCTCACATCTGGTGTGGGTTGGCTTTTGCTACCGGGAAAAATTACTTGCTTAACTGAAGATAGACTGAGTTAAGAAAAAACAAAAGGTATAAGATTTTTATTTTATATCGTTATCAGCCGATTTTAACTCCTCACGGAACTAGTTATCCCTCCTCCCTTCTCCTCCCACCACGATGCTCTAAAGCCAGTTAGCGGACTATTAAAATGATATAAACTAAATTAACATATATATGTTACTACTTACTATTTCTCATTGTAAACTATTTGTCAACAGTTCGAAAAATTCTATCTTCCACATCTGAAAGTTTCATGTTATATTCATTAATGAAATAGGAAACAATAAAGATAATAATATAATATTTTATGGCAAACTGCCATTTATATATACTTTTATATAATAATTTTGGTTTAAAGTGAAATCTTATGTCGTTGGAATATACTTAGCAGAAAATAATTATCTTCGAGTACCAGGATTCCATAAATCATGAAATATATTGGCTCGGGGTTGTTAATGTTAATTCGAAGCGTTTGTAACCGACGTGTCGTATAGCTCTTCGACCTCGCACGCATCGCATCGACTCGACTTCCAGCGAAAGCATCGTTATTTTACATTGAATTATCATAATATACGCTGTTGCGAGTACACTTAAATGTACATTAGAAATTCATTATTTTTAATCGTCTTCTTAAAGGTGGAAGGTTTTATAATGCGACTTACTGCTTACATACTTTGTATTTTACAAGATGTCTTGGATCGGAACGTTAGATTAAGAAAATACAAAATATTTACACTGCTTATTATGTTACGATGATGAGATGATATTTTATTTGTCGTACAAATTGAATATTATTATCTATTAATTTCACCTAAATATATAGATTTAGGTGAAATTAATTCTTATATTCTAGAAGTGTAGAAGAAGTATTTATTTGAGAATTAGTAAATACAAACTAGACTAATCTAAAGACAATATAAACACAAAAGACGTTTAAACTTCCTTCCCAGTAAATAGATACTGGGTATATTTAATGGGATCGGAGTAAGTAAATGTCATTAGTTTTATATTTAACAAAATTATATAGAACTATAGCTTTCGTTAGTTAATTTGATTTAAATATAATAAAAAGACACGGGTGTGGGATTAAGGGATAGGTACTGAGTTTGTCAGGACAATCACATTATACAGCCAAAGAGAGATCAGGCGTATGATCGACGGCTTTACGTACTCTCTGATATACGGAAGCGTACCAATACCGTCGCAAGTACAGACTACTATTGAGATTTCCTTAAAGTTCTAATAACCTTGTTACCCTAGGTATAAGTTGCATGACCTATAATTGAACATACTGACCATTAGATCAACTAAGTAGTAAGGTTCAATAATTACTTACAACATTTAAATTTATAGAAATCACGTCGCTAATGGTGATGACCGCATAAGGGCTGTCATGGCCTTCAGTGGATAAAAAATAAACAAGTTCGAAAAACCTATCTTGATTGGATAAAGCTACCTACTTTAAAATATCAGCGTCAATCCGATACGCACCAGTTGAAATTAAATGTCAATATTTGGAGCGACCAAAGGAAAGTTTATAAATAAACTGTTTTCACTTTAAGCTTGTTGCAATTACCTTCAAAAAGTTTTAAACCTTCAATTAATACATAAGATTCCGGTTTCTCAATATCGGCGCTCTTGTATTAATTGTAATTTAAAATACTACTACTGGAGTTAATTTTATGAAATCAGTAATTATCAAGCGTAGGTATAATTAAGGATTACCTATTACAGAGTTAATATACTGTGTCTATACCTACTTGGAAATAACTACAATCCGCATACAAAGTCAAAGCCTCACCTTTTAAATGAGACTAAAGTTTTCTTTCTCGGTGACCTGCTTGCTTATTGTTGTATGATTTTTAATCCGTACAGATTATGTGAATTAATTTAAATAAATGCTTCTCTAAATACCTACATGATCAGTAAGAGCTGGAAAATCTGACAATAAACAGCAACTCGTAATTATTATTACGACAATGATGGCTGCTTATTCTAAATAATAAAATGAAATTTTAAATCAGGCCAACATAATTTGCTATCCTCATTATAAAATAAAAGACTCGATTTATTTATATAAATCAGGAAAACATTAAATGCTCAAGTATGGGTGACCAAAATGATATAGTACTTTATATCCTTCGCGATAATGCTTGAGCTTGATACATTATCTGACTTTTACAACACCAACGAACTCTACAAATTGCTTTAAAATGCAACATAAAATCGTATTTATTGTATTCACAGTCCACTTGCAGTTCAAGGGAGATAAACGGATTCCAGAAATTAATTGCAATATTGACAATGAAAATAACGATCATGATGATTCGGGTTACCATCAATAGTAATGACTACACAATATATTGCGGCAAGGTACAAGGAATGAGTAACGATTTATTTTCTTGACAACTCATAAGATGTTAAGTAGTCATATAGCCCAAGATAGATTCCGCTTAAATGTATTATAATCTGTAATATATGTAATTGTAATAAATGTATATTTAGTAATCACATATTTAGTATTCACATAACAAATGTGTAAGACGAAGATCCTTGGATCAGATTTCAGTTTCACGTAAAAAGCATATATAGATTTTAACATTTCTTTCAACAGAAGAAATAAAGCTGTAAATGATTTACTGATATTGTAAATAAAGCCTAATAAATGGCTTTCCCCGAGCAATTTTAATTAACTTAAAACAAT
The DNA here is from genome assembly GCF_947172395.1 of Bicyclus anynana. NCBI lineage: Eukaryota > Metazoa > Arthropoda > Insecta > Lepidoptera > Nymphalidae > Bicyclus > Bicyclus anynana. The sequence goes on from NC_069086.1 coordinate 10,201,014, forward strand.
TATGTTAATTTGCAATATACCTGTAGTTACAGCAGTTGGATTTTCCTTACCATAAACATTTTTTTTATAACTGACGAGAAATTATCTTTGAAACTTGAAGCCCTAGAGGTAAATAATCGAAAGTGCGCCTGTAGGTTTTCCACAAGGACAAATGAAACGTTTTTTTAAAACTAAAAGTTTATCTTAATCTTTAAGGAAGCTAAACACCAATATTTAGGTACACTTAACATAAGAATAAAGAGTATGGGATATAATAGTAAGCATAGATATATTTAATATGGGTTGACGTAGAGGCGTTTTGACGGCCTCCGTGGCGCAGTGGTATGCGCGGTGGATTTACAAAACGGAGGTCCTGGGCTCGATCCCCGGCTGGGCATATTGAGATTTTCTTAATTTGTCCAGGTCTGGCTGGTGGGAGGCTTCGGCCGTGGCTAGTTACCACCCTACCGGCAAAGACGTACCGCCAAGCGATTTAGCGTTCCGGTACGATGCCGTGTAGAAACCGGATGGGGTATGGATTTCCATCCTCCTCCTAACAAGTTAGCCCGCTTCCATCTTAGACTGCATCATCACTTAGCATCAGATGAGATTGTAGTCAAGGGCTAACTTGTAAAGAATAAAAAAAAAAAAAAAAAATCACGTCTCTATGTCAGCTCATATTAGCCCAGTGGATATGACCTCTGCCTTTGATTCGGAGGGCGTAGGTTCGAATCCAATCTGGGGCATGCATCTCTAACTTTTCAATTATGTGCATTTTTCGAAATTAAATATTACGGGTCTCAAATGGTCAAGGAAAAACATCCAAGAGGATACCTGCATTCCTAAGAATTTTCTTAATTCTCTACGTGTGTGAAGTCGGCCAATCCGCATTGGGCCAGCGTGGTAAACTATTGGCCTAACCCCTGTCATTCTGAGAGGAGACTCGTGCTCAACAGTGAGCCTAAAATGGGTTGCTAATGATGATGAAGTAGACAACATATCACACATTCTGCTTTTGTAGAGTTTACGAATAAGCGCAAGGCATCGTAGCGCTGTCAAATGTATCTGGTTGGTTACACGTAGTCGTTTCCTTCCATCTTCCTTAAGTGTTGCTCTCGTGAACTTGAAAAAGTTATTGATTAATTATAAAATAATTTTTAAAATCGGTTATCCCGAACTAACAACAACGAACATACAACCTCACAAACTTTAGTTCTTTGTTATAATATAGTATAGATTAAAACATCAATGACCAAAAATTGTTTATTAAAAAAAATTAAAGCTACATAGATTACAAAATAATATACTACTTTGTATTTACTTTATTAGGTAATGAAGATAATTAATTCATGATGAAAATTAGGATTTACAATTTGACATTCATTTACAAGTTAATTTTGACGAATGTACCTAAAGTTTGGAAAACTTTAGGTACATTCGTCAAAATTAACTTAACAGTACAATTCTATAGTAGACATTTAAATTTTTACTTGTTTTACAACTTAAGTAATTTATAATTAGTACGCTATTAGTAAGAGAGCTGTATACTCTGAAAAATTGTAAATATAGAGCAACATAGTGCAAAATTCTTTAATTATCAACCTATTTAAGAAAAAAGCTCAACACTCCATAACCCGACTTAGGACTCGAACCCAGGATCTCGTCATTCGAGGTAATAAGCTAACCACTGGACCAACAAGGTATTCAAACCCAGCCTAATACTACATACAGTGTGAACTGCATGTATCGTCACTCGATTTAACGACAAACTCGCTAAAGCGTCGACATCACATGCCTTTGATTGGTTTAGCTTGACTTCCATATAATCATACACTCTATACAGCATTACACCCACTCTTAATAGCGACAACAATCAAGCGAAATTGGTTCTTTTGTTTTAGTTCTTTTCATTGCTAACAAACTTTCAAACTATAAACATAGCAGTAAAAGAAACACACTGTGTTTTGACGAAAAAGTTTTACTCATACATTTTTCTTCCTTCCATTTAACAATAACTGTCTATAACGTCATCCGTTTAATGTCGTTATATCGAGTTTACAATGTATTAAATGCATAAAACTTACAAAAACAAGTAAGTATTACTAAATTGTAACTCGTATAAACACCGAGAACAATATAAATAAAAAGCAACGCGAACACTGTATTTATTGTCTGAAACTTCGCCTTGAGTGAGCGCAATAAACTGACCAGCGAACGAAATAATGACTACACGCGAACGTAACTACTTACGACGCTATTATTTTTAATTTCCCGTAACTAGTGCTATTGTCTATTCTACTTGCAAAGAAGTAGTTTATACACACAACTTAAATAAAGATCCACTTTATAGCTTAAGCTTACCTAAGGAAATGATTTTTGTATGAACTATTGCCTCCGGCTTCACACATAAAATGGAAGAAATCGCTACTTAGCGATAAGGCCGCCTTTTGTATGCTGATCTCTTCTTAATTTGTTTTTTATTTCACTTGTTTTTGTCTTTGTGGTGTGCAAATAAAGTATATTTATTTATCTTATAAAATGAATGAACCGAAATACGGGAATATTGCATTGCTGTATGGATTTGAACAATATTGAATATAATTAAATTATAAATGATTATTTATAGAATTAATTAATTTATTTAATCGTAATAAACATTGTAAATAATGATGATTACAACTGTTCTTTATATGGCCGGCTCTTCACAGAAGAACTTGCCATCCAAACTGGTGGTAGAGTGTTTAGAATTAATCAAACTTGACGTTACAAAAGTGTTTGTAAACCAAGCCTATTTGAAGTAAGTAAATAAGTTTTTGGTTTTAGATTTTTTACAAAAGTAATAAAAAACTTGTGGTTGTGTGTAGTTTTTGATACCAAAAAACCGTTTCTGGGAACTTACGTTTATGTTTAGGTAAATAATAATAGGATTAATAAACATTATTCTTGCGATAATTATAACAAAATATTTAAAACGAACAAAATAATAGTGTTGTGATTATAGAAGATAGTTGTTTTATCGTTTACAGCAACATAAAAACATGTAAAGCTTATTAGATGCATATTTTGCATGCATGAATATTTCATTGTTATATCAAAAATAAAAATAAAACTGTTCACTAAATTAGACAACTTTTTAAACTATCGCTTTTATAAAATCTCGTTGTGCAATTATTAACTTTCTATCCAACCGTGATTGTCTTAAACAAAGCTAGGTTCGTGAAACAAAATCATTTATTTTAAAGCTGCAGAGCGTTTTCTAGCAACTAACTGTGATAATAAATCTCAACTGTTCCACTAGCGTCGAACGGAAAATATTAGGAATATAATACGTTTTAACGCTCACAAATCTTAATTAATAGTGTCCCTAAATGTGTCACATAATTCAAACTATGTAAAGATAGCCACATAATTCAAACATGTAATTTTACATTTAGTGAACAATGGAGCTCCAGTTTCGTTCCCCCATCACGTAAATCGTACGAATTATAACACAAATTTACAAATAGAATGTAAATACAGGGGAATAAAATACAATCAGATCTCGAGATGCCGGTTGAATGCTGTATATCTTTCGGTACCGATCTATGTTAATAGTTTAGGTAGGACATTTACATTGGTGCATCGGTAATGGCCAGTGGCCGCAGCATTTGCTTCAAGGCCTTCGGTGAAAGGATACATGAATCTGGATCATCCCAGCCTCCGATGCTATGAAAATTATTGGATCATAAACGCGTTCGCAATGTTCCAATATTAATAAAGTAATGCATAAACGCGGTAATAACGATATCTTACGACACTGCACAAACAATTTAATTTCTTAGAAAAAATCAGTAACATACTTGTATGTAGTCCTCATGCAAATTCATCGATATATATATGATTTTATTCAAGACTGTTATACAAAACAATAAAGGCTTTAGCTATATTTTTAGCATCCTAGTGATAATGGTTATATGCATAAAAGCACTACTGTTCGCTGTTAATGCCTAACAGATTAAGTTCACATTGTTTTTTATTCACCTATTCTAAGGAGTAATCTGCAGGATTACATCGATCTTTAATTCCTTAGATCATAAATCTGAGTTATTTTTTTCCACTTATCTAGTTACTTCTATGAAGGCCAATGATTGTAACCTATTAATGCTTTATCAAACGTACCATATAATTTAGAAAAAGCAAGTGTTTCATTAAATGTAACCTACTTTCAGAAAATTTGAAACGCGTAAACTTTATACAACGATATCCTATAAAATATTAATTATTTACACGATCTACAAAGGTATAAATATTGATCTAAATGAAAAACCAAATGCAACTAATTGGACACACTTAATTGTACAAGGATTCTATTTTGATCATAATAACTTCATAAATTATTAAAAATAAAATCGATTACTGTAAGATAGATGGTCTTTAGCATATACGTAGGTAGAAATATTTATGACGATAGGTAGGCCTGTGTAAATTATACAGTTTCATAGAAGGAACATTACTTTAATGTATATCATCAACGTTAATAAACTATGCGTTCGAAATCATACGGAGCATCAACTTTTTTCTACTTTCCATAAATGCGCCTATTATCATAGTCATAAACCTTTTACAAATTTCCTTACTGATAATGAAAATGGATCCAAAATTAGTAGTTTAATCTAAATTACTTTACCTATATACTTACACAAGGAGTCGCATCACAGAATACATTGGTTGCATGCAAAAAGCGGTTTGCTATTTTAAATATTAGTACAGAATAAACACACTATTTAGAGAAAAGCAAAATATTGCTGCGGCTTCCATGTTCGATTGAAACATTCTGTGGGTGTCACCAAGCATCCAACACCGTATTTAAGGCATAATTTGCTGATGGGGTATGCAGTTTGTTCCTATAAGGCCGGCTAGCTTCGACACCATCACGGAATATGCAAATGATGCTAAACTGCCGCGTTACGAAATATAACCGACCGATAGACGAGATAATACCTATAAATAAGGACAAACTCTAATGGCGAAATACACTGATGGTGTGAGATCACGACTTGGAAATTATTAGACGATGCATTTTCATCGCAAAAGTAGGTACTCGTACTGTATTAGATTAGTTATTATGATCGTATAAAATAATGGACCGTGTTGCCTTCGTACGGGTATTAACGAAGTTTAGTGAACGTTTATAACAAAAGGCTGAAATTGTCGTTTTCAAAATTATGTAATGCAAATATGTACCCGTATATCTTATTAACTATTGTGCAACAAAAATATTTGAATACAGCTAAATTAACTCTTGCAACTATTAAAAAGTTAATTACGTATATTCGTATCTATGAAGTCGTTTGGAGTGTATAATAATTGTCCTAGACGCGCTCTTAGACTCTAGTGTGCAGACATCCACACGAGATTTACGAGTATTGTAATTATAACTAACAAATACATAATCTTTAAAGAAACTGATATGAACACTATAAACATGCCGGGATTCTTTTAAGCGAATCTGATGAATCTAAATCTGCGATGTCACTATCCAAAATCAATACTTAATTTCTGTGTTCTAAAAATGTAAAGGTATAAAATATTGATAATTATGTATATTGGTATTAAATAAACATCAAAATTAGATCATCTGTTTATCATCGTTGTATTCTCGTATGTCTAGTTTTTAGCAGTGATGGACAGTGTAATACCCGACCACAGTGAAACCAAAAGGAAGGGTAATGATTTTGTGCTGTGTAAGTATGCATCCCCCACACCACAAAGCGCAAGCGCTGGTCGACTCCCCACCAGGTGGACTGACGACATCTAGCAAGTTGCAGGTATTCGCTGGATGCAGGCGGCTCAGTATCGTGAAGTTTGGAAATCCCTGTGTGAAATTTCCTGCAGTGTACGTCCATCACGTCGGCTGACATGATTATGATGATGATGAAGTATGCATATATGTATGTATGCGGTTGTGTTCTACCGTGCCGCTTAAACTACTGAACTGATTTTTATGCAGAGTTTTACAATACTGTTTCCTGCCGCATGTCTAACTTTATTGCTATTTTTAGAAGTGTTAACAGTTCCCCTACACTATTATTATTGACTGGTAGACTTTGTAGGTTATTAGAGTTCCATTACTACCACCTGGTCATTTAATTTTTAGAGTAGGTACTTCTAGGGAGTTACTGTAAAAGTTGTAAATTAAATATTAAATCATGCATATTCAAATTACTGTGAAAAGTAGCATCTTACTACTTTTTCTTTTACGTTACAGAAGGTAATTAATCATAGTCTGCTATAATTATTATCTCCATTAGTTGGTAGATACAGAGCAAGATATCACGTGTACCTATAATCACACGACACGCTTGTTACCCGCCTGTCATTGCTTAATGTATTCATAATTTTTATTAGGTGTCTGAGTATGCTAAACTTACTTCCTGAACTGTATGGTCCAACTACTTTGTCCAGAATTTTTTTATTGCTCTGATTTTTAATCGTCAAGCCAGTTTTTTTTTCTCCTTGCATGTACAACATACTTACTCGTACAATTCTTGAGAAATATATTTAAAACGTTAAATGCGTTTTAAACAATTTAAATCCTTTTATGGTCATATTGCTATAAAAAAACACATATCACGTTATGAAAATCGTTATCATCTCATTAAAACATGAAACGGCTACCGGCTTTCGTATACGTTGTGCGATCTTATTTTCTTACTGATATTTTCAATTAATATTTAATAAGTATTTAGTCTACTACCAGTAGCGATCCGCAATACGCTTTAATTTTTTATTTTAGGCGTATTAAATGGCTTTTTGATTTTCACGGTAATGTTTAACATTTCTACAGTTTTACATGACTAACGTAATGTGAAGTAGAAGTCATAAAAATAGGTTGACGGTTAATCGAGAAATAAAATATTGATCTGAGGGCCTAGTGGCAGTTTGATACTGTTACTATCGCGTTAACGTAAACGCGAATTTCTAAGGAATTGAAACAGCAGTGGTGGCACTACAGCACAACTGTTTAAATTCCATATAAATTCGCGTTTACGTCAACGCGATAGTAACAGTATGAAAATATTGAAAACTCCCACTAGGCACACTGAGAACTCGGGATTTCTCAAACAACACAAGCGCAATTTCGAGGATAACATTACTCACAACTTTGACTTGCATTTTAATATTGTAACAGCAATGATAGACAATTATTATAATGTTATGTATTCTACATCTCAGCTGTCAATACTTCGTAACGATTTGCTTCTGTATTTTTTTTTGCTTAGCGTTGAATCACTTTCATTATATAACTATCAATTAGTTGTTTCTATTATAACAAATAAACTCTCATCAAGCTTGTCACAGCGTCTTCTTTAATACCTATTCTTTATTTGATCGTGTCAAGTCATCAATAATGTGATAATCGGATTTTTTTCTCTTGGCCATTGAATATACGATTTGTCCAATGACTGTAAATTGTAATTGACTGGTAAAGTGAATTTTGAATGGCTATTGAAAAGTTTTAGTTATAATATTTGATATTTTGATTGTTGAATATGCTTATTGTGTTATTGTAATCGATGTTTTTAAGATCTTTGTTCAGATTATATTTTTGTTTTCACGTGTACTTAGGAACAAACTTTTTCGGTTTGGCACTTAGTAGCTACAGTGTATGTTTGGTTATAATTTTAAATAGCCTATAACCAAATCAAGGAATGGCTCATTCCATCAAATGCAAAAGTAAAATCTAATCTGAAAGAGTAGTAAAATTATTATTTATGAATAGTGTGATGATTGATTGAGATGCACTCTTAAGGATTTTTATTTTGTGTATGACATCGAACAGTCATACTCGTAATTTCAAATGTGTATGTATTAAATCATCCCAGTTTCTCCGCTGTCCAAACATTCATCTAAGCAAATACATCCCACGCTTTCGCATCACTTGAAATGTTCAAAACTTGACTTGTATTTTTAAACTGTAAAGAATGCAATTAAATTATTTCAATATTTATTCTGTGTAGCCTGTGACCCAAAATTGTGAACATAGTATCTTCGTTAGTAACTAACTAAAAATTCAGTAGTTACTAACTAAAAATAAACAGGTGTGTCTAGTACCTAAAATAAACTACTAAATTAAAAACTTACCGTAATTATTACCTTCTACGGAAGCCTTAGATGTAAATGACATGAGCTTTTTATTAACTAGCTTTTGTTCACGATTTCGTTCGACCGATCGATAAAAAGTCGATCGGTGAAACCAATCGACTTTTAAGTGGGTAGCAGTTATCGGATATTTTGCACTGAATTAAATTTTATGTCTGGCGCCCACAGCTTAGCATGCGTGATATTTATTTTATTTTGAATAACTTTTTTTTCTTTACGTTCGGTTTCAATGATACAAGCCATAAATACATGATGTTTGTTGCCTTAAGCTATGCTATGTTTAGTCTAACTACAACTGTGAAAATCGCTTGAAAATCCTTTCTGGAGATTTGGCGATTATACACCAGGTTCCTAGTGTTTTCATCATGGATTTAATGACAGCAAACTTTATTTTTTTATATCTTAATAATTTCCTTATATCTTGAATAATATAACAGTAACTGAGATTAAATAAATTAAACCATACTTTTATACAACAACTTACTTTTTTCTTCAAACTGCAAAATAAAAAAAATATTATATTGTATTTTGAACAAAGATAATAAATTTGATGAAAAATATAAGCTATTTCTATAAATAATAATAGAATATCACTTAAGTGGAAGAGTGACGGTTACGATGTTTTTATTAGCAAGAAAGCTTTTAAATTGAGTTTTCAGTTTAGTACATACTCGCGTATATTTTAACACAGTACCAGTATCATAAAACTAAATACATGAACAAAATGATTATCGTAAGTGTCATTATTTATAGGACATTTTGTATGCGTTGCATAACGTTGACAATCTATGATATAATAAACATCTATAAAGCCGCACGTCACCCAGTAAGTGATCTAAAGTAAGCAGAGTAGCGTGTCAACTTCGTGCAAGTCACAAGTGAAACTCTAAAAACTTATGAAAACCTTCATACACATTACCGTATCCGATTTCAAGTCGATATTCGGAGGAGTACGCTGAATAACAGTGATTAAACGCTTTAAACAGTGAAGGTAGGTTCACACGAAACAAGAGCAAACCGGATCCAAATCGGGGGAGCGTTTTCTGTAACTGGAGCAGCCGGCCGGCTCGAATATCGCCCCTTATGTCGATAATAAGATTTTCTTTAACACCGCAATACCGCAGTTTCTCTTTTTTGCGAGTGCACCTGCGATGTAGGACAATCTTGACTTATTTCGACACAGCATCGTGATTGATGCTTATCAGGCAAATCATATTTTAAAGCACTTTGACGCGTTCCTCGTTCGATGTAATTTGTTTCAATGTCTATCGCTGCTTTTGTAGCGTTGGGTTTAAAGAAAGTAACTGCATTTTATTTTATAATAAATAGTAGGTATTTTTTGATCAAGAAGAATTTAGGTCTTACTTACAAATTTTCAAATGGCGGCAATAACATACGTACATTATTTCATCACGTATTACAAGTGTAGGTGGGCGGTAGTAAACACTTAACATCTAGGTGATCCTCCATTGCTATAATTAAAATAATAATGTAATTTTAATATAAAACCGATTATCGTAATCTAGATTTGTGATCGCATAAGTTAAGATTACCATAATCCATGGGATAATTTAAATTTTCTTTAGTCATCTACTTGATGATAATGGTTTGTTATATTTTGTATAGGTTTGTTAAAAGTAGGTAATTATGCAATGTAACTAATCTAAAAATGTCAACCTTCAATTCTTTAGCACTTTAGAATACATTCATAACTAACAAGCCTCCTTAGGGGTGACTGCGTTTCCTTTAAACCACAACTTCTACGGATATTGCAAAATAAAGGTTAAAGATCAGGAAAGAAATAACCTGACAAAGTAGTTATGTAGGTGCATGTAATAATAGCCAGCACATAAATATCAAAAGGATATTTCTACACTCGTAGTAAGCACGGTATTCATTTATGTAGATACATACAGTGTACACTGCGCAGTCATTGAATGCCAGCAGACAAGCCGCTAGCCGCGTGGGAAACTCGAGCAGCTATACTGTTAACGTACTCTACCATATTTTACGTCAGATTCGACGCACTCCAGTTACCGAACGAACGCGTAAGTAATCTACTCTATTAGCCACGATTCGATTGTACATCCTTGCAAATTTATCGCCTAGAGCCTCGGGCTACTCTCACATTTAAATGGATAAATGATACGCAAAGGTTAGTGCCCTAATTAGATACTTACGTACCGAATATTCAAATCTTGCTCTAGTTACACGCAGCATTTCTGTGTATACGGATTGACTGTTGAGCAGTTAGGCCGACTACTGTTCGTTTACCGAGTTCTGAAGTATCACAGAGTTCTTTTTGACTGTGTAAGTATATCACTCGCTAAACAAGAGCGAAATTAAACTTTATAAACAATGTAATCTTTTCTACCACATTTAATGAACAGTGTGTTTTGTTATAGATATTACTGGAAGACAGCCAGAGTATCAAAAATTCTTTTATTTCTTTTGAAAGTCAAAGACGATTTGTAGAGACTATACTACGTAGGCAGCTTCTGTTGAAGTATTGAGAAGAGCCGGAATATCAATTGTTATAAAGTAATTAATATTGTATAAAAGCTGGTAATTTAAAAGATGAAAAAGAAATGGCGTTTGATGATTTGTCAAATAGTTAGTTGTAGCTTAAATTGAACTTTTTAAAAAGAAAAGACGAATTTAGAAGACAGTGATGAAATAATGAAAATTATAAGTAATAAAAACTATTAATCAGTTATACTTATGTTTTATATTCCCAACGTAGCTATGCAAAGATTTACATTCCTACATGATAAATATACTGGACCACATATTGCGAAATTAAAGTAGGTATCGTTTCTTTAACTGATTTCAAAAGATATCGATTTCGATAAGTTGGTCTTACAAAAAAACCTTATAACATAGCAGGTATCTATAAAAATATTAAGAATGAGGACGAGCAAAATTGATTCGACTTAAAAGTCTCATTAGTTCCATCGGGTATCTTATTTGTCGAGTTCTTCACTTTTGTTCATTACATTTTTATTGGAATATCGAGAATCGAAGGCAACTACCCAATTTCACTTTTACTGTTATTGAACTTAAAATTGTTAAGAATTTGACACCGAATCATATGAAACACGGGTACGAGAAAGATCAAAGTTTGGCACGCAAACGATCTTCTTCACTGAAATGTCAGAGGTGAGCCAATCATCCGACTGGCTGACTGCGAATGACGTGATGACGACCCGGTATGCGCTAACGTTATTTTTTGTTCAACGAACACTTTTTTATGGATCAATCAACACGAATTTTCTACTTTAAATATAGAGCGCTAAGAATTTATAACACATAAATTCTTTATAGCTTACGATATTAGTATTTCACGTAGTTTACCGCTAGTAAAATCAATATTTCCCGCATTCGCAATTGGTGCTTAATAACTCAAATAAGCGCAAGTAGACTGCGAGTTACATAAATTACAATGACAACTGAAAATTTAGTTGCCAATCACGAGCGTCGTGCACCTGCGCGTTGTACGTCGTCCCGTTTTCGAAAACGAACAGAGTTCCGAGTCGGTGACATGTCTATGTAAGAGCACCAATTAAAAGCGTAGCATTGTCGTCGAGCTCGTATCGCGGTAGGAAATCGTACGGCGGGAGACCACGACCGCGCGCAGGCGACGCTATCGTTCCCATCGAGATTATACCATTAATTGTAGCTTATTTTTGCAGTAAATAAACACAATACAATTTGTAGACATCATTCGATCGAGGGAAGATAAATTGGAACATTGTACGTCCTATTGAGGTCATTCGGCTCCATGTTAATTAAGATAACGAGATACCCAGCACTCCTAAATTACCAATAGTTAGTCAAGTATTTTGTTTATAGTGTGATTGCAAGATAAGTTATTGCGGACTGGATTGTCAGAGTTGTAGTTGAAACGCACAAGACACGCCGGAGTCATGTTACTCGTTTACGGTTTCGATTACGATTAACAGCACGCATAAAGTGATACAGTGAAATAGATTTATGTTTTTTTACATAAATTTTATTAGTTTTAACGGAATTGGAAAATAATTTAGAAATTAAATCTTACCTGTGTGTAATAACGGTAAAATATTGTTTCCTTCCGAACCAGTAGTTAGTAGTTGGTATACTTTAATTAAAAGAATATGAATTTATTAATGACAAAGATACTTGTAGGTAGTTTGGAGCTGACGGCCTCCGTGGCGCAGTGGTATACGCAGTGGACTTACAAGACGGAGGTCCTGGGTTCGATGATCTGCTGGGGCGGTGGTAGACTTCGGCCGTAGCTAGTTACCAACCTACCGACAAAGACGTACCGTCAAGCGATTTAGCGTTCCGGTACGATGTCGTGTAGAAGCCGAAAAGGTTGTAGATTTTCATCCTCCTCCTAACAAAGTTTGCATCATCACTTACCATCAGGTGAGATTGTAGTCAAGGGCTAACTTGTAAAGAATAAAAAAAAAATGGATCTGCTTTAGATCAGTCTTTGACTGCGATCTCACCTAATGTTTTTTTCTTTCAATTTGTTTTGGGCCCAGCTAAAAGTAAAATTGCTTATGATAAGTCTTTATATCCATTAAATCTGTGTTATATCGATTAATGTCTGTCAAACCAAAAAAAGATACATCTATTTTTAACTGTTTTGCTTAATAAAGGTCAAGTGGAAGTAAATAGCTTGGCACCGGCTATTTTGTTTGTGTCGCTCTTTGTGTTTGTTTTATATTTTTAAATCGTCTATCAAGCTCTTCGCAGATGACTACCTCCATGAAACATGACTTCGTGTTACCAAACGAAATGTGAAGGACATCAGTAAAAATAACATAATGTTGAGTTAGGCTATATTTATGTACCTGCTTTTGTTGTTTGTATTTGTTTAGATGGATTTGTATTTTGTTTATTAACATTTTGTTTATTTGTGATTTTATTTTCATTGACAAGTAAGCTATTGTTACTCGATGTCAAATGAAAACCCAGTGACGTAGTGACGTAGGTGTAGATCCTGGTCGTATAGAAGTATACCAAGAAAAAGTACAATCTTGTCAACCCATACCTTAATATCCTCCCAGATTGCGAAATAGCTTGGCTGTGACGCAAAATAAACTGCTTGGTTATGACGCAAAAGAAGTTAATTAAATTAAACAAAAATAAACAAATGTAATAAAATCTGCAAAATGCGTGTAAGAAATATCCCACTCGTTATATTTTTGTGTAAGTTCATATAGACACCGAGACAAGATTATCTTAGGTATCTACTTATAGTAATAATAAACCCACGAAACTTAATCACACTTGCTTTGTACAAATCTACATTTGGAATTTTCTAGACTTATGAATGGCGTTCGTACCTATTTTAGTCGGCCCAGGAGTCAAACTTAGTGTCTCGTGATCCGAATCAGCATTGGCTAACTTGCCTTATTAATTTCTTAAATTAATTACGAAAATAATTAAAATAAATTAACATTTTAAATTTCTTTGTTATATCCGTTTCATAATATATATATGCATATAATTAGCGGCGGCTAAAATCGTAAAATGTAAACGAGGGTTATAACGATTATGGTGATATTTTCATCGATTGTGGCATAACGATTGTGTCGTGATCCAATTGCTTGTGTCGGAGGACGGAGCGCTGGCGGCGGCGGGCGCTGTGCGGTGCGGTGGCGCAACGAGAGCTGCTCGTTAACCCACATCACTGTGAACAAATTATTACTCTGTGTGGACGATCTTAGCCACCCGTTGATACACCTTCCATGTTTACGTGCATCCTAAACGTTGTTCTATTATATAAATAAGTAAAGACCATTTTATTCGCTAAAAACAAAGCTGTAAATAACATCACTGTACATAAGTTTTTTACTCTATATGGACGATCTTAGCCTCCCGTTGATATACCTTTTACGTTTATGTGCAGGTACCCTAAATGTTGTCGTATTAAATAAATAAGCAAAGAACATTTATTCGCTAAAAACAAAGCTGTAACTCACATCACTGTAAACAAATTTATTACTCTGTGTAGACGATCTTAGCCTCCCGTTAATAGACCTTTTACGTTTATGTGGATGTAGTGTCGGTTCGAATCCAGACGGGCTATGCACCTCCAACTTCTCAGTTGTGTGCATTTAAAGAAAGTAAATATCATGACTCACGTGTCTCATATTGTGAAGGAAAAACATCGTGAGGAAACCTGCATACCTGAGAATTTTCTCAATTTTCTGCGTCTGTGAAGTCTGCTAACACCAAGCGAAAGGAGACTCGAGCTCAGCAGTGAGCCGAATATGGGTTGATAATGATGATGACCCTAAATATTGTCTTAAAAAATAAATAAGTAAAGATTCGCTTTAAAAAAGCTGTAACATACATCACAATATTACTCTGTGTGGACGATCTTAGCCGCCCGTGGATACTCTTGTCCACGTTTATAAACATGTACTCGAGACCCTATTAATAAATAAGCATTTGAACAAAAAGCTAATCCTTGAAACGGCGGGTATTGTGAGAATAACTGGAGTTAATCTGGAGCGCTGACATTTAGTTGCTAAAGAGCACTGCAACAGGAGGCGATTTTTTAAGTGTTTTTTTTTTCAAGAATTTTAATAGAAAAACCGATAAATCCAAGCTATAACATCACCCAGATCTGAAAGAAAAGCTTCTACGCACGTTTCATTCCTAGAGACACTATGCTTCTATGTTATGCACGGCTTAAGATGGCACGGCGTACATCCTTTCTTTTTAAGAGTTACAGACAGACATGCTGTCATTAGGGTAGGGTACATTACATTGAAATAAATTTATTTTCTTTCTTCTTTCAACTCTTCAACTTCGCATCAAAATGAGGTGAAACGTAGAGTATTGGATGACGTTGTCGCTTGGATTTCTCAAATTTTCACGGATAATAGCCAGAAATTCCAGTCTATAATTTATGTCGCTATTTTCATTTCCATTAAAAATCAATAAATCCAAGCGAAAACGCCATCCAAGACAAGACAAACTGTGTTTCTTCCCGTAACCGGGAGCTACCTTAGCGGATGTTGACTCTTTACAATGCTCTGTTTTAAAGTTTATAAGAAGTAATGTTATTTTTACTGTCATATTTTATTTCCCTCTCTATTCTGCAGGCAATTATTTTAAGAAAAAAATGTATTTTAAATTCTGCTATAAATATATCTGTGGTTTATAAGTATTGAATAGTGTAAATAGTGGCAATTACTTGAATAGATGTTAATGATACATACCAAGAGTTACCACTAATGTATCTAAATACTAATATGTATGCGTTTTCCCATAATTGTATCCGTATATCGCTGTAATAGGTTTTGTAGTTGATATGATACACAATCTGAAACTTTTACATTCAAGTTACGTATAAAAGTAACTTATAAGTAATCTAACTCCAGCAGTTAAGCAAATTACTGTAATAAGCTTATAATATTTTTGTAACACTGACGCAATGACGCAAACTATTGATTAAATTTAGAATTTTACGATCCTAAGTCGCAGGTTACTTGCCAAAGTAAATAGACTAATTTATTATCCCCTAGTACATAAAACTTAATTCACTTCTAACTATGTAGCAAGCTTAGATGATAACAAAAATATATTAGGTAGGTATTAGTAGTAAATTGACGTTGCCGCAACATCAGTGATAATAATTAACCGTGGATAGTAATTTCATATAGTAAAGAGCAGGAGGTCAAATGATAAATAATAATATATTCCACCGCCGCGCCGGCTCTCATAAGTATGACAAATTTTAATTGAAATATTATGTATTTATACTTAAAAAGTTGCAGAAGTTACAAACTAAACTAATGATCATTTTTTATAGCCTTCTCTTTCTTTCTATAATAAAAGTTGACAAAACAAGAAGAGCTCATTATGTGCTTCATAATTAACAACCCATAATCGGCTCATTGTTGAGCACGAGTCTCTTCTCAGAATGAGAGGGGTAGGCATAGAACACCACGCTGGCCTAATGCGGATTGGCAGACTTTACACACGCAACGAATTGAGCAAATTCTTAGGTATGCAGGTTTCCTCGCGATGTTTTTCCTTCACCGTTTGAGATACGTGATATTTAATTCTTAAAATGCACATTACTGAAAAGTTGGAAGTGCATGCCCCGGACCGGCTTCATATACACTAGGCTATCACGTCACATTTTGCTTTAGTGTCAAGATATTTTTTTAAACGCGTGACATGCTAGTATGACTTTTATATCAGAAATTATTTTCTCCAACGCTGTTACCTTTGGATCATATCTACGTCGTATTCAGCATTTAATCGAAAACAATCTGGTCATTATTGGTTTTTAGAGTTTTATGGTAAACCATTATTTTAGAAGCTACGATGCTTCAGAGAGATACACAGACTTGCCAAACTTATAATACCTCTTTCTATGTCGGGGATTAATAAATGAAAAAAGATTGGTCAAGCTCTTTATCAAAATGTCTACAATTTTCGATTCGTAGCACCCAAATAGTAAAATCACGTAAAAGTATTTATAGATCAGAAAAAGACTAGACGTACCGTAAGATTTTTTGTACAAAATCTGCAAAGTATAAATATCAATAATCTATATAGGTATGTTTATATACTTCTTTCTTAGAAACATAACATGTTATAGTTGTATCAGTTAACAGATGAAATATTATACGATGTGTTTCGGTCGGCCAGCTTGCTCCAATTCGTCGTGTCGTTTGACATACCTTTCTCATTTTACGTGTAATAATACGCAAAATGAAAACACCGAATTATTTTACAAAGCAAAGTTATTTACTTAATGAAAACCGTTTTATTATATGGTACCATTAGGTTTCCTATTAAGTAAATAAATGATATTCCATATACATTATACGAGACGAATAATTTAAAATAAATATTGTTACTTTTACTACACTCATATTTTTAGATGATGTAGATATTTAGATGACTCTTGTTTTTATTTTTATTTAATAAGGATATACGTTTTTTTTAAA
The DNA here is from genome assembly GCF_947172395.1 of Bicyclus anynana. NCBI lineage: Eukaryota > Metazoa > Arthropoda > Insecta > Lepidoptera > Nymphalidae > Bicyclus > Bicyclus anynana. Next base: position 10,218,101 of record NC_069086.1, read on the forward strand.
TGCATTTTAAGACGGTGCTGCGTTTATGAGCGTCAATTTTTAGTAGGTATTGAAAGATAATACTTCGCTCAATAGAAATTATAAAATAGAAATGTAAGTTATTTTTCGACTCAAGTTACGTAAGAAGGTTAACACTCAGTCGCTACGAGGAAAAGTCAAACGTAGTGAAGAATGTAACGAATTCTTAGATAACAATAATTAGAATAACAAACCGCAGCGTGTGTTCGTTTTATTCAACTCATTCTAATAAAGTTATATGGCTAACATTTCTTTTTATATTTTGAAAGATCTGGAGACAGTTTCTATTTTTTTTTATAATTTACAAGCGCTTGACTAAAATCTCATCTGATGGTAAGTGATGATGCAATCTAAGGAGATTTTTTTTTACAAAAACCTCAATTGGCCCGGCCGGAAATTGAACCCAAGACCTCCGTCTTTTAAATGCACCGCGCTACGCGCCTCCGTGTTCCTTTTCATGGTCGAATTTCGTTTCATTTTTTACAAAATTTTATATTATTTATTTACCTTTGAAAAATGTATTATCATGAAATGTTTAAGTTACACAAGAAACAAAAAGCAAAAATTTATTTTGAAAAACAAAACAGTTTCGAGGTCAGTTTTCTAAAAAGAATTTCACCTGAGGGCTTAATACATTTTGTTTTGTGCAGGCAATTTAAAAATAAATAGGCTTAGATATCTAAATCAATTAATAAGCCGTGGCGGTCGTGTTTTAGATCCTGCACAGAACCAGGGCGAGCAAGTCACGAAGCGCGCCTACCAGCGAACAGGCGTCACCTCACTGGCGGTCTAACTCGTAGTCTCCATTTTAAAAGAAATATAGAAAATAAACAAAAATACTTTTTTCAAATGCTACGTATCTCTGAGTACAACGAGTAACGAACAAACTTTTGTGTTCTAAATTAAATATAACTTTTTTATTGAGAAAGAATACAATAAGGAACTTAAGCTAACTTATCCTAATAACTATACAAATCATGCCCACGTGGAATGGTGGCAAGAATACTAGCTGCATTTCCGCGCTGGACAGCCAGGCTGATCCTTTGCGCAAAAAATGAGCCAGCCCTTCTGTCACCAGTCGAGGCAACAAGCCGCGGTGAAATGGTACGGAAAAATTTTTTGGCACTGCGACTCCATGGCCCAAGGGTCTCCACGGCAAAAGGTACAAATATGAAACTCTCTATCAGAGAGGCATACTTGAGCCACTTACCGGTTTCAGCTTTTTCTGCTGCGGCTCCCGGTCTTGATTCTGTCTCCCTGATATGACACGGTGCTAATGTGTCGACGCATGTAGCGTCCCACATTAGGGCCCGCCCCATTTTCCAGGGAACCAGCGTCAATCCATCAGGTCTCTTACCATCATCCCGACTGATTCCTAAACGGCTCGATTAGCGCAGGAATATTTATGGTGGCAAGAGCCCTTTTTATTATGTCATTAAGAGAGCCATGCCGAAATAGCCTACCGCCACTTCTTTGGCATGAAAGCCCGTGGATTCAAAATATAACTTAAATCAAATCGCACTTATTTAATTTATTTTAAATATGTTTCGAAATAAGTACTTTATCGTATAGCCATAGTGTGTTATGTTTCATTATCATAATAGTAACATACATTTTTTTCTTTTATTTCAGATCTTAAGGAAGACCATCTTCGTGCGGTTCAGTCACCATCTTAATTATATAATGGAATATAGCAATGCTCACCGTGCAGTAAATGTAAAGAACTAAGTTCCTTCGTAAGCAACGCACAGCATTGGGGTGAATAATGGGAAAAAGGAACGCTCGGATCAGATTTGCACAGTATTCGATCGGTCCGCCTATCAGTTTGGATACGCTGGGCACTTCCGAATAGCGCCAAGCTCCCCACACTATCAGTTACCGACGCTCAAGCGACAGCCAATAAAAGTACAAGTCATACCGGGTTATAAAAGTAACTCATTTTTACTTAGATTTACTTACTTTAGTACAAAAATAATTGAACACGGCTCAGGATTGTTTGATGTGACTGTATCGATAGAGCCATTGCCGAGTCGTCGTCCTCGGTTGAGTTATATAAACGGTAGTCATGACGGCCACTGCACCAGAGTTGTCAAAGTCGGATTTTTTTGAATTCGTGACCTCAAATGAAGTAACAGACGCACAGTATAAACAGCAAATGCGATCTGTCAATGTGTTCATGGAATCACCTGATTCGAGATCGAACCCCTTGCTGTCGGAAGAACCTAAGGAACAGAACAATAATAGTTTGATAAGTGTTACCGGCGCACAGTCATCCACTACAAACAGTATGACTGCCGCCACTAGCTCCAATCCGTTGCAAAGTTTCGATTCTATTTGGAACGTCGACCGAGATAGAGATCGGATAGAGTCGGCTATGTTAGAAGATCTCAACAAATATTACTGGAGTCAAGACAACGAAATGAGCACACATTCCTGCACTGATACTACTATTTCGAATAAATTAATAAGTAATAACACAGACGGACAAATTTATACACTAACAGTTCTAAACCAAGACATAAATGAAACGAACACCAATCGCTATTGGGTGAAAGAAGAAGATGTTTCCATGTCTAGTCCGACAGATATGGAACAAAATCCATCCTTAGACCTTGAAACTATATTGAATATGAACGGTTTTCCTAACGATTTCAGTCAAGACTCACTCAACACGTTACCTAAAGTAGAAAATTTCAATTACGAAGATGGAGACTCAGAAAACCCGAGCACGGAACTCAGTACAAGCAATTTAGTTAAAATAGAACCTTTCGCCTATGATGAAAATGAATATCAGAGCAATGATAAAAAAGACGAGTCTACACATAGTCCAATTATTGTCACACCTACCATGTTGGAAGTCGAATATAATAACAACAACAACGATTGGAAACTATCAGATCAAAACACTGAATCAAATGAATCTTTATTACGGAGCGCTTTGCAAGGAAAAGCCTTTGTTAGGTATAGTACAATGCTCAAAAACGCTGTAAGTAAATTGGACGCTGAGACAGAACTAAAAAGGGTCATCATAAACAATAACAATAAAGCTGATGTACCGTCAATGTACCAGGATAGTAAGGACACAGATAATGAGTTGCTAATGGCAATAGGTCCACCAAACGGCAATGTTAATATATCAATACTACTAGAAGAGCCTACTGCCACTGTCGTAACTAACTGCGAAAATCCAACTTCAACTCAAAGCGTGGATGACATAATACTATCTCAGCTAGATTCCAGTTATCCAGATGATTACGAAAAGTTGAAACGGATAGCAACAGAATTAGGAGAATCAGTTCAACCTTTCTGTACTGTGGAGCCAATAGATCCCATTCGCAGTATATACAATATTCACCACGTCAACGGTGAGCTGGTTACTATGATCCCTGCCAGTGAAGGTCAGCTACCACACCTACAAATCGTAACCGCTTCACCTACGGTTTCGAGTACGAAAGTTGGTAAAAAGCATAGACGACCACCTAGCAAAACTTCGCCGCCAACATCTCAAACACCTTCAGGGACAGCAGTCCAGCCCGCAACATCTACATCGAACGGTGTTAGGAAAGAGAGATCCTTACATTATTGTTCGATTTGTTCGAAGGGTTTCAAGGATAAGTACTCAGTAAACGTGCACGTGAGGACGCATACCGGCGAGAAGCCCTTCACGTGTTCCTTGTGTGGCAAGAGTTTCAGACAAAAGGCTCACCTCGCGAAGCATTATCAGACTCACATAGCACAGAAGACCGCAGCCGCGAACGGTGCCTCCAAACCCACCAAACAGAGGTAACCGCTCTTATCCAAATCCCCGTTCACATTCATAGTCAAAAATTGAACTGAATGACTGAGAGCGAGTGTATTTTATAATCTAATACATAAAGGCTGAAATATCACAGAAGAATTTGGTAAGGTGCTAAATAAATTAGTAATTTAGACAGTTAAGGAAAGTGTAAAAGAGAATGTGTCAGAAAATTCTCGACCGTTATCATGCTTGTTAATTTGTATGTAACTCCGCCCGTTACCGATTATATTTAGCTTTAGCTAGTTTTAGCTATAAACAGGTACAATTAAGTGTTTTAATTATGAAATTATTCAAACTCTTCCATTCTTCATAATTAGTCATGTCAAATACACACATCACAAAATGTCTTAGTAATGTCTATATATAATATGCTATGACAATGTATACGACAGTTTAAATCTTTACAAACTAATCATACAATATACATGTAATTTTAGTAAGCACGTTTGCATTGAAGATTCTTATAGAATTAGTTATTCCTTTTCTCATTGAGCTTTGTTAAAAAGCACGTCACGTCACTACTGTAGAGTTACAACCATTTTTTGTATGACAGATCGGCAACATTAGCTATGTAGTAATCAGATAAATGACCAACAATGATGAACAAATTTAGGATTATCAATAGTTTGGCCGCACTGTAATTTCTCGCGCGGCGCGGCCAAACTTTCTAAAAAATAATAAAAACAAAACAGAGTAAAAGAACGAGCATTCAGTACCAACTATCTTTCACCGCTCGACTATCGTATCTACGTATATATACTGTTTGCTACCAGTTTCGTATTTTTTTCTAATGAAGACATGACTCTCGAGATTAATTTTTTAAATTTGACAACTAAAAGACTATTTTCAATTAATGATTATAATATAATGGTTTAGAATTTTTAATATTTATATACGATTATGATCCTTTTTGTGTTTATTAGCACTAGGGTCCCCTATACATTTACCGTAATAAGTACTACTATCTAATCGACTATTGCATGGTTCACTATATTGAAGAGACCGGTGAAGACAAACTCGCTCTTAAAATTTAATCTTTCGCCTGATATTGGGAGAGGCCTGATTGCACCCAGATTGCTATAAATTTCAAATACGAGTACCTACTTCTAATAGCTGTGTTTAAAATGGAGCTCCCTTTCTCATCGAACAAATTGGCCTTTCTTTGTTCCTTTCTTATATTATTTACTGCACCGCGCCCTACTGTGTATCAGTACCTATTATAACTAAAAGAAATACTTGAATGCCAAGACTAAACTTTAAAATCATATCTAGGAATTAATTTCACTCATTTTTTTTTACATTATCAGATTCCAATTAATAATAAAATAATAAATTTTTAATAGCTGCTCAATATAATAAAAAAACAACTTTCTCAATACTTACAAATACTTATTTCTAATTAATTTCCTACCAATGATAATATTATAAAATTCATTTTATTAATAGTTCATTAGAAGATTACGAAGCATATTAAACTTAAGAAAATAAAATAAAATTGATCTGAACGACCTCTTTAGCAGGAAATGTTTTATAATAGGTATCGAATCGTGACACAGCCTTAATTGTGTATCGGCGTGGCGTCAAACGTAGCCTTATCATATTACCCAGATTTGTTATTTAATTATAATGTTCTATTTTTCTATCTATCTAGGTATCTCTCTCTTTAGTAGCAACGCATTGAAATAAAAATTCTTTTAAAATATTTGTAAAACCTGTAGGTACTCAAGCTATTGGAATTCGTTTTATCTAAAAATCTTAAGTTTCTGAATTGTTTTGTTTAGCAATAAAAAGAGATATTGGGTTAATTTGGCGGCCACTGTCGTTTAGGTGTAGCTGGCGTCGCGGAAACTGAATATTGGGCCTCGTACGATATTAGAGCATTTAAACTTATTAATATTTTATGAATTAATTTGTGATGATTTTTAATAAATTTATATTTATGTTCAGTCACAATAATGTTCAAAAATAAACTACTCGTAATAAATAGAGAAAATACATTTTCTATATAATACATATAATACTCAGATACATCTACCTAAGTACCGACACTTTTTAATATCACTTCAAGTGCTAAAATAGAATGATACTCATACTTAAACCTAAGGCATTAAGCATGCTAATACGTAAATCAGTCTGTTGCTCTTGCCAAGAACGTTTGTATTATAATTTTACGTACTTATGTTTAGTTACTGAACACTGCCTGTAAAAGTTTCTATATGACTGAAAGACTAAAAACAACAAAATAATGTAAGATTTATATTAAGAAGTACCTAATACTGTTTAATTACGTAATGAATATACATGATACATACATGTATACCTATACTCGTATTATAAATATAATATTGTTTTTAAAACTGTTTAAATAAATGAGATTATTATTTTAAAATAATCATGTCTACTAAGAGTTCGTTCGACTACTTAAAAAGACTCTTGTACATTGTAAAAGGGTTTACCACTAATAAACAAAATATTTTTTTAATGAAAAGTTTTAAATGGAAATTGATTCCTTAAATTACGTACGTTACGTAATACACTTTGAGAAATTATTGATGAGACTTGTGAGTGCTTGTAATTGTCTTGTTTACATTATGACATAAAATAGTTTTAAGAACTTTAGGAAATTCCTTTAACAATACTCATTATTTTGTAAATATATGTAACAGATTGAAGACGAAAACCAATTTGTGGCGTAAATTTATTCTCTTGTATCTCATTAGATGGTATTTGAAATGTTAGCGAATTTATAGATATTATATTGTAAGCATTAAGAAACTTTTGAGAGATTTACCAATTAGATTTAAGAAACTATGGCTACCTTAATATAATGTTATGCGGTTGCATAAATGGTTGTTAATATATTCATGTAATATATTAAATTATGTTGGTTTTATGAGTAGGTGTCTATACTTATTCAAAATGGATTTTTTTTCAATTTGATCGATTATTAATGCATTTGTTCCTGAGTTGATTATTAGATTTTATTAATAATTTCTTTGTTATAAGAATTCTATTATTAATTGATGTAAGAATAATTTAATTTTGTGTAGAAATTTAGATATGAGGACGTCGTGGAGGTCTAATGATATCGTTTCCGAGAGTTTCTCAGAGGGATGATCTAGCACCTTGTAAATATAATTATTTATTTGGAATTTTCATTTTGCTCAATACGTGGATCGCAAAATTTACACTACCAACGTCCACCTTATCGTTAAACTGAAGCCGTCCTGTACAATACTTTTATTATTTATTTATAGAATTACGAATAAGACGAAAATGGAAAAATGAAAAGGTAATTTTATTTTGATTAACCCGAGCTGTGATTTTTGCTAATGTATGTCTATTGATACAGTTGCAGTTTGCGAGATTATGCAGTAAGTTGTTCGATAAACTTTATGTAGAGTGTCCCTGTGTTGCTAAACGGTGATCTAATCAGCGCGGCTGTAAAAACGTGATACGATTGTGTTATTGATGCTAAATTGGACATGACATTTGCTAAAATTCGCAGAACATTATATATTTTTTGCCAACAATATATCAAAGTTTTGTAATACAGGGCCTACATCGATCAATAAAAACAAATGTTTCTACTACGGCAGTTGAAGCGGTTAATGGTTTCACTGAAACGTACAACTTCTTCAACTACCAACTGTTTCGGTGGTACGGCTTGAATATACACTGTACAAAAGTGTGATCGTCTTCCAAATGCACAATTTCTTTAATCATATACATCTTTTGCATTATACTACTATGTCTTTTGTATTAAATTACTGAATTGTTATTCATAATAGTAATTTAAAAAAATATCTACAGATAAACAACTTATTACGCATACTAATAATAATTCACAATTTAATATACATTACATACGTTATTCTCATATTCTGAGACTATATTTTGATATCTTATTTGTATACGTAAATAAAAACACTTATACTAAATTCAAAATAGCTGAAATGCAAAAGATATTATGATATTAAACATGTCTAATTGTCCTCTTGATCTGGTCTTATCAATATCATCTAGGCACATTGTATAAACGAATTATGTAGCTACCATAATTTTTACACATTTACACATTGTAATAAATTTCTTATATTTTTTACTTTCCTACTTAAGTTTGCTAATAAAATGTTTTTATAATATGAATAATATTCACCTTTTATTTATTTCATTTAAGATGCAACGCCTTCGCAACCTAGGTTTGAGACTAAATCATTTATTAAGCAAGTAATTACTTATTTACACATATCTACTTATATAAAAAAGTGTTTTCCCTAAAATTTTTCATAACTTAAAGTGACAACATGATTTGCTTACGAAAACTTACTCCTCGAGTCTCATATATACCTAACAAAAAAAATAGACATGATAATTAAAAAAAAATACAACCAGCTTCAAAATATTAATGTACCCACGAAACTAAAAAGTTAGAAATAACATTATAATATTTTCTACCTATTGATCTAGGAGGTGCCAAGCCAGTAAGTGCGTTACTATACTAATAATATAAAGAGGTAAAGTTTGTGGTATTGTAGGGGGTAATCTCTGGATCTACTGAATCGATTGAGAAAATTCTTTTACCACTTAAAAGCCACATTATTTGTGAGGGTTATTTTATATCCTCGTTTTCTCACGGAAACGGGAACAACGCGGGTGAAACCACGGGACGTCGGCTAGTATTTTAAAGTATTATTATAGATGTTCTGTTTCGATAAAGAGTGCTGTTTGATTATTATCAACCCATATTCGGCTCACTGTTGTGCTCTCGGAATGAGAGAGGTTGGGGTAATAGTCCACTGCGGGCCCAATGAGGATTGGCAGACTTCACACAAGTATGCAGGTTTTCTTATGATGTTTTTTGACGTTAAACACGTGATATTTAATTTCTTAAAATGCACACAATTGAAAAGTTGGAGGCATGCCCCGGAGCGGAGTCGAACCTACACCCTCCGGAATAGGAAGCAGAAGTCATATCCACTGTGCTATCATTTTGTGCTGCTTATGATTACGGAATTTAGTGTAAGTAACGCATCCTTTGGACCATTTTAATTACTTACCGTGAAACTTGCAGATTTTTGAACTTAATCAGTTACTTTTATTACAAACCTTATAACATGTAGGCCGACTTAACAAAACGTCAAAAAACTGACAAGCGTTTAACTGTAGTAAAAAAAAAACACAAAGTAACCAAGATTGTTGGGAGTTCTTATCTTGACATTTAAGCCAACCGGAACTCTGTTATTTACAGACGGACCTCCGCCATAAGACACATAAGTGTAGGTACCGTTGATCAAACACGTTTTTCCCCGACATTTTCTATAGATAGGCAATTGTCTAGACTCTAGGTACTCTAACTACATAGCTATTTCTCGGTTAGTTTATTGCTTCTAAGTATTAATCATACAATATTCGGATCTAAGTATAAGTCTATTAAATAACTGGTTTGGATAATAACTGGTCAGTGGTTAAACACGAATGAGGTAGTTTGTCGTGCCAATATAAAAACACATTCTTAACGTATTTACGGTACACTAAACCATATTGTATTGATTAGAAATAAAGGTAACAGATCTTAAAGAACCATATCTAGTGTCCTCCTGACAACTATATTCCATCGGTATTCCGTTGGTAAGTCTTCAGGTAGGTTTCGAATCATGAGGTCCTGAGTTCGAATCCTGGGTCATGAAACACCTACTGAGCTTTTCTTTCATCACAGATACTTTCAGTGTGTTTTTTAGCCTGGAAGTTACACCCCCGTACCTCGGAGAGCTCGTTGAGCGGCCGGTTCCAGTTATTATCATTTACATGTAAGAGTAGCCGTTTCTTTAACACTAGCGAACGCCCGCGACTTCATTCGCCCTTAGACCTCTTTAATCCAGCCCTTACAGTAGTATCGCTGTAAAAATGGAGTAAATTCTCCCGTTTTCCGAACATTTCCCTTCACTGCTCTGCTTCTATTGATCGTAGCGTGATAAAACTATACTATAACTACTATGCTATAACTTGCCCAGGAGTATGAAGAATAATTCTACCAAGTTTCGTTAAAATCCGTTGAGAAGTTTTTGTTTCTATAACGAACATACAGATGGGCAAAAATTTTACTGATTGCATTATTGGCATCAGTATCGGTCACTAATAACCCCCTGATAGTTATTCTGGAATATATTTCATGTACAGAATTGACCTCTCTACAGATTTATTATAATTTTAAGTATAGATTTGCGCAGATTTCTCATGTTAAATAGCGATATCTCGTCATCAGGTAAAAACATTAGCTACCTACTTACAGTCTACACACATCTTCATTAGCAACCCATATTCGGCTCACTGCTGAGCACGAGTCTCCTTTCAGAATGAGAGGGGTTAAGCCATTAATAGTCCATCACGCATGTGAGAATTGTCTGGTATGCAGGTTTCCTAACGATGTTTCACCTTCAACACGACACGTGATATTTAATGTCTTAAAATGCACACAAATAAAAAGTTGGAGGTGCATGTCTCGGACCGGCTTCAAACCAACACCCTCCGAAATCGGAGGCAGCGGTCATAACCACTAGGCTATCACGGTCGTACACACATAACCGTTCGTTTTCATACTTGAGCTTTTTATATGTCAGTGTGTCACAGCGCGGCATACCTCAGCAGAATCATAGAGCGAATCACTACTATAAATCAAAAGTTCGTATATGGATGATATAAATAATTCGCTTAATTCCATTGTGATAAAAGTAAGACAAGTGAACAAAAGGCACATATAAAAACAGATAGCAGGTCTCGGGCATTGTTTCGCCGTGTTCCGGCCGCGGCGGCCACACGTCGTAATTAGCTCCATTGTGGCCAGAACGATCCTATCGACAACGCTTCCGATGGATTTACCTACGTAAGTAACCGCTTTCCACTCATTGTTTATGCCGACTTCATTCTATAAAAGCGTTGGCACCTATAAAATATATTCGGGATTCAATTGAATAAAGTTAAACCACCAAATAAGCAAGATATCGATTATTATGCCTGTTTTTTATATACAAATAGCTGACGCTGCGCGGTTTTATTCGCTTGCTTCCCATTCCCGTAGGAATACGGGGATAATATATAGCCTATAGCTTTTCTCGATAAATGGGCTATCTAACACTGAAAGAATTTTTCAAATCGGACCTGTAGTTCCTGAGAGTAGCGCTTTCAATCAAACAAAAAACTCTTCAGCTTTATAATATTAAATTTAAAATTCATTTATTTCAAGTATGCTCAGTTTACAAGCAACTTTGATACGTCAGTTGACTATTTGTAAAGATTCTATCACCGGTTCGGAAGGCAGATTCTGCTGAGAAGAAACCGGCAAGTAACTCAACAGTTGCTCTTTAAAAAAAATCTTACAATATATAATATACAATTGATGACAACATTACAATTTCTTATAGTTTTACTTCCTGTGTGAAGGAGGAAGCTGATCCGACAACATCCAATTAGTATAACATGCATTAATTTTTTTGTCAACTAACTTCTTTTGAACGGCTGAACTGATTTGGATTAAATAGAAAATAAAGACCGGAAAACGTTTGGCGTACCGTAACGTAACGTATTGAATATGTCTGTTTGCCTAACATACAACTGATTCTGGTACTACCATTTGTTTAAGTGGGTACCTACGTGTACCTTTTACAGAGTAATAGGTATCTAGTAGTTGGCGCTATAAAAGGTTATGATGGTCCTTACATACTGCTCATACTATTTATATTTTGTAGATATTTTCAGATAATCTTTCATTCCCATTCATTATGATACGACGCTCCGCGGTTTCTCCCGTGTAGTTTCCGTTCTACTGAGAATAGGGGAATAAAACATAGCCTATGACACTCACAATCAACGTGGCTTTCTAGCAGTAAAAGAATTTTTAAAATCGGTTCAATAGATCCAGAGATTACCCTCCACAATACCACAAAGTTTACCTCTTTAAAATATTACTATAGATTTATAGATTGTATGAAAATAAGCTTCCACGTGAACAAAGTCGAGAACTTCCGCTAGTAGGTATGCAATAATATATTGAGACGAAACTGAAAACTGACGATAAAATATAATACGTATATTTAATATTCCACATGCCTAATATTTAAATCTAGATCAGGATCTATATCCGTATCAGATTTATTTAATTACTGAACCAGATGAACTGGTTTTGTAAATGATAAATTATTGTGGCAGTAGGTAGGCAAGTACTCGTACGTAAGGTGTCTCAACACTATTTTAATTTTATGAACTACTTTTTTTACACTTTTCATGTAACCAAGATTAGGTTTCCAAAATAATTTTGGCCTATTAAAGCTCGGTGCATACGTAACTTGTTCTATCTTGAACAGCGATAAGTTTTGAAAATAACGTTTCATCTATAGGTACTAATATTAAAGGGGTAAAAAAATTGTGTGGTTAAAGGGAATATAATAAATATAATCTACTGAACTAATTTTGAAAATTCTTTTACCAGTAGCACTAATACGAAACAATGTAGGTAAATACGTGTTCACCGAGTAGCATAGGCTATATTTTAGCTACGTATTCACAAGGGAGCGTATTCACGAGTGATATCTCAGAGCGTATAATATAAATAACATTACTTAACTTTTTATATCTGGCAACCCCACAGTTGCAGTGTGAAAGCAGGTTTTCAATTCTGTTGGTTATATTCTTATAACTAGTGCACAATTTTTTTTTAATTGACCAATGAGGGAAGTAGATTAAATAAGTTTAAAGAAAAATTGAATAAATTAATACTATCGGGCCGCAATTATACTAGGCAACCAATATTCTACGTGTCAATATGATTATTTTCTATCTTTTTTTACAGAGGAGGTATTTAATTGTGTAAAAATTCCTTTACTGTTAGAAAGCTACACTATCCCCGGGAGTGCTATAAGGGGTGATATAGTGCATTTTATATCCGTATTCCTACGGCATCGGGAACCACTCTGGTGAAACCGCGCGGCTTCTACTATTCCCAAATAAATACCTGATGAGGGTATATAATATTTATTCAGCCGGACGTTATATGTCACGGAGGTATGGACGGTGGTGTTTACTCGTACTATGAGTACGTCCCGTCGCCACTCCATGTTCTTACTCCGTATACATCGACTTTTAGTAGCTTGTTTTTAAAAAGAATATTTGCCATATTTTTAAATATAAACAATATTCCCATTCCCGTCCAACTAGTCGGGAAAGACTGTATTAGGAGTGGGTACAACAATAGACCAACGGGGCGGGGATCGAACCACCACCCCTCGGTAATGAGTCCGACCGCTCTTACCGTTGAGCTATTGAGCTGTTTTAATAATATATTATATTAGTATGCCATTGTATTATAATGTTGCTGATTTATTAACATTTACAAGCAAATAACCTGGATATAATAAATGGTTTCGTCTCTGACAGTGCATTATACTTAAAACGGATAAAGACTAAATAAAAGTTATCTTTTTAACATGTATTCTAATGGCTACACGTTAAATGTAAATTAACTTTCGTCCGAATTGTATGACTAGATTTAAAAATTTCACAACCGGTTTCTTTTGTTCAATTAAAATTGAAACACTCTGGCTAGAAATAAATAGGTTTAACATATTAATTTGACACCTCAATGATCATAATTTAGTATAACGAACGCATCTCTACACACGATGCGCGAATCTTGCCCCATTCAGGATGTTCACAGTAATAGTAAATATCGATTTCCTGGTAACGGCTCAAGAGTCTGGATTGGCCAGACCTACAGCGTTCTATAAAAGTGAAAAGCTCGTCGGTCCGTGAATTTGTCAGAGTTAAAAATTTTACCTTAAGTTTAAAAATGTTTGAGATGTTCTTAGAGCATTTGCAAAGAACATATCTGGCAATATGATATTTCTTATCACGAAGAAAATATTAAAAAATACGCTTTACTCTTGACCGAGGATTTGAGTTTTATCGGATGTCCTATCGTTAGCGCTGCTGACACGTGGACTTATTGGATGGTGAGTGGCTAGCTTTAGCTGAGACATTCCACAGTACCACCAAATGAAGCTAAAATAAATATTCGATGACGTTACGATAATGTAAACCACGTTAAATGTGGTATATACCAAGGAGATTCATAACTACCCTGGGCCTGTAGCCATGTGGTACAATGATTCTTTTTCTAGAAACGCTTTGAAAATTAAAAAAAATATGGGAATGACATTTGCTAACGACAGGTCAATTAATCAAGTTGTCGATTGGATCTGTCATTCCAGTAGGTACATTTTGTTAGTTTTCAAAGCATTAGCGTTTGTAGAAACAGAATCAACACATAGCTACAGACTGTGAAAGTCTTAACTCCATATTATCCACTGTATCTACCTACTTGCGACCCTTACGACCATAAACATAGTCTGAAAAAAGATTTTATAAAATAACATACGTAGGTACAGCCGAATGTAGAACTTCCACCTTATTGGAATTCGGTTAAAAATTACAAATATCTGTCCATCACAGGCTTTCGCTCTTTAACTGCAGTGTGTTGTAACTAATCTATAATTGATCACTTACTGATGATCGGGTCGCGAACGCTGTGATAATCATCTTAGCAATGCTAATAATTCATTTTGCGGCCAACGCAACACATTAGGCTTTAATCAACTCTGCTAAGGTGCTAACGAATATACCATTACTTGCTTATCATTACGGGAACGAAATCATTAAGATGCATACCCACTATTCGGTTCTTTGTTCATAGGTGTGAATTTTAAACAATACCTACTAAGTAGATGGGTGCTGGTTTAACTATTAACACTTATGCGTTTCAAGTTAAACGACCATTAATCAAAATAATTAAACCTAAAAATAATAAATTAAAGTAGAAAATATATCAAAGTGCATTAATATATTTTAACCTGCATTTTATATTTGTAATGAAATATTATTTTATTCAATACTAGCTTTACCCCGCGATTTCACCCGCGTAGTTTCCGTTCCCGAGAGAATAAGATAATAAAATATAGCCTATCACACTCGCAAATCTCTTTGTTCACTGAACATACTAAACCGATTTTGAAAGTTGGGGAACTATGCGGGTAAACTGCGGATAGTTTTTTTTTATAACTACTTTTTCTTTTGGAAAGAGCAGTATAAAATTTCGTTATTAGTTTCTAAGATACAAAAACAAACAAATACATACTTACAAATGCAGCTCGGCAACCTTTATTTATAATATTAAGTAAGTAGCGACAGGTACCGAAGTAAGCATTTAAATAGAATAGAAATTTAAACAAATGATCCATGTGTCAAGAAAGCCGACGGAAACGGAAAGTAGCATTCATTTATCTCCGCAAAGACAGTAAATGCAAATTGCAACCGTTGGTCCACCGTCAAATGAATCGAGCCACGCACAACTTTGTAAAGGAAACCAAACTTAAAGCTTGTTAAAAAGTTAAACAGACAACTGTGATTATTATGAAGCACGCGAACTTTCTAAATACGGATCGTTCGTCTATTTATCGCCAGAGGTTCCAGTGTGTAATCAAAAGTTATTAGTAAGGTCAGGGAACACGTTTTTTTGAGCCGTGATAAATAGTTATCACATATGCTTTACTAAGTCCACGTTTCACTTATGGTTATGCTGCTAATGGACGTTATAGGAATTTAATGACAATTTTGTAATATTGAGTGGAAATTTTCTTATCAAGATCCATGAGCAAATTTTCCATCGATGGCCCCTAAAATGTACTAATTAGATGTAACTGTATACACGATACGATCTCTCGTAGAGCGTTCTGCGCTCGACGGTATTGTGCCGCTTTCAATACTTTATTTTTTATGCACCTTCTTATAGCAGATCTAAAGTAGAAATCCATTACCTATCTATCATCAGTTTTCAGGATTTACTAGCTATGGTCGTACTATCCAGAGAAATTTCAAGAGGTTTCAAGAGAGGTAATTACATTTTAGATTTTTACAATTAGAGCTGTGAAAGCCTCTAATTTTTCAGTTATGTGAATTTTAAGAAATTTAATATCATGTCTCAAACGGTGAAGGAAAAACATCGTGAGGAAACCTGAAAATTTTCTTAATTATCTATGTCTGTGATTGGGTGAGCGTCGGCTCTCTCAAAATAATAATAATAGCTGCTTCATGTATTGAGCTACTGTAGGAAGATCTACGTCTCTGTATAAGTCATTGTTGCGTACAAACCACTGCCTTGATCAACAGCCGATTACTCAAATATTACCTAGTTTTGTATCTTCTATTTAGTTCGTCCTAATATTATAGTCAATTAGTTATACTATACCTACTACAGCCCAACTCGATGTGCACTGCTTATCAACAAACAAATTAGAAATGAAGGTAGAAAATGCATATAATTTCCTAATTTACTCATCACCATCATTATAAAGAACCCATTTCGTCTAAATGTTGACCATGAGTCTCCTCTCAGAATTAGAGGGGTTAGGCTTTAGTCCTCCACGCTAGCCAAGTGCGGATTGATAAACTTCACACACCGAGCGAATTAAGAAAATTCACAGATATGCAGGTTTGTTGTTCACGATGTTTTTCCTTCACCGTTTGAGACATTCAATTTCTTAAAATACACATAACCGAGAACTATTAACTACCTATATCTATTTGTTCTAAGCTTATTAATCGAATTTATTTTCATTAATTTATGGACAGTAATTATAATTATTATTAGGTGTGAAATGACTACTTATTTATACCCTCATTTTTAATTAGTTTGTTGGTAACAGTGCACAACAAGTAGGGCTGTAATATAATACTTATGCCTTTGCCGTCTCAGTAAATTTGAGATAGAAGGAGCCTGTTCGAGATAGAGGGAGATTGAGATAGAGGGAGGGGAACTTTGAGATAGAGGGAGAATCCCTACGTGATAATACTATAATACAAAAATAAAGTAACTTAAATATAACTACAAAAGTAATAAATAAAAAAAATAAAAAATGTCTTTACGTTGAAGCTGGAATCGAACTCTGGTTTAATAAGTTTTGTCCCTGTTTCACACCACTTGTCGAGTTGAGTCGACATGATAACGTCGAAGTGTG
The DNA here is from genome assembly GCF_947172395.1 of Bicyclus anynana. Classification (NCBI taxonomy): domain Eukaryota; kingdom Metazoa; phylum Arthropoda; class Insecta; order Lepidoptera; family Nymphalidae; genus Bicyclus; species Bicyclus anynana. The sequence goes on from NC_069086.1 coordinate 10,234,982, forward strand.
CGGCTTGTTAGGTTTATTTTCGTAACGAAATTTATTGATTCGGTCGCCGCGCTCAAAGTCCGCGATAAAAGCAATGCAATAGCTTGAAAAAAATATTCGCTTGCTATAGGTAGCCTGTAACCTGTTAATTCATTGATGTTCGGAAAATATAAATGAAAGAAATCAATATGTTTAAAAAATGTATTTATCACTTAGTACAAAACTGCAATGGTTTAGAAATTATACATTAACATAAACGCTTAAAGATCTAATTACATCAAGTGAAGAAAATAAATAAATTAAAATTATAAACATCGACATCTAGATTAATCTTAACACTTAACTTGATCTCTGTTCCGATATTAATTTTATACATTTAAATTTAAAATCAACGTATAGTGTGATATTTTATGTTTTGCCAAATAAAAACTTCCTAAATGGTATAAAAAATGTAGTTATGTACCAGTTTACATTATAAATAAATTAAAAAAATAAATAATTAACGTATTGTAAAGACTAAAACATACGTAAGTATGCGGAACAGAACCCAATTCTTGACAAGGCAACAGATTTTGTACGACTATTAAACTGCAAAAAGACAAAACGAAATAGGAAGCAAAACTGTTAGTCATCGTGACTACGTCAGTTTGGACGCAAGGTCAAAAGAATTTTCCACACAAAGCTTCCTGTCTTTCTTTTACGCATTTTCACGAATTAAAGGTACTTTTGTTAATTTTGTTAAATGTAAAATCACTTAAACGACAAAAATACAAAGATAATTTAAGTCCCGAAATAAAATACATTCTAGGAATACGGATAATTAGTTTAGTACATACTTTAATAAAAGTTTTATGCAATAAAAAAGAAATATCGCCTTTTTGGTAAAACTACAGGAATTGTTCATTCTATTTTTTTAGCCTTTTTGACATTTTTTTTGTTTTGATGGCCAATATATCTGTGCCCGGATACGTAACATTTTCCTTAACATCCTATGATTATTTTTTTTTACTTCTTGGGGTCCCTGTATACGCCCATGAAGAGAACAGAGTTGGTGGGCCGCTCGTATATGACGTAGACGAACGGGAAGTTGGCGATGAAGACACTCGGCTCAGCGGGACGCGAGGAGCGGAACCCAAAGATCGCTGTGGCGGCTGCTGCTACCGTACCTGGAAAAACATCATCAGTATGATTATTACTATCAGATTACTTTTTTTCCTATAGAAAGTGATACGCTCTTTCTAATAGTTAGTATAGGAGAGTGATAAAGGCTATAAGTGTAGGTTGAATAGCTGGTAATTATTTTAATGACGTCCAGCGTTCGAAACCCGGGACAACAAAAAAAATAAGTTATTGGGTATATAGTATATAGTAATTTTTCTTACAAAAAAAATCTTACTAGCAGCCTGGAGTTGTTGACGTAGGCGGTTGGGTAATTTTTGGAAAACATTAAATATTTAAGACCGACACAAGTGGCAATGGGCGGGGCACATAGTTCGAAGAGCCGATGGACGTTGGGGTCCCAAGGTGCTGGAATGGCGACCCCGCACTAGTAAGCGCAGTGTTGGTCGACCCCCCACCAGGTGGACTGACGACATCAAGCGAGTCGCAGGGATTCGCTGGATGCAGGTGGCTCAGTATCGTGATGTTTGGAAGTCCCTACAAAAGGTCTATGTCCTGCAGTGGACGCCCATCGGCTGATATGACGATGATGATGATGAAATATTTAAGTGGTAGAGTTAGCTAGTAAAAACTTATAAAAGTGTTTAATGTGGGTAATATAAATGTTATTATTTTATTTATTACGTTAACGTTAAAATTTAAGCCATATACTTAGGTCTACAGACTCACGAAATTGTGAAATGAAACTTATTTTAGTTTAGTTTTTTAGTTTTAGTTTACGTAAAAAACACGGCCACGCATATTTCGACACTCTCAAGGGAATCAAAACCTAAATTTAAGTAGTTACATCGTTATAGACCACAAGAATAAAATCTCCAAACTATACATTTGTAGTTAAATCTTTAAACAGAGGGAGTTAAATTCGGCAAAAATTCGGCAGTTAATATATAGCAACGGATTATATTACCTTCTTCGTCGATCTGAATTTTAGCTTTATGAACAGCATCATCGAAGAGGATGCCGCTGTCTTCCGACAAGGTGCTGAAATTTGACGTGGCGTCGAACAGGTTGCCCGCGCCCATAGTCTCCAAAATCTACAAAAGAAAGTTTATTTATATTTCTATTATTCCTGACGCTCGACCTGCATATGATAATTTAATATAAACTGTTTCAAGAAAACAAAAATCATCATTGACAACCTATTCTATAGGCTTGAGGCTACTACAGAGCCAGCCCTCCCTTCTAATGGGAGGGGGGCATGGAGCTTAAACCCACAACGCCTCCCAAATTATAAAAAACATAGTGGTAATTAAAACTTAAGTCATCTAATTAATTGAAGTAAGTTTTAAATCCAAGTTATCCACAGCTGTATACTCTACTTTCTACTATCTTGTATTAATAAAACCTTGAGGAAAAGTGCGTTTCTTTACAAAAACAAAAAAAAAGCTTTAAAGCTATGAATCCAGAGTACTAAGAATAAGAAATATTTTTTATAAAAGAGATCTTATTAAGCACGTTGTACAGAGAGGCTAGCGTTTTTTTAGCTTGGCCCAATGCGGTACAACGCATTATGCAGCCAGTTTTCTTACCACGGCGCGATTTGTTTGTTAATTTTCTTATTGTATCCTGTCTCAAATATAATCTTATTTATTAAAAAATTAAAATAATAAATACACGACATTTTAATGTGTTTCATTTCAAGATCAAGAAATTACCCCTAAAACCTCACAAACCTGTTTATAATATTAGAATAGAATAACTGAGTTTAAAAAGATTTCAAAATGATCGTTATTGTATCGGAATGTAGAAAATCAGCTTACCGGTCTAAGTGGCAGACTTCTCTCTATGGTGAATTTAGGGATTTCAACAACCACTTCGCGCCCCATGTAGCCTTCTTCAACGACAGCGGCCAGGCGTTCCGGAGTTAGGTTCTTGATGATATTTGACACGCCTGTAAATAAATTTAAAGCGTATTATGAGATTATAATATCCATAGAGGAATTAGTTACTTCATCATCATTGACAGCCTATGGACGTCCACTGCTAGGCATAGGCCTCTTGCATGGACTTCCAAACAAAACGGTTTTTGTTGTAGTTCATACTAAGGAATTGCCCATAATGACCACGCTGGACATGCGGATTGGTCATTCGCAGGGCTGGATTTTTCGCGCCAGTGTCGCTGCTGCCTGACACCGGCCTGTGCCATTTACAAAATCCAGCCAGTTTCGAATGGTTAACCGCCATTAGTCGGTCGCCAGAGCCTCGTCAGTCCATTTGCAGAGTGCACCACGAGCAGGTGAGATTGGCAGTTGGGGAGACTGACTGGTACTAGTCACACTACCATTACTATTACATTATGTAGAGAGTTCTCTCTTTCACGACCCAAAAGTCGGTTTTAATAAACATTCCGTCCTGCGGCTCGCAGGAAAAAGAACATTTATTCCCCTTCAGTTATTTTTCCTTCTTCCTCTATTCCTTCCCCTTCCTCTCCTTCTTTGCTGAGTTTGCGTTGTGTTTTGTGTTTGACTATTTGTTGTGGTTAATGTTTGATTCGTTAAATTTAATGTAATAGTGCTGTTTTGTGATTCATGTGTGTTTTGGTCTGTAACTTGTGTGTTGTGTACAAATACTGTGTCTCCTAAAACTTTGCTTATTATGGTCGAGGTGTGAATTGCTGCTTGTTTTTGTAAAATAGTTATATCAATATTGGCGTCTAGTTTATCTATGTATCTTTCCAAGCTTTTAGCCACAACACCTGTTGCACCTATTACTATAGGGATAACAACCGTTTTAGTGTCCCATAATCTACTTACTTCTGTTTTTAACAAATGATATTTACTGAGTTTTTCTATTTCTTTTGCCCCTATGTTGTAATCAGATGGTACTGTAATATCAATTAGAAAAGTTGTATTGTTAGTTTTGTCAATATAAATTAAATCAGGCCTATTGTGCGTAACGGTGTTATCAGTTTGAACGGGCATTTCCCATAGGATTTTCGCGGATTCTATTTCTTTAACTTGTGGTTGAATTAAGGTTTCTTTCCACCAGAGGTCAGAAACCTCAATTTTGTGTTTTTTAGCTAAACACCAGTAAACGTACTGAACAAGGTTATTATGCCGCTTAACATAATAGGTCCCTGCCAGTTTTTCACATCCGGAAATTATGTGTTGGGTGGTTTCATCTTTATTTGAACACAATCGGCACTTGCCGTCTACTGGTTGTTTGAGTATATCTCGCTGATGCTGTCTGGTCAATATTGCTTGATCTTGTATGGCAAATATTGATGATTCTACTTTAGGGGATATTTGTTGTTTTTTACACCACCTAAACGAGAGTTGACGATCAATATTTGCCTGGTCCAAAACTTTTTTAGGGAATTGCCCATGCAATTGCTTACTGCGCCACTGTTCATTTTGTTTTTTTGTTACTGCAGTTTTAATTTCTTTTTTAGTGTATGTGTCATTATGTGTTAACCGTAATTCTGATTCTATTTCTGCTGCTTCTTTTATTATTGAATATTTATCCCTATTTTTATCGTGTTTTACTATTGCTTCTATTAGGTAATCGCTTTTATTGTTAAGATATTGTTTAAAATTGACTATTTGTGATTTATACATGTACTCTATATTAATAAGACCTCTCCCACCTTCGTCAACAGGTAAGTAGAGCCTTTCAACTTCAGCTTTTTGCTGGTGAGCTTTATTCATTGCTAGCAGTTTCCTAGTTTTAACATCTAATTTTTTTAGGTCGCTGATTTTATATTTAATGATACCAAATGAATACAGCAAGACTGGTATCGCATAAGTATTAATACCTTTTATTAAAAATCTAGAATTTAAATGAGTGTTTGTAAGCTTTTTGACTCTTTTGAAATATTCTTTGGATATCTTATCTCTAATTTCACTGTGATTTATTTTTCCAGATTCATGTATTCCTAAGTACTTATATTGTTCTCCTATAGCAAGTTGTTGAACAGTATCCCCACTCAATAATATATGTCCCTCTCCTGTTGTGTTATTTCTGTGTCCTGATGAAAGATGTATTGTATTACATTTGTCTAACCCAAATCGCATTCCTATATCATTTGTGAAAATTTCGACACTATCTAATAGTACTTTTAAATTACTCTTATTGTTCGCATATACTTTTAAATCATCCATATATAATAGGTGATTTATCCAGAAACTATCTTTAAGTTTGTACCCTTTCAATTCATACTTATTTAGTATGAATGAGAGAGGATTGATGGCTAAACAAAACAATAGTGGTGAAAGAGAATCTCCTTGGAATATTCCACGTCTAATATAAATCGGTTCAGTAGTAATTGATTCCTGTGAGCCACGCGCTGTCATAATAACCCTCCAAATTGGCATAGTTAACATTAAAAATTTCTTAATCATAGGGGGACATTGGTAGATATCTAGAATTTTAAGGAGCCATTCGTGAGATACACTATCAAAAGCTTTCTGATAGTCTATCCACGCCATGCTTAGATTTTTTTTGGATTCATGTGCATCTTCTAGTATGCATTTATTAACCATCAGGTGATCCTTACAGCCCCTAGCTCCACGTCGGCAACCTCTTTGTTCCACTGCCATTATGTTATTTTCTTGACAATGGGTGTACATTATATTAGCTAAAACGGATGTTAGTAATTTATACATAGTTGGCAAGCACGCTATTGGCCTCCAATTTTTAGGATCATCTGTGTTTTCGTTTTTGGGTATAAGTATAACCTGACCTGTGGTAAACCATTCCTCTAATTCTTCCGCGCCTGAAACTATACTAGTGAATAATGAAGCCAAATATTTGTGAGTACTAGTAAAATATTTTAAATAGTAATTTTGTATTTTGTCAATGCCAGGTGATTTCCAGTTCAGCAGTTTTTTAATAGCTATTCTAATTTGTTCCTCTGTAATATAATTTACTTCACTTGTTTTTACCTCATTCGATGAAATTTCGATTTCTTTAATCCATTTGGCTTCATTATTATAATTTACAGGATTTGATAAAATAGACTTCCAATATTCTTCAATTGTTTGTTTATCGGGCACCTTAATACCTGTATTTAAATTATTATTACCTAAACTATTGTACAACCGGTGTTCATTTACTTTAAATAGTTTATTTTGTTCTATTCTTGTATTTATATCTACATATCTTTTAATTCTACCTGCGAGAGCTTTAATTTTTTGTTTTATTATTTCTGCAGTGTTACTGTGATCATTTTCACTTCGAATTTGATATTTAGCATATAGTTTTTCTTTAGTTTTTATCATTTTTCGTGTGCTGACCCCCCGTTCTATTTCTATTAATTGTCCTAATTCTCGTCTAAGTTTTTCTACATTGTTTTGAATTCTTTTTTTCCAAGGTGGATCATTTTTAGGTTTTATATTAGTTTTAGATGTGTAAGGTGTTTGTTTATTGTTTAATATTAGCGTTTTAGCAGCAGCGTATATTATATTATTTACTTCTCGCAGTGTACTGTTTGTAATTAATACGTTGGGTAGGTAAGTATTTAAGCTATTTAAATTTTTTATGAATTGTTTATTTATTTTAGCCTTAGGCAAAAGTAGACGTCTATCAATCGGTGTTTCTTTTACTTCAGATAGTACTTGAAGAAACTGTAAAATGAGCGGGTCCTGATCTTCATTTACCTTTATGTTGGGTGTCATTTGGTTAACTTCTTCTACTTGTTCGGGTGTATGTTGTATGCGTTGACTATTTTGTATATTTATTTGTGTACTGCATGTTTGTGTTTCAATGTGGTCCTGGTTCGCAATCGGTTCAGTGTTTTCACTAGGTACCAGCTACCCTCCGCTTGCCTCTGTACCCGGTCCAGTAATTCTTGTGCTATGACATTTTGTTTTAAAATTCTACGAGCTTGGTTTGATAAAGTGTTTCCGTTAAATTTGTGTATTTTTGGATTATTGGAATTCCTTTCTATAAAAAGTTGCTGTAGCCTACCTATGTAACCAGGACCTTCTGATCTTGCCTTGAAGTAGCAAAACATTAGTTCTAACATTTCTTCTGTTGACCACTTTCTTCTTTTATCGTCACTTATCTTATCTGTGGTCGATGCGGTTGAGCCGACAGAACCTGTGGGCGAAGCCCTGTTCTGCAAAGCATCACCCGCCCCCTCCCCACCCCGTTGGTCGGCTGTACTATCTTCGGGTTCCCCGACTCCCACCCGCCTGCTCAGTAAGGAGTCACTGACGGATTGCATGCTGGAACGTCCAGCGTCAGCTCCAGACGTGCCCCGGCGATCGCCCCCGGGAAGCGGCCCTATACGTTTTCTTTTATTTTTCTCCATCATGATGGGTCACCTACCTTGTTAGCCGTGTAAGTTTAAATAATACACGTTCCACCCCCACGTGGTCAGATGTTCGACGCGGACGTAAGGTAGGATTTTGGGGGCATATTATATTATATTATGTAGAGAGTTCTCTCTTTCACGACCCAAAAGTCGGTTTTAATAAACATTCCGTCCTGCGGCTCGCAGGAAAAAGAACATTTATTCCCCTTCAGTTATTTTTCCTTCTTCCTCTATTCCTTCCCCTTCCTCTCCTTCTTTGCTGAGTTTGCGTTGTGTTTTGTGTTTGACTATTTGTTGTGGTTAATGTTTGATTCGTTAAATTTAATGTAATAGTGCTGTTTTGTGATTCATGTGTGTTTTGGTCTGTAACTTGTGTGTTGTGTACAAATACTGTGTCTCCTAAAACTTTGCTTATTATGGTCGAGGTGTGAATTGCTGCTTGTTTTTGTAAAATAGTTATATCAATATTGGCGTCTAGTTTATCTATGTATCTTTCCAAGCTTTTAGCCACAACACCTGTTGCACCTATTACTATAGGGATAACAACCGTTTTAGTGTCCCATAATCTACTTACTTCTGTTTTTAACAAATGATATTTACTGAGTTTTTCTATTTCTTTTGCCCCTATGTTGTAATCAGATGGTACTGTAATATCAATTAGAAAAGTTGTATTGTTAGTTTTGTCAATATAAATTAAATCAGGCCTATTGTGCGTAACGGTGTTATCAGTTTGAACGGGCATTTCCCATAGGATTTTCGCGGATTCTATTTCTTTAACTTGTGGTTGAATTAAGGTTTCTTTCCACCAGAGGTCAGAAACCTCAATTTTGTGTTTTTTAGCTAAACACCAGTAAACGTACTGAACAAGGTTATTATGCCGCTTAACATAATAGGTCCCTGCCAGTTTTTCACATCCGGAAATTATGTGTTGGGTGGTTTCATCTTTATTTGAACACAATCGGCACTTGCCGTCTACTGGTTGTTTGAGTATATCTCGCTGATGCTGTCTGGTCAATATTGCTTGATCTTGTATGGCAAATATTGATGATTCTACTTTAGGGGATATTTGTTGTTTTTTACACCACCTAAACGAGAGTTGACGATCAATATTTGCCTGGTCCAAAACTTTTTTAGGGAATTGCCCATGCAATTGCTTACTGCGCCACTGTTCATTTTGTTTTTTTGTTACTGCAGTTTTCATTTCTTTTTTAGTGTATGTGTCATTATGTGTTAACCGTAATTCTGATTCTATTTCTGCTGCTTCTTTTATTATTGAATATTTATCCCTATTTTTATCGTGTTTTACTATTGCTTCTATTAGGTAATCGCTTTTATTGTTAAGATATTGTTTAAAATTGACTATTTGTGTTTTATACATGTACTCTATATTAATAAGACCTCTCCCACCTTCGTCAACAGGTAAGTAGAGCCTTTCAACTTCAGCTTTTTGCTGGTGAGCTTTATTCATTGCTAGCAGTTTCCTAGTTTTAACATCTAATTTTTTTAGGTCGCTGATTTTATATTTAATGATACCAAATGAATACAGCAAGACTGGTATCGCATAAGTATTAATACCTTTTATTAAAAATCTAGAATTTAAATGAGTGTTTGTAAGCTTTTTGACTCTTTTGAAATATTCTTTGGATATCTTATCTCTAATTTCACTATGATTTATTTTTCCAGATTCATGTATTCCTAAGTACTTATATTGTTCTCCTATAGCAAGTTGTTGAACAGTATCCCCACTCAATAATATATGTCCCTCTCCTGTTGTGTTATTTCTGTGTCCTGATGAAAGATGTATTGTATTACATTTGTCTAACCCAAATCGCATTCCTATATCATTTGTGAAAATTTCGACACTATCTAATAGTACTTTTAAATTACTCTTATTGTTCGCATATACTTTTAAATCATCCATATATAATAGGTGATTTATCCAGAAACTATCTTTAAGTTTGTACCCTTTCACTTCATACTTATTTAGTATGAATGAGAGAGGATTGATGGCTAAACAAAACAATAGTGGTGAAAGAGAATCTCCTTGGAATATTCCACGTCTAATATAAATCGGTTCAGTAGTAATTGATTCCTGTGAGCCACGCGCTGTCATAATAACCCTCCAAAGTGGCATAGTTAACATTAAAAATTTCTTAATCATAGGGGGACATTGGTAGATATCTAGAATTTTAAGGAGCCATTCGTGAGATACACTATCAAAAGCTTTCTGATAGTCTATCCACGCCATGCTTAGATTTTTTTTGGATTCATGTGCATCTTCTAGTATGCATTTATTAACCATCAGGTGATCCTTACAGCCCCTAGCTCCACGTCGGCAACCTCTTTGTTCCACTGCCATTATGTTATTTTCTTGACAATGGGTGTACATTATATTAGCTAAAACGGATGTTAGTAATTTATACATAGTTGGCAAGCACGCTATTGGCCTCCAATTTTTAGGATCATCTGTGTTTTCGTTTTTGGGTATAAGTATAACCTGACCTGTGGTAAACCATTCCTCTAATTCTTCCGCGCCTGAAACTATACTAGTGAATAATGAAGCCAAATATTTGTGAGTACTAGTAAAATATTTTAAATAGTAATTTTGTATTTTGTCAATGCCAGGTGATTTCCAGTTCAGCAGTTTTTTAATAGCTATTCTAATTTGTTCCTCTGTAATATAATTTACTTCACTTGTTTTTACCTCATTTGATGAAATTTCGATTTCTTTAATCCATTTGGCTTCATTATTATAATTTACAGGATTTGATAAAATAGACTTCCAATATTCTTCAATTGTTTGTTTATCGGGCACCTTAATATCTGTATTTAAATTATTATTACCTAAACTATTGTACAACCGGTGTTCATTTACTTTAAATAGTTTATTTTGTTCTATTCTTGTATTTATATCTACATATCTTTTAATTCTACCTGCGAGAGCTTTAATTTTTTGTTTTATTATTTCTGCAGTGTTACTGTGATCATTTTCATTCCGAATTTGATATTTAGCATATAGTTTTTCTTTAGTTTTTATCATTTTTCGTGTGCTGACCCCCCGTTCTATTTCTATTAATTGTCCTAATTCTCGTCTAAGTTTTTCTACATTGTTTTGAATTCTTTTTTTCCAAGGTGGATCATTTTTAGGTTTTATATTAGTTTTAGGTGTGTAAGGTGTTTGTTTATTGTTTAATATTAGCGTTTTAGCAGCAGCGTATATTATATTATTTACTTCTCGCAGTGTACTGTTTGTAATTAATACGTTGGGTAGGTAAGTATTTAAGCTATTTAAGTTTTTTATGAATTGTTTATTTATTTTAGCCTTAGGCAAAAGTAGACGTCTATCAATCGGTGTTTCTTTTACTTCAGATAGTACTTGAAGAAACTGTAAAATGAGCGGGTCCTGATCTTCATTTACCTGTATGTTGTGTGTCATTTGGTTAACTTCTTCTACTTGTTCGGGTGTATGTTGTATGCGTTGACTGTTTTGTATATTTATTTGTGTACTGCATGTTTGTGTTTCAATGTGGTCCTGGTTCGCAATCGGTTCAGTGTTTTCACTAGGTACCAGGCCCTCCGCTTGCCTCTGTACCCGGTCCAGTAATTCCTGTGCTATGACATTTTGTTTTAAAATTCTACGAGCTTGGTTTGATAAAGTGTTTCCGTTAAATTTGTGTATTTTTGGATTATTGGAATTCCTTTCTATAAAAAGTTGCTGTAGCCTACCTATGTAACCAGGACCTTCTGATCTTGCCTTGAAGTAGCAAAACATTAGTTCTAACATTTCTTCTGTTGACCACTTTCTTCTTTTATCGTCACTTATCTTATCTGTGGTCGATGCGGTTGAGCCGACAGAACCTGTGGGCGAAGCCCTGTTCTGCAAAGCATCACCCGCCCCCTCCCCACCCCGTTGGTCGGCTGTACTATCTTCGGGTTCCCCGACTCCCACCCGCCTGCTCAGTAAGGAGTCACTGACGGATTGCATGCTGGAACGTCCAGCGTCAGCTCCAGACGTGCCCCGGCGATCGCCCCCGGGAAGCGGCCCTATACGTTTTCTTTTATTTTTCTCCATCATGATGGGTCACCTACCTTGTTAGCCGTGTAAGTTTAAATAATACACGTTCCACCCCCACGTGGCCAGATGTTCGGCGCGGACGTAAGGTAGGATTTTGGGGGCATATTATATTATATTATATTATATTATATTATATTATATTATATTATATTATGTAGAGAGTTCTCTCTTTCACGACCCAAAAGTCGGTTTTAATAAACATTCCGTCCTGCGGCTCGCAGGAAAAAGAACATTTATTCCCCTTCAGTTATTTTTCCTTCTTCCTCTATTCCTTCCCCTTCCTCTCCTTCTTTGCTGAGTTTGCGTTGTGTTTTGTGTTTGACTATTTGTTGTGGTTAATGTTTGATTCGTTAAATTTAATGTAATAGTGCTGTTTTGTGATTCATGTGTGTTTTGGTCTGTAACTTGTGTGTTGTGTACAAATACTGTGTCTCCTAAAACTTTGCTTATTATGGTCGAGGTGTGAATTGCTGCTTGTTTTTGTAAAATAGTTATATCAATATTGGCGTCTAGTTTATCTATGTATCTTTCCAAGCTTTTAGCCACAACACCTGTTGCACCTATTACTATAGGGATAACAACCGTTTTAGTGTCCCATAATCTACTTACTTCTGTTTTTAACAAATGATATTTACTGAGTTTTTCTATTTCTTTTGCCCCTATGTTGTAATCAGATGGTACTGTAATATCAATTAGAAAAGTTGTATTGTTAGTTTTGTCAATATAAATTAAATCAGGCCTATTGTGCGTAACGGTGTTATCAGTTTGAACGGGCATTTCCCATAGGATTTTCGCGGATTCTATTTCTTTAACTTGTGGTTGAATTAAGGTTTCTTTCCACCAGAGGTCAGAAACCTCAATTTTGTGTTTTTTAGCTAAACACCAGTAAACGTACTGAACAAGGTTATTATGCCGCTTAACATAATAGGTCCCTGCCAGTTTTTCACATCCGGAAATTATGTGTTGGGTGGTTTCATCTTTATATTATATTATATTATATTATATTATATTATATTATATTATATTATATTATATTATATTATATTATATTATATTATATTATATTATATTATATTATATTATATTATATTATATTATATTATATTATATTATATTATTCTTATAGAGTTTTCTCTTTCACGACCCAAAAGTCGGTTTTAATAAACATTCCGTCCTGCGGCTCGCAGGAAAAAGAACATTTATTCCCCTTCAGTTATTTTTCCTTCTTCCTCTATTCCTTCCCCTTCCTCTCCTTCTTTGCTGAGTTTGCGTTGTGTTTTGTGTTTGACTATTTGTTGTGGTTAATGTTTGATTCGTTAAATTTAATGTAATAGTGCTGTTTTGTGATTCATGTGTGTTTTGGTTTGTAACTTGTGTGTTGTGTACAAATACTGTGTCTCCTAAAACTTTGCTTATTATGGTCGAAGTGTGAATTGCTGCTTGTTTTTGCAAAATAGTTATATCAATGTTGGCGTCTAGTTTATCTATATATCTTTCCAAGCTTTTAGCCACAACACCTGTTGCACCTATTACTATAGGGATAACAACCGTTTTAGTGTCCCATAATCTACTTACTTCTGTTTTTAACAAATGATATTTACTGAGTTTTTCTATTTCTTTTGCCCCTATGTTGTAATCAGATGGTACTGTAATATCAATTAGAAAAGTTGTATTGTTAGTTTTGTCAATATAAATTAAATCAGGCCTATTGTGCGTAACGGTGTTATCAGTTTGAACGGGCATTTCCCATAGGATTTTCGCGGATTCTATTTCTTTAACTTGTGGTTGAATTAAGGTTTCTTTCCACCAGAGGTCAGAAACCTCAATTTTGTGTTTTTTAGCTAAACACCAGTAAACGTATTGAACAAGGTTATTATGCCGCTTAACATAATAGGTCCCTGCCAGTTTTTCACATCCGGAAATTATGTGTTGGGTGGTTTCATCTTTATTTGAACACAATCGGCACTTGCCGTCTACTGGTTGTTTGAGTATATCTCGCTGATGCTGTCTGGTCAATATTGCTTGATCTTGTATGGCAAATATTGATGATTCTACTTTAGGGGATATTTGTTGTTTTTTACACCACCTAAACGAGAGTTGACGATCAATATTTGCCTGGTCCAAAACTTTTTTAGGGAATTGCCCATGCAATTGCTTACTGCGCCACTGTTCATTTTGTTTTTTTGTTACTGCAGTTTTAATTTCTTTTTTAGTGTATGTGTCATTATGTGTTAACCGTAATTCTGATTCTATTTCTGCTGCTTCTTTTATTATTGAATATTTATCCCTATTTTTATCGTGTTTTACTATTGCTTCTATTAGGTAATCGCTTTTATTGTTAAGATATTGTTTAAAATTGACTATTTGTGATTTATACATGTACTCTATATTAATAAGACCTCTCCCACCTTCGTCAACAGGTAAGTAGAGTCTTTCAACTTCAGCTTTTTGCTGGTGAGCTTTATTCATTGCTAGCAGTTTCCTAGTTTTAACATCTAATTTTTTTAGGTCGCTGATTTTATATTTAATGATACCAAATGAATACAGCAAGACTGGTATCGCATAAGTATTAATACCTTTTATTAAAAATCTAGAATTTAAATGAGTGTTTGTAAGCTTTTTGACTCTTTTGAAATATTCTTTGGATATCTTATCTCTAATTTCACTGTGATTTATTTTTCCAGATTCATGTATTCCTAAGTACTTATATTGTTCTCCTATAGCAAGTTGTTGAACAGTATCCCCACTCAATAATATATGTCCCTCTCCTGTTGTGTTATTTCTGTGTCCTGATGAAAGATGTATTGTATTACATTTGTCTAACCCAAATCGCATTCCTATATCATTTGTGAAAATTTCGACACTATCTAATAGTACTTTTAAATTACTCTTATTGTTCGCATATACTTTTAAATCATCCATATATAATAGGTGATTTATCCAGAAACTATCTTTAAGTTTGTACCCTTTCACTTCATACTTATTTAGTATGAATGAGAGAGGATTAATGGCTAAACAAAACAATAGTGGTGAAAGAGAATCTCCTTGGAATATTCCACGTCTAATATAAATCGGTTCAGTAGTAATTGATTTCTGTGAGCCACGCGCTGTCATAATAACCCTCCAAATTGGCATAGTTAACATTAAAAATTTCTTAATCATAGGGGGACATTGGTAGATATCTAGAATTTTAAGGAGCCATTCGTGAGATACACTATCAAAAGCTTTCTGATAGTCTATCCACGCCATGCTTAGATTTTTTTTGGATTCATGTGCATCTTCTAGTATGCATTTATTAACCATCAGGTGATCCTTACAGCCCCTAGCTCCACGTCGGCAACCTCTTTGTACCACTGCCATTATGTTATTTTCTTGACAATGGGTGTACATTATATTAGCTAAAACGGATGTTAGTAATTTATACATAGTTGGCAAGCACGCTATTGGCCTCCAATTTTTAGGATCATCTGTGTTTTCGTTTTTGGGTATAAGAATGACCTGACCTGTGGTAAACCATTCCTCTAATTCTTCCGCGCCTGAAACTATACTAGTGAATAATGAAGCCAAATATTTGTGAGTACTAGTAAAATATTTTAAATAGTAATTTTGTATTTTGTCAATGCCAGGTGATTTCCAGTTCAGCAGTTTTTTAATAGCTATTCTAATTTGTTCCTCTGTAATATAATTTACTTCACTTGTTTTTACCACATTTGATGAAATTTCGATTTCTTTAATCCATTTGGCTTCATTATTATAATTAACAGGATTTGATAAAATAGACTTCCAATATTCTTCAATTGTTTGCTTATCGGGCACCTTGATATCTGTATTTAAATTATTATTACCTAAACTATTGTACAACCGGTGTTCATTTACTTTAAATAGTTTATTTTGTTCTATTCTTGTATTATATTATATTATATTATATTATATTATATTATTGAGAGTTCTCTCTTTCACGACACAAAAGTCGGTTTTAATAAACATTCCGTCCTGCGGCTCGCAGGAAAAAGAACATTTATTCCCCTTCAGTTATTTTTCCTTCTTCCTCTATTCCTTCCCCTTCCTCTCCTTCTTTGCTGAGTTTGCGTTGTGTTTTGTGTTTGACTATTTGTTGTGGTTAATGTTTGATTCGTTAAATTTAATGTAATAGTGCTGTTTTGTGATTCATGTGTGTTTTGGTCTGTAACTTGTGTGTTGTGTACAAATACTGTGTCTCCTAAAACTTTGCTTATTATGGTCGAGGTGTGAATTGCTGCTTGTTTTTGTAGAATAGTTATATCAATATTGGCGTCTAGTTTATCTATGTATCTTTCCAAGCTTTTAGCCACAACACCTGTTGCACCTATTACTATAGGGATAACAACCGTTTTAGTGTCCCATAATCTACTTACTTCTGTTTTTAACAAATGATATTTACTGAGTTTTTCTATTTCTTTTGCCCCTATGTTGTAATCAGATGGTACTGTAATATCAATTAGAAAAGTTGTATTGTTAGTTTTGTCAATATAAATTAAATCAGGCCTATTGTGCGTAACGGTGTTATCAGTTTGAACGGGCATTTCCCATAGGATTTTCGCGGATTCTATTTCTTTAACTTGTGGTTGAATTAAGGTTTCTTTCCACCAGAGGTCAGAAACCTCAATTTTGTGTTTTTTAGCTAAACACCAGTAAACGTACTGAACAAGGTTATTATGCCGCTTAACATAATAGGTCCCTGCCAGTTTTTCACATCCGGAAATTATGTGTTGGGTGGTTTCATCTTTATTTGAACACAATCGGCACTTGCCGTCTACTGGTTGTTTGAGTATATCTCGCTGATGCTGTCTGGTCAATATTGCTTGATCTTGTATGGCAAATATTGATGATTCTACTTTAGGGGATATTTGTTGTTTTTTACACCACCTAAACGAGAGTTGACGATCAATATTTGCCTGGTCCAAAACTTTTTTAGGGAATTGCCCATGCAATTGCTTACTGCGCCACTGTTCATTTTGTTTTTTTGTTACTGCAGTTTTAATTTCTTTTTTAGTGTATGTGTCATTATGTGTTAACCGTAATTCTGATTCTATTTCTGCTGCTTCTTTTATTATTGAATATTTATCCCTATTTTTATCGTGTTTTACTATTGCTTCTATTAGGTAATCGCTTTTATTGTTAAGATATTGTTTAAAATTGACTATTTGTGATTTATACATGTACTCTATATTAATAAGACCTCTCCCACCTTCGTCAACAGGTAAGTAGAGCCTTTCAACTTCAGCTTTTTGCTGGTGAGCTTTATTCATTGCTAGCAGTTTCCTAGTTTTAACATCTAATTTTTTTAGGTCGCTGATTTTATATTTAATGATACCAAATGAATACAGCAAGACTGGTATCGCATAAGTATTAATACCTTTTATTAAAAATCTAGAATTTAAATGAGTGTTTGTAAGCTTTTTGACTCTTTTGAAATATTCTTTGGATATCTTATCTCTAATTTCACTGTGATTTATTTTTCCAGATTCATGTATTCCTAAGTACTTATATTGTTCTCCTATAGCAAGTTGTTGAACAGTATCCCCACTCAATAATATATGTCCCTCTCCTGTTGTGTTATTTCTGTGTCCTGATGAAAGATGTATTGTATTACATTTGTCTAACCCAAATCGCATTCCTATATCATTTGTGAAAATTTCGACACTATCTAATAGTACTTTTAAATTACTCTTATTGTTCGCATATACTTTTAAATCATCCATATATAATAGGTGATTTATCCAGAAACTATCTTTAAGTTTGTACCCTTTCAATTCATACTTATTTAGTATGAATGAGAGAGGATTGATGGCTAAACAAAACAATAGTGGTGAAAGAGAATCTCCTTGGAATATTCCACGTCTAATATAAATCGGTTCAGTAGTAATTGATTCCTGTGAGCCACGCGCTGTCATAATAACCCTCCAAATTGGCATAGTTAACATTAAAAATTTCTTAATCATAGGGGGACATTGGTAGATATCTAGAATTTTAAGGAGCCATTCGTGAGATACACTATCAAAAGCTTTCTGATAGTCTATCCACGCCATGCTTAGATTTTTTTTGGATTCATGTGCATCTTCTAGTATGCATTTATTAACCATCAGGTGATCCTTACAGCCCCTAGCTCCACGTCGGCAACCTCTTTGTTCCACTGCCATTATGTTATTTTCTTGACAATGGGTGTACATTATATTAGCTAAAACGGATGTTAGTAATTTATACATAGTTGGCAAGCACGCTATTGGCCTCCAATTTTTAGGATCATCTGTGTTTTCGTTTTTGGGTATAAGTATAACCTGACCTGTGGTAAACCATTCCTCTAATTCTTCCGCGCCTGAAACTATACTAGTGAATAATGAAGCCAAATATTTGTGAGTACTAGTAAAATATTTTAAATAGTAATTTTGTATTTTGTCAATGCCAGGTGATTTCCAATTCAGCAGTTTTTTAATAGCTATTCTAATTTGTTCCTCTGTAATATAATTTACTTCACTTGTTTTTACCTCATTCGATGAAATTTCGATTTCTTTAATCCATTTGGCTTCATTATTATAATTTACAGGATTTGATAAAATAGACTTCCAATATTCTTCAATTGTTTGTTTATCGGGCACCTTAATATCTGTATTTAAATTATTATTACCTAAACTATTGTACAACCGGTGTTCATTTACTTTAAATAGTTTATTTTGTTCTATTCTTGTATTTATATCTACATATCTTTTAATTCTACCTGCGAGAGCTTTAATTTTTTGTTTTATTATTTCTGCAGTGTTACTGTGATCATTTTCATTTCGAATTTGATATTTAGCATATAGTTTTTCTTTAGTTTTTATCATTTTTCGTGTGCTGACCCCCCGTTCTATTTCTATTAATTGTCCTAATTCTCGTCTAAGTTTTTCTACATTGTTTTGAATTCTTTTTTTCCAAGGTGGATCATATTTAGGTTTTATATTAGTTTTAGATGTGTAAGGTGTTTGTTTATTGTTTAATATTAGCGTTTTAGCAGCAGCGTATATTATATTATTTACTTCTCGCAGTGTACTGTTTGTAATTAATACGTTGGGTAGGTAAGTATTTAAGCTATTTAAATTTTTTATGAATTGTTTATTTATTTTAGCCTTAGGCAAAAGTAGACGTCTATCAATCGGTGTTTCTTTTACTTCAGATAGTACTTGAAGAAACTGTAAAATGAGCGGGTCCTGATCTTCATTTACCTGTATGTTGCGTGTCATTTGGTTAACTTCTTCTACTTGTTCGGGTGTATGTTGTATGCGTTGACTATTTTGTATATTTATTTGTGTACTGCATGTTTGTGTTTCAATGTGGTCCTGGTTCGCAATCGGTTCAGTGTTTTCACTAGGTACCAGGCCCTCCGCTTGCCTCTGTACCCGGTCCAGTAATTCTTGTGCTATGACATTTTGTTTTAAAATTCTACGAGCTTGGTTTGATAAAGTGTTTCCGTTAAATTTGTGTATTTTTGGATTATTGGAATTCCTTTCTATAAAAAGTTGCTGTAGCCTACCTATGTAACCAGGACCTTCTGATCTTGCCTTGAAGTAGCAAAACATTAGTTCTAACATTTCTTCTGTTGACCACTTTCTTCTTTTATCGTCACTTATCTTATCTGTGGTCGATGCGGTTGAGCCGACAGAACCTGTGGGCGAAGCCCTGTTCTGCAAAGCATCACCCGCCCCCTCCCCACCCCGTTGGTCGGCTGTACTATCTTCGGGTTCCCCGACTCCCACCCGCCTGCTCAGTAAGGAGTCACTGACGGATTGCATGCTGGAACGTCCAGCGTCAGCTCCAGACGTGCCCCGGCGATCGCCCCCGGGAAGCGGCCCTATACGTTTTCTTTTATTTTTCTCCATCATGATGGGTCACCTACCTTGTTAGCCGTGTAAGTTTAAATAATACACGTTCCACCCCCACGTGGTCAGATGTTCGACGCGGACGTAAGGTAGGATTTTGGGGGCATATTATATTATATTATATTATATTATATTATATTATATTATATTATATTATATTATATTATATTATATTATATTATATTACATTATATTATATTATATTATATTATACATACATTATTCTTACACCCCTATAAATTTGATTTGCAATATAAACAGGTGTAATTTTTACACAGACTAACAAACACATCGCTTAGACTATCCACAAAACATATACACAGAATATTCGATTACTTGATCGATGTTTTGCTGTTCTGCCAGAAGAACCGATTCTTTTTAGATATTAATAGATATAGATATAGTCTATATTAATAGATATAGATATTAATAGAAATAAATATAGTCGATCTATTAGAAAAAAAACGTGTGCGTCTAGAAAGAAAAGCCAGATAGAGAAAGGGAAGCCAGATAGAGTGGTGCAGCAACGCGTTACGTTACGAAGCGGTTTACCCTCACATTGGAAGTTATCACTTCAAAAATAGAAATTATGCTCTCTTTATTCCAATCGAAATAGTATAAGTATTTTCTATAATTATGTAGATATATAAAATATCTGTAAATGAAGACATAAATGTTAGCTAATACGGATCAAATTACACACATTACAACATACATACTCGTAGATTATACTCGTTTTTATTTATGTAATGAAGTAAGTGATCTATAACTGAAAACTTTTATGGAATATGTTCAGTAATACCCTGCTTCTTAAAATTTAGATTTTACAAAAATGGAAAATTTAGCATAATAATATGTTAGTGAAAATAATCGTGACGTCATACCTTCTTTCATCGAGTATGGTGGCAGTAAGATATACATGCTGATGTCGTTGCCCTTGTACGGCAGCTCGAGGATCTGGGCTCCCAGCTCATCACTCACCACTGCACACAATAAAAATAAAGATATTAAAAAAGAGAAACATGCACCGATGTTTAATTTATCTTAACGTACAATGATGAAATTTGGCAGGGAGGTAGTATATACTACTTCAAAAACAGCTTGAATATGAAATTTTCATCTCACTAGCTCGTAAAAGTTATTTTTTCTGAACGAAATTAGCACGCAAAGGTCTATTTTGTTGCCAACGAAAGTGAAAACCTATTTAACTTTTTTGTTTTTTTGAGTCTGATTTTTTTTAATAAAAAGCTTTGGCTTTGTCCCGCGTCTGAATATAGGTACTCGAAAAAAAATCTTGAGAGATATTGAAGCGAGGCAAATTACTTTTAGAAGCAGCTACTTCTAAAATTACTTAATACTTATTAAAATAGAGATAATGAGCCTCAATAGCTTAACGGTAGGAGCGGCTAATCACCGAGGTGTGGTGATTCGACCCATGCCCCGTTGGTCTATTGTCGTACCCACTTCTAATACAGTATATATATATATATATATATATATATATATATATATATATATATATATATATATTTTAAAAGAATATTTGTCATATCTTTTAAATATGACCAATATTCCCAATCCTCTCCAACTAGTAGGGAATATAAAAATGTAATCTACTTACTATAATGGAATGTGCCTTTTTGTCTCATAAAAGGAACCAAGGTTTGCCGAGTTTCAGACACAAAGAACACCTGTTTCTTGGTCCTCTCTACAGGGAATTTAGAAGCCCATACACCCTTAAAGTAAGCTGCGTTCGCTAGTACTAGTTTCGTGGTATCAGTGATGCCGTCTACTGGTATCAGGTCCTGAATATTATTCTTTGTTATTTGAGCTACCCAGTTGTTGATCTGCTGGCGTGCTACTTGTGGGTTTTGGTGGAAATTCTGAAAATGAAAATAGTATTTCTTAAGATATGTTGCAAAGTTATTACTTGCAAGCGAAGAAAATGCAAGAATGTTGGGCGATACAACAACACGCGAATGAGAGGAATTTTGAATTTATTTTTAAATCGGAATCTTTGTTTTTAACATCCCCAATAGTTCCACGGTTGATTTTGTAAAGAAGCAACTATTTTTTGCAGACTCATATCAGGAAATTTTTCCTTTCAAACCGGTATTAGAGTCAATACAAACAGACAAGCTACATTTCAAAGAATTAGTATGCTAAAAACGTAAACCAACTTTTGAAATAAACGAATTCGATTTGATTTAATAATTTTTTTTACTGAATTACAACGAAAACAAAAGAAAGTGTTATTTTATTATTTTATTTTACCAGTCTATACATATACGGGCATGAAGATATGTGTGTTTGTATTTGTTTATAATATATTCCTCGTTAGTTCCTAAATGATTTATCAGATTTTGATGAATAAGGTTTCAGTCAATTTTTCTAGTGTATGTTTCGATTGTATTATTTCTTAATAAATAACGTTTTTTTAATTGTAGTTTTTTTATATGCCCATCATGACCATCATACCATTTGAAAATGATGATGAGCCCTTTTATTTGATACCCATATTGTAATATTAGAAAAAGATTTTTTTTTCACCTCGAGTCTATAGCATCTCACAGTTGGCGTATTGGTTCTTTTTAACGTCACCTTGAAGAACACTTAGGTCAATGAAGACGAATCTGAAGTTATCTCAACTACGAAAATGCGTTCAGTGGTTTGGAAGATATGAGGTAATAGAA
Source organism: Bicyclus anynana (assembly GCF_947172395.1). NCBI lineage: Eukaryota > Metazoa > Arthropoda > Insecta > Lepidoptera > Nymphalidae > Bicyclus > Bicyclus anynana. The sequence goes on from NC_069086.1 coordinate 10,257,056, forward strand.
TAATACACTCAATAATACGCACACAACATATCTACGCGCGAAAAACATAACCCTTCTTGCAGTCGGGTAAAAAAAATATAAAAGAAAAAAAATGTAATCCAGTTATTACCAGTGCTTCCAACTCCCCGGCCATCATGTTCCGCAGACAGTCGCGTACATGCAGATCAGTGTCCACGAACATCTTGTTGGCGTTGGTGAACTCGTAGCTGTCGCTGTTGTTGTTGACGGCGCGCGCCCGCTTGTCCACTTTGTATGCCATCAGCAAGTTCACCTTGTCCTGCAAGCGGAGACCATTGTGTGGGTTAACGTTGGTGTAAGGTTACTATGTAAATTGGTATGCTTGTGTGAGAACTTTTTGAGCCTATCAAGTATGTTTACCGGCGATACAAGATATTTTAATTTAAAAAAAAAAAAACAGCCCCTTTATGGCTGTTTTTTTAAAAAAAATTAAAATTATAATAGTCAAGCGGTACGTCAATTCTCTTTCTACTATCGCAAACTCTTCGAAAACTAGAAAAATGTATAGGAATGACATTTGCTATCGATAGAGCACGATCAAGATCTGTCATTCCCATACATTTTTTCTAGTTTTCGATGCGTTTGCGATCGTTGAAAGAAAATCGACTTGCCACTTGGCTACAGGGGCTGGTTTCGATCATTTTATTTGTAAGTTAATATATAAATAATTAAATATGTTTTGTAATTACTGTCTAGCCATTTGTTGTAAGTAGGTTCCCTCAAAAAAAAATACATAGATGTTATTTTAACTTATAGGGTTGGATCTAACCTATACCTACAACCTATACATATAATGATTGATCTTAAAAGTCGCAGATAAAACAAAAAAATATATCGGAATAACATTGATTGAGAGAATTGATCTCAAGTTTATGAACACAAAGCACAGGATACAAAGATATATGTATAGCCTCAATAACTCAATGGTAAGAGCGGTCGGACTCAGCACCTAGGGGTGGTGGTTCGATCCCCGCCCCGTTGGTCTATTGTGGTACCCGCTCCTAATACAGTATTTCCCGACTAGTTGGAGGGGAATGGGAATATTGGTCATATTATTTAAAAAAAGAGATAGCAAATATTCTTTTCTAAGAAAAAAAAATAAATGTAAACTCTCTGAAATGTCCGCTATTTTAACACGTGTAAAACACAGAAATCAGTCTCTTCAATAATAAAATACAAATATAATATTACCTGTATATCGGAAATACGTAATGATTTCTTCAAAGCGCTCTCTGTCTCCCCACCGGCAGCGAAATACGCTAGAAGCAACGCGTGATATACAGAGAACGGGGAGAAGAATATATTGTCATCGGGAACTGCGTGGTTTATTGTGTTGAACAGGTCCAATGTGAACTCCAATTGGTTTCGGTACAAATTTGTGCGCGCTTCCGGGTTGAGTTTCTTTGATGCATCGTCTTTGTAGAAACATTGGCTGTTCACCGTTGTAGATATACCAAGAAATAATATAACGCCTAATTTCAACATCTTGTATCTGAAACAATAAACAAAAAACTGTTAAAACTTTTTGTATAGAGAACATTAAGTAATTAAATTTGTTTTTATAGACCATTCTTCATTCTAATGAGATCAAGCCTTTATCTGTATTGCTTATTACGAGTAAATATAAGAGGGGCTACACAAAACGTTTCACAATGAAGACAAATATTTGATTTGATCCTAATATTTGATATACTCACGGTATTTATATGGAAACAATTTGTCTGTCACTCTATCTATCACCTACGGGCTACGATACTATATATAATTTACAAACCGACTGATTTATTGGTCTGCGAGTATCAGACTGAGTTCATCTCTGCTTGCATTTCACTGTGGCGACGTCGCGACGCTTTCTAGCTGAGTCAACGCGAGAAGAGCAACCAGTCCGACCAATTACTTTTATTTTATGAAGCTACAACATTTTTTCGCTATACTTAATAACATAAAATTGAAAATTTTGAAAAATTTCGAACGTCATGAAATTATGAATTACATTCTCCATCAAGTCATGACTATTCTCTTTCAGTGCGCTTTCATTTGAGTCGAGTATATTTGTAGAAATTCGGTTATTCTTCCTCACTTTCACACTCCAGAAACGGCTCATATCAAACAAACTAAATTGAAATCGCTTCATCCGTTCGGGATCTATGGTGCCACAGATAGACTGACAGACAGACTGACACGGCAAACGTATAACACTCCCCTTTTTGCGTCGGGAGTTAAAAAAAAGCGTGTGTGACTGTCTCAGTTCCAACGGATGACTGTAGTTTACTCCATAGGTAATATTGTTCATAATGGTCAATATTGTATGTAACGTAAGTTACCTAATTCTCCATGTCCGATCAATACAAATAAACAGAATTGAAGTGTCTGTCTGTGATTTCAAACTAGCAGTGTCCTTTTCAAGTGCTTATAACTATTTACATGATATTAAAACATAATCAAACTTTTTTGAAATTTATGTCTGTCTGTTTGTCTTTCTGTTTGTCCAGACGAATCTCTGGAACGGCTGAACCGATTTTAACGGGACTTCCACTGGAAGATAGAGGTCATGGAGCAACTAGCATATAGGTACAAAGTCGCGAGCATTGGCCAATAAATAAATATATATGAAATACACGTATTTGATCTCAAACGGGACGGTGAGCAGAAATAAATATAACCCTTTTTGGTAACACTTGAACGAAATTAATAACGAACTCATTAATTTTTTCATAAAGGTCGCTTAAAATGAAAATCGATTCCTAAGGAGTAAACTCCATGTAGCATGTAGTTGGATTCAATGTATATCCGCGATTTTCTAAAAAGAAAAACCAAGGCGCAGTGTTTTTGTTATTTAAAGTCATCATCATTAGTGAGCGTTTCATATACTTTGGAGATGGTTATGTTGTTCAATGTCCTTATTTTTGTATAAGTATTTGTTTTACATATCTGTTCAAAAGTCATCATTATATTGAATGTTAATAACAAATGTAGGTATTATATTATTATTATTTAAAGTAGGTATTTCATACTGATGTAAAATAGTCGGACCATGACCGCCTAGTTCAGTGCAATACATTTTTATAAATAGAATTTGTAGAACTTTGTAGGTATATTATATATAATATTCTACTACCATTATAAACTGATATTATTTGATTAATATATCAAAGTTTAACGTTAATAATAATTTAAAGCAGTCCTGTCGACCTACTCAGTTGTAGTTTTAAAAAAATCTTACTAAATCATATCACAGATATATCCGACAAAAGACCTTTAAGATATTAGGCATTCAACAATAAAATTTTATTTATAATATTTTTATATACAATGCCCCTTCGTCATGCATAACCTTAACGGTTATTACACAGACAAGATTCGTCACGATTGTTTGGTCGCAATAACCCTGAGTGCAAATATGGGAAATCCCAAGCATACTTATTTACATGTCTTATATCTACATATCTCGATATAACATTTACTTACATATATTATTGGGTTAACATGCTACAGTCAGTGTGCCACGGGGTCAGGACTTCGTTTTATCTTTGTTTATTTATAGATATAGTATATATATTAAATACTTGGTACAATATTGACTTTATACTCGTATATATCGACTGTTTAACTTGGCACATCAACAAATTGATACATCTTTTTTTGTAGTTATGTTAGATACATCAGTACGCAGCACTAAAAGTGATATATTGCGCTCATTCATAGACACAACTACAAGCACATAAACTATAAATGTATTTATAACACATTTTCTCGTAAAGTACGTAAAGTAGTTACGCACATGTGCCGTAAAGTAATATAGTAGTAGTAGTAGTAGTAGTAGTAGTAGTAGGTAGTAATATAGTAGTAGTAGTAGTAGGTAGTTTTTTAAATCTTGACAAAGAGTTTTTGTGTCAAAAAAGTGCTCAACATTTTATGAATAAAATTCAAAATGTCATCTTAAGGAAAACAGGCAAAGATGCAAATTAATTTTCAGAAAGTGTGTTTAAAGTGTTTTTCCGCACAAATGTGTTACAAAAAGTCGTATGACATACGTGCGCTTTAATAATTACAGCCTCAGCTTCCTTACTATAAGCTCTCGCCTTTGGCTCGAGCTGCAATATCGCCTCGGCTGTAATTTTCAACTTACCGCACTTATATCATAATGTACTATTGTACTATAACATTCAAGATTTTAAATTAATCTACTTAATATATACCAATCACATTATTATTTGGTGTCGAGTATAATTTTTATTGGTTTTTATGCTATTGTGTATTTAGTGTGTACAGTGTAGGTGGGTACTAGCATTAAAAAGTATATTGAGAAACCAATATCGGAAGTAAACCATCAAAGTCGCATGCAGCGTTTTAACCTCGCAGTATGTCCTTTAATGTCCAAATGACGCAAAAGGGAATCCCAGCCATCCTTGTACGAGATGTTGGACAATAGCTACGCTACACAAGGCACGGATTTCCCTCAGATCGGGCGGAGAAAGTCGAACACGTCACGTCTGTTACACAAGCGAACGTAAAGCGTGTCACTGCGAATTGTAAGCCATAAAAATTCTAAATTTCGTTAGTTTTACTGAGTTTTAAATTATATTTTGAATAGGATAATTAATAAATTTGTTTTTTTTTTGATTGATATTTGTTTTTCTATAAACTCCGAACGTCAGGCCTAGTAACAAAAATAATCCCAAAATAAGCGGCTACGTATACCTACTGCGGCAATGACATAATTAGGATTCAGCCCAGTGAAAATTACCTCTGCTTTCTAAGGTTCGAATCCGGTCCGGGGCATGCACCCCCAACTTTTCAGTTACGTGCATTTTAAGAAATTAAATATCACGTGTCTCAAACGGTGAAGAAGAACATCGTAAGAAAAAGAAGAAAGAAAATTTTCTTAATTCTCTACCGTCTGTAGAGACTTCTTTTGACGACCTCCGTGGCGCAGTGGTATGCGCGGTGGATTTACAAAACGGAGGTCCTGGGTTCGATCCCCGGCTGGGCAAATTGAGATTTTCTTAATTTGTCCAGGTCTGGCTGGTGGGAGGTTTCGGTCGTGGCTAGTTACCACCCTACCGGCAAAGACGTACCGCCAAGCGATTTAGCGTTCCGGTACGATGCCGTGTAGAAACCGAAAGGGGTGTGGATTTTCATCCTCCCCCTAACAAGTTAGCCCGCTTCCATCTTAGACTGCATCATCACTTACCATCAGGTGAGATTGTAGTCAAGGGCTAACTTGTAAAGAATATATATTATTAATGTCTCAAAAACAAGCTATATTATCTTCAAAAATAAAAACAAAACAATTCCATGTTACACTTCTTTGCGTCTTTACAACCAAATTTTAGAACCAAAAAAGACTGAAAAATATCTTGGCCTAAGGTTAGATTGTGACTTAAATTGGAAAACTCAAATTAAACATAATTAAACATATTAGATGCAAAATTTCCTCCTTGATGGGATCACTGCGAAATATTACTCACTGTCTTCCTCTCCCAGTCCGCAAAACTAATTTACAACGCCTTAGTAAAACCTCACTTAATATATTTGATTGAAATTTGGGGCTTTGCAACAAAGACAAACCTTAAAGACCTACAAATTTCTCAAAACAAAATAATCAAAATGTTATTTAATTATGACTACCTAACTCCTACATCCAAATTGTACAAAAATACAGACATCATGAATATCAAACAATTACATGCCTACTATACTTGTATATTAATAAGAAAAATTCTTAATAAAACAATTCACACACATATTACTTTTACAAAAGTACATCAGGTGCAGAGTCGAATCAGCCGAAGAAAGGATCATATTTTGCTACCGCATCAAAGGACTTGTCTCGGTAAGAGACATATAAAATTTGAAGGCGTGCAAATTTATAATAAATTACCAGTGGATGTGAAGAATGCCAAATCTTTAAACACATTTAAAACTAAATTAAGAAAATATATACAGTGGTATTACCACTAACACTTACACTGTGGTAACGATTTCGCACCGAACATCGTAAATTTCTGTAGGTAGAACGAAAAAAATTGTTTGCATACAGCTGACTGTAAAATAGTTAATAAGATTTATTTATAGTTGTTTCTCTGTAAGTGAATGTAAATTCTTTAAGAGAAATAAAGATTCTTTGACCACATATATAAAAAAAAGTCTGTTAAATCTGCCAATCCGCATTTGGCCAGCGTGGTGGGTTAAGGCATAATCCCTCTCATTCTGAGAGGAGGACTTCATTAAAAATTGGAAAATCCTAATTAGGAGAGTAAACACAAATGCGGTCTTACCATGAAGCGATAATTTTTCAAGCTTAATCATACACAGTTCTGCTCAAGTTACATGTTAATGAATTCGATACTCAATCGATTATTTTTAGTACACATTTATTTCGGGGAAATACGTTACCCACTTACATACACTGGGTTATCAGAACACGGTCTTAAATCATTCTTTACGGTAATACTTTCAAAAAATCGAAAAAAATGTTTTATGACGGTACCGTTAAGAAACATTAAACTGTAGCATGCTTGACTTGTGACTAGCGGACGCACTGCGGTTTCACTCGCGTTGTTCCAGTTTCCAGGGGATAAAGTATAACCTATGTTCCTCGCTGATAGTGTAGCTTTCCACTTGTGAAAGTTTTTTCAAATTGTTTAGCTGTGAAGTTGACATTTTGGGAATGCCCACCAGTCCATACAACGTCGGCCCAGGGAATCCAAGTATACGTATGCCTCTGTATAACAGTATATGGAGATGATAATATAATGTATAAATGAGGATCTGGTTAAATAATTGGCTTGAAAAATACATTTTTTTATTACTCATAATGGCATAATGTTCGCTGGTGTACCAAAGCAGCAAAGTAACATTTGAAGCTGTATTTTTTTCTTGTACCAACAAGCTTCAAAAAATATCGCAAAACTCAGGCTGTATAATCAACGATTTAGCTTGTCCCTGTTGTGGATAAATTAAAGATGAATTAAAACTGAGCAAACTTTTTTTGATGTAATGATTTCATTATTAAAGTAGAATTTTCAAGATTTTTTAGATATAAGTAAATTGCCGGGTGGTTAGGGTAGGCATGGACCGGGGATAGGCATTCCCTTTTCTGATTGTGTTAAGAAAACTGGTTAAAACTTTCTGTGGAAACGCATTTGTTAGATTTGCGTAGACAATAGCAAAATTTTGGTTGATTTTTTGTATTTTTTTCTTTATTACACTATGAGACCGTTACAAACAGCTAGACTTTATACTTTAGCCTACATCTTCAGTGTTCATATGGACTAGTAACAGCGACCGGGTTACTGCGAACGGTAGATAATAATCGTATCTTACGGTTTAGTTAAATGAAACGAAATCTAATACATTATATAAAAATCTCGTGTCACTGTATTTGAAGCTCGATGTATTTGTAGCTCCACGGATTTAATTTTTTTTTAGGTATGTATTTAGATAGGTCCCTTTTCCTCATTTCCAAATTTAGTATTTTTATATGTTGATATAGCAGAACAAAGTCTGCAAAGACAGTACTTTATTATTATACAAGCTTTCAACCCCTATCTCACGCCCTTCTGATTTTATTTTCGCAACAAAAAGTATAACCTTTTTCTTATTATGGTCTCAAATTAAGTCAAGTTTCATTGTTGCTCAATAATCTTCAGATTATGGAGCAACATATACCTATGCTATATTTTGCTTTTTTTTCACACCGCTTTTTTTGTTGCCGCCACAAAAAGACTACTTTTTATCCCGAAAAACTCCATGGTTCGCGCGGGATTATGAAAAACTGAATTTCACGCTCACGAAGTTGCGGGCGTCCCCACAAGTTTAATAAAATAAAAATACCACGTGTATACTGCCACTGTACGATGTATCATCAACAGCGTTTCAATACTTGACTCGTCATAAAGCCGCTTTTAGTCAGCTCCGGGTTCATTATTTGTACAGGTTCCAATAACGAGGCCAATCGGTATTCTTTTTCTAACACTTGCATAAGAGTTGGAACGAACCGCTAACGGAATCACAATCAGTTGCGTTCTGGCGATTACGTTACACGCAGTTTATACATTGTTCTCTGGGCAATATTGGATAATATTCTTTCATATGTACGAACAGTTCTATGTAGTGGCGTCCACAAGGTTTTTAAGTAGGGTAGGCATTATACAAACTAATTATAAACAAATTGAAAATTCCTTATCGTTTATGATTAATACAGGTTCGTAACAAATCCTAAGAATAGGCAAAGCATTTTGCATCTATGAAGTGCACGCCATTGCTTCTATGTATGAATATTGTACTTTGGAAAATAGGTATCTACCGACTAACTCTTTAGTCCGGTAGTAAGGTAAACCATAAAAAGCCTAATAATCTAGCAAAACAATACTTGATACTAGCTGACGCCTCGCGGTTTCACCCCCGTGGTTCCCCTATCCCGTAACAATACAGGAATAATATATAGCCTATAACCTTTTTCAATAAATAAGCTATCTAACACTGAAAGAATTATTAAAATCGGACCAGTACTTCCTGAGATATCTAACCGCGTTCAACCAAACAAACAAACAAATTCTTCAGCTTTAAAATATTAGTATAGATAGTAGGAACCCAATAGGAGATTTTGGGAATTACTAGAGAGCGCCAGATGAAAATTAAGGGAGGATACCTTGCACATTGTTGAGTGTCTCCACCAAGTATGAGCCCTACAAAAGCCGTACGCTTAGGGCAAGGAAGAAATGGAAGTCGGTGGTGTTGAACCCCAATGTCTCAAGAGTACATTGCCGTCAATCTTATATACTTAATCATAATCATTGGCTGATAACAACTGACATTGACTGTCGTAGGCGTATAATTATTATGTCTGTACGTATGTATATAGCGAATTGTTATCGCGAAAATTGATCATAATGACACCCATGATTGGTGTGAAAATGTGTGACTTTACTACATAACTATAGCAGGCGTGCAATAATTAGAGCGTAGTTATAGGTACTTACATACTTACTCGTACCTCCATTATATCGAAGATCGATTAAGTGTAAAATACAAGCTAGGTATCTAATACCTAATTTTTTTTATATTTTATCCAATAGATTATTTGCCTATGTTTTAAATATTCCCATTCCCCTCCAACAAGTCGGGAAGTACTATATTAAGGTGGGTACGACAACAGTCTAACAGGGCGGGGATCGAACCGGAACCACCACCCCTCGGTGATGGGTCCGACCGCTTTACCACAGTAGATGTGGCTTTACCGTTAATCTATTGAGGCTCTAATTAATTAGGTACTTACATACGTGTGTCTAAGTAAACCTGAATAATCTTTGAAAGTCAAAAATGCCTCATAAATAAAAATCGTTATGAACCCATATTCGGCTCACTGCTGAGCTCGAGTCTGCTCTCAGAATGAGAGACGTTAGGCCAATAGTCCACCACGCTGGCCCAATGCGGATCGGCAGACTTCACACACGCAGAGAATTAAGAAAATTCTCGGGTATGCATTTCCTCGCGATGTTTTTCTTCACCGATTGAGACACGTGATATTTAATTACTTAAAATGCACACAACTGAAAAGTTGGAGGTGCATGCCCCGGACTGGATTAGAACCCACACCCTCCGGAATTGAAGGCAGAGGTCATATGCACTGGGCTATTACACTTTACATCTATACTTATAATAAATCTGTAGAGAGGTCAATTCTGTACATGAAATATATTTCCAAAATAACTATCAGGGGGTGATTAGTGATCGATACTGATGCCAAAAATGCAATTAGTAAAATTTTTGTCTGTCTGTCTGTCTGTCTGTCTGTCTGTCTGTCTGTCTGTCTGTCTGTCTGCCTGTCTGTCTGTATGTTCTTTATAGAAACAAAAACTACTGGACGGATTTTAACGAAACTTGGTACAATTATTCTACATACTCCTGGGCAGGTTATAGTATACTTTTCATTACGCTACGATCAATAGGAGCAGAGCAGTGAAGAGAAATGTTGAGAAAACGGGAGAAGTTACTCAAATTTTTAAGCTTCCGTCGCGTGTACAGCCTTAATAGTTAAAGCTACATAGAAATAATGTATGACGGAAATGTTTTCCTTAAAATTATCTATAAAAACACAACAGCATATATATGTCTATCTTTTATGGTTGACTCACAATAACACGTGTAACTTCCGATAGCTTAGCAGTTCGGAGCTTTCTAATTATATTTGTTATTTGTAGGGTAGGTGTAGGGTAGGGGTAGTGTAGGGTAGGGGTAGGGTAGGGGTAGGGCAGGGGTAGGGTAGTGGTAGGGTAGGGGTAGGGTTGGGATAGGGTAGGGTAGAGGTAGGGTAGGGTAGGATAGGGGTAGTTGAAAGTTTACAACGACTTACACGCGGACGAAGTCGCGGGCGTCCGCTAGTTATAAATAAAACTAGTGAACGGTTATTTTATACACAATTAAATGACCCGTTTACAAGTTTTATACGACCTATAATTTTCTTTCGATCATAGCAATCTAATAGGTTCATAGGTTGTATTAAGACTATTGGACGCTAGCGACTTTATCCACATTGAAATAACTAGATTAAGTACTTAATAAGGATTTTTTTATTAAATGTAAAATTCATTTTAAAATCTATACTCATATTATAAAGAGGATAGATTTTATAGTTTATTCGTTTGTTTACATTGCTCTGATACTACTGAACCGATTTGAAAAATTCTTTCACTGTTGGGAAGTTATTCCCCGTATACCCACGGGAACTGGAATTACGCGGGTGGAACCGCGCAGCGTCTACTAGTTACCTACTTATAAAATTAATACTTAAAATAAGTATTTTGCTTACCCAAATTTTAAATCCCTTCATCACTCACTCACTTTAAACCCACACTTTTTAACCCATATTATATGACAAATTAGTTTGCAATACTGTTAATTATCCGTATAATAATGAAGCAATAATGAAAATAATTATAATGTTACCGGCAATCTGTAGGTATAATCTGGTATTCTATATAATATCTTGTATACCTACATTTGAAATGAATACCGGAGGCATTCTGGGAATGTATGAAATATTATGAATATGATTCTAGATGGTAGGTATTCTACAGAAGATAGAAAAGAGAAAACTCACGTAGTGTGTAGTAAATTCAATGCATAATCTTCACTTTTGTGTAATTTCGAGTCTTGTCTGCCCTACCCCTAGAGTGTTTGGTGTTTATGTTACCGGTAATCTGTAGTAGTAGTACGGTATTCTATACAATGCATGCATATAGAGTACCTATCGGGGGCGATCTCGCAATGAATTTTTCTGATAAGAAAAAATCCTGGCTGAATTTTTTGTAAAATCTTCGGAGACCGTTTGTCTGGATCACTCGTCACTTTAATGTCTATTATTTTATTTAAATATAAAAAATAATAACAAACGTAGGTAGGTATTTACAATTACCTCGTCATCAACCCAGAGTCTCCTCTCAGATTAAGAGGGGTTAGGCCAATATTCCACCACGCTGGCCCAATGCGGATTGGCAGACTTCACACACGCAGAGAATTAAGAAAATTCTCAGGTATGCAGGTTTCCTCAGGATGTTCACCGTTTGAGACACGTGATATTTTATTTCTTAAAATGCACACAACTGAAAATTTGGAGGAGCATGCCCCACCCGGATTCGAACCCAAATCCAAAGGAATCGGAGGCAGAGGTCATATCCTCTGGGCTACAATTACCTATTTACAATAAAAATGAACGAATTGTTCCCACTATATACGAGAATTTAACCTTTATCTTCAGCATGTGTTCAGTTCACCTGCGTGTATTTACTATTTTGTAATAGTACGATGACAGCATTCGTCATAGTAAATTAGAAAGCGTAGGTAGTACGTATATAGGTACCTTCGTGCTAATCTATACGGTGAGGAAAAAAGTATGCTCTGTTAATTTTCCCACATAACATACAATGAGTAGTCTGTAAACAAAGATATTTCTGTTGAATGGAATAGTAAATACAGATATGTATTCCGAGTAATCATTAAACGACGTGTTAGTCACTACCATTGAGATATAATTAGGTAATAAACCCATTTATAAAATGTCACCCCTTGGGTTTATTCAGCCCAGCCTTTAAGCTATTTAAACAATTGTATTTATTTTGTCTCTTTCATATATATATCATTACTCTATTTAGCTACTATGTTATAATCCTCGTGAAATCCTAGTTACCAGGATTAAGACGATCTTCTTAACGAATCCGTGGACCGATTAAGTTAATTATTTCGACGGGAAATGTAACTCTGAGCAATAAACTCTCACTGGTTAAGTTATGAGTAAGCATTTGTCACTATTTAAGTTATTTTATAACTTCCTCGAAATCTTCAGTACAATAGTGTAGAACGAAACAGACAGTCGACAGAGCAATGCAATTTTAAATTCAAGTCACAGACTGGACGCAACTCATAAATATTTATATATATTTTTAATAACAAAACTGGACTTACCGTCTGACCAACGTCCTTATTCAATTACTGTTGAAGGTTTCACAAATTTTCAGTTGTAAATACCGGCTATATTTCTTTCCGAGATAATAAATATGTTTATATACACTGGGCGGTTTATTACGAATATGTATATTGTAAAGAATAGCAAACGTTTTATGATAATATTGCTCGCGGTCGCAGCGTTCAGTTACATCGAGGTTCTGAGACACACTGGAAGAGGGGCGACCGGCATCCTCTTTTATGTTAGTGTTGGTAAACTGGTATACGTTCGCGGACGAACCTGCCGTGTCGGTGTCAATGAGGGCTTCTCAAACGAAACACTCAGTTTTATTAACCTTAACATACATTACTTTAGCTTTTAAGCTGGGGAATATCTAGGCCATACCTCACTGTTACTGTACAGAATAAACAGTTTACCCAAACGGAAAATCCCTTTATTGGATTTAAGAAGGTATTTATATTTTATATGTGAATGCTGATAATATTTAATAACTAGCGGACGCCCGCGACTTTGTCCGCGTGGAAATCGATGCAAACTTTCAACCACTATTTCACCCCCATCTAATTATGTTTTCAAATGTTTTATACCTATATCACTTTATAGTTCAAAACAATGTCGCTTTCTCTGTCCCTATATTTCCTTAAATCTTTAAACGGATTTTGATGCGGGTTTTTTTAATAGATAGTGATTGAAGACGAAGGTAGGTATATATGTATATCATCCATGGTTCCCGCGGGATTTGTGAAAAGCTGAAGCTGACGAAGTCGCGGGCGTCCGCTAGTATTGAAATATATTATATGGGTCATTAATCATTTTACAAAACTATATCTCAAAATATGTACGACTTACATTCAAACTCTATTATAAGTATAGATAGATTCACGCTGACCTATGAGCTCGCCGGCTTTTAAAAGAAAGTTATTGAAAATCCTAACGCTCATGAATTTTGCTAGAATTCGTCATAAGTAGGGAAAAACGCAGCTCCCCTAACCAAGTGGCATGTTGATTCTCTTTCTACGATCGCTAACGTTTCGAAAACTAGAAAAATGTATGGCAGTGACAGATCTTGATCACGTGACCTATTGATAGCAAATGTCATTCCATCGATCGTAGAAAGATAATTGACGTGCCACTTGGCTAGGGGGGCAGATATCTTCGGATCATAATTTATATAAAATATTTGGTTCAAGTCAGCTTTCAAACATAAAAATGGCATCATAATCAGTCTATTAGTTTATAGGTACCTATGCTACGGATTAAGATGCCACAAACAGGCATATCAAGTATTTTTTAGTTAGATAATAATTGACAGACCATGTGAATGGCCCACCTCATCTTAGTATAGTGAAAATTTAACGTCCATATGCATGTAATGTTTACTAATTTTATTAAACTTTTGTAACTTATTGTACACAATTGATTTTGTATAAGACTTATGTAGACGAGTGTACTTTTAACGATTACTTGTTGTTTACGACAACAAGAGATCGAGCGACGTCATATCCGTTTTATTTTTAATTTTTAAAGATTACGGTCTTGCTAATACCCAGTGGCGTAGCATGGGTTTTCGCCGCGTGGGACCGTCTGTTGCCGGTACAATATTATATTTACTTTACCCTTCCCCAGATGAGCTCAAACAGTTTACAAAGAGCTCTATGACTTTTAACCAAAAGCAAAGACTTTTTATTTTTAATTTTTAAAGAATACGGTCTTGCTATTATCCAGTGGCGTAGCATGGGTTTTCGCCGCGTGGGTCCGATTGTTGCCGGTATTTAAATTATTACTACTAACGTAAGCTTTCCGACTATTAGTAGTGGAACGTGAATATTAGTGATATTTTAGGTAAGACTACTCTTTTAAAAATAATTCTCTCCAACAATCTGCTATTATCATTTAAACAGTTATAATACGCGGGTTTTAAACTAAAGTACAATAAACCGCGGTGTATATTTAGCTACATCTAGGTAACCTACTGTTATTTTATGTATTTTTCCTCATATTTGATGAATAATTACCTACTTTATGGTACCTAAATTACAATTTCATGCAGTGTCGTTGAAGAGATCATGTACTTATTCTGATCACGACTTAATAAAATTTCTAGGTACTAACTTTTATCTAGGAATGAGAAGAAACATACACCTATATTTATAAGTAGGAACAGATCAGACGTACCTTTTTCTATGAAAGTTGCTGTGGATAAGTAGGTACTGTCTGTAGGTAAAATCGAATCATTGACCGCAAGCCTAGGTACAAATCAGGCTATTTTTATTAATTCTAAAATAAAATATTTTTTTAGGCTTAATTTAAATGTTACCTTTGATCAAGTTCATGGTTTCCTAGATTTTGTATGAAAAATGTGTTTGGCTGCAATTTAACTAGGCAACCTATGTGCAATGTGTCAATGTGAATATTTTTTATCATTTATTTTATATCCCAATTAAATAACAGGTTTATATTTCTTATGCCGGATCTCGTACTAAATCTCGTGAAATAAAATTTGACACAGAGATAATGGCATGCACAATATTTTAATTAGATAGGCAATATACTCGTACGTGGGTACAAATTAATACAAACTAACCTTTTGGAATAGCACACAGGCACAGAATACATATTATGTACAAATACTACTACTACTTCAACTTTTTAAACAATTATACCTACTGGACCGGTATCTACGCGGGTGAAACCGCGTGGCACAACCAGTTTCATAAAGCTTACAGGTGAGCTTTCATTAGCGCTTAATGATAAGAAATCTAATTAATCATTGTCAACCCATATTCGGCTCACTGCTGAGCTCGAGTCTCCTCTCAGAATATGAGGGGTTCGTCCACCACGCTGGCCCAAAGCGGATTGGCAGATCACATACGCATAGAATTAAGAAAATTCTCTGGTATGCAGGTTTCCTCACGATGTTTTCCTTCACTGTTTGAGACACGTGATATTTCATTTATTAAAACGCACACAGCTGAAAAGTTGGAGGTGCATGCTCCGGACCGGATTCGAACCCACACGGCCACACCCACTGGAATCGGATGCAGAGATCATATCCACTGGGC
The DNA here is from genome assembly GCF_947172395.1 of Bicyclus anynana. NCBI lineage: Eukaryota > Metazoa > Arthropoda > Insecta > Lepidoptera > Nymphalidae > Bicyclus > Bicyclus anynana. Next base: position 10,272,605 of record NC_069086.1, read on the forward strand.
TATCACGGCTCTGAAATCTAATTAACGGCAGTTAATTATTTTGTGCATGTCTCTATATTTATGTTGTTAGTGTACATAATAAATAAATAATTAAATAATGATTCTTGTTTTTTAGTCTAATTATGGAGATGTTTGGTTCGGTATATCCAAGTCAGTGGAACACAGAAAAGACATTCACTAATAGAAAGTGATGGTACACATCGCTACAGTTCGCATGATTGATCCATTGTTAGCCGAGTTAGCTCTTATCACACAGATACCAGATTAAATGCAACCTCAATTTTAATGATCGACTACCTGCGGGGACATTGTTATTATTTAGATTAGAAGCAATCTATCGTTTCGAATAGTTGGAGTAATCTAGGTAAGTAATCTCTGAATCTACTGAACCGATTTTTAAATTCTTTAACCAATGAAAAGTCACGTTATTTGCGAGTGTCATAGGCTGTGTTTTATCCCCGTTTTCCTACGGGAACGGGGACCACGTGGGTTAAACCGCGGAGTGTCTGCTAATACCGTCTGTTTTATTACATAGGTACTAGGCTAATAGAAAAACGGATAAAAGCGTTGACTGTTGTGTGATTTGCTAAACTTTTTATCCCAGATAAAATCATGGTTTCTGTGGGATTTGTGATAAACAGAATTTAACGCGAACAAAGTCGCGGGCGTCTGCTGGAAGGTAAATAAATATATTTTGTATGTGTTTTTCCCTACTACAAATTTGAAACAGTATACACATGTGTGTAATAGTAACACATTGTTTAATGCTTATACTATCCACAGAATAAAAATACAGAATTTTCGATTACTTGATCGATGTTTTGCTGTTCCAGCTGAAGAATCGATTCTTTTTAGGTATTGCTTTTATTACAAATTATATATAAATTATAAATGCTTACAAATGAGACGTACCTACTTTCATGTTTTAGGAAACTAAAAGTTAATGACTGTTTTTTATGTCATTTAATTACACAAACTGGTATTATTAGGAAGCACTTTTCACGACGAAAACGATCACAACAATGATTCTATAGAAACGGTTTTTTAAAATGCGTTAGATCGTTGATTCATGATTTTTGACAGAAGGAATAACGTCTAGCGTGGCAGGTCCATATGTAGTTAGTCTGAGTTACACTACTGCTATATCCATAGATACTCGTATACAATTAAAAAATCAAATCGACAATAAATTAATGACATTTCAAAACGACTTGACATTAGCTAATCTGTGTAAAGCCAAAGACAAGAAAAAAAGACATTTTAAACGACAGTTTTGAATAGAACAAAATAATCTGTGGTTCAACTGTTTATTTTGAGTACCTTCTTTTATTGCTGTTTGTGTTTATTATTGTTTTGATAGTGATTACTTGCGATCGGTGTAATAATTAAATTAAAATGTACAGAGACTATTTTGTTCGTGATTTGAGAATGATTGACGATGTAGAAGACATTATAAACCGAAATCCATTTAGAAAGCGCGTAAAGTTATATAAAATTCGCAAGAATCCTCTAGAAGAACTGCAAGAAGCTGAATTTAAGTTAAAGTATCGCTTTTCTCGATCTACTGCCATGTTTATTATTGACATGGTCAAGAATGATTTATCTGGTGATTCCAGAGGTGGCCTTATACCACCCCATCTGAAAGTATTGACTGCACTAAGAACTTGGGTCAGCGGAGAGGTAATTATGCTTTATATGACTCGCCAATATTTATTACAGATTTTCTTTGGCTGAGTTTTTAATTTCTTAAAATTATCATTTTGACAGATTCAAGATGATGCCGGGGATTTAAACGGGATGAGTCAAGCAACAGTATCTAGAGTATGCAAACAAGTTGCTTTAGCACTAGTGGCAAAAAGAGCTGAATGGATTCATATGCCACATAGTGAAATTGAGCAGGACAATGTGATTGCTGGATTTTTTTCAATTTGTGGATTTAGACAAGTGATAGGAGCCATTGATTGCACACACATTAGGATTCTGAAAGTCGGTGGTAATGTAGGCCAATACTACATAAATAGGAAAGGATATAGTTCCATAAATGTACAGGTATGCTGATTGATATCAATTGATAGATAACTTCCAAATTTACCAGTTTGACATAGATGTTTCCAGTTTTGCTTTATGTCCAGTCTCAGCATTCTATCTCGACTGTTAACTGTAGATAGCAATGTATTCATTTAGTTAAAAATGTATTTGTTAATTTACAATTCCATCCAATTCAATTCCTTGTGACTTTCATTTGTGTCTACTGGACATCAGTGTACAAGTAGATAGAAGACAAACGAGATTACTCAGTGTGTTTGTCAATTTTGATAAATAAGTGTTGTTAAGTAACTGCAGAAGGTAGAACTTTGAGTAAGGATGTTAGTGATATTTAGTAAAAGCATTTTTATTTTAATAATGAATTTGTGTACTCAATAGTCAATATTTATTTCAGGTTGTGTCAAATGCTAATCTAGAGATAATGGATATAGTTGCACGCTGGTGTGGAAGCACACATGACTCTAGAATATTTAATGAAAGTCCCCTAAAGCAAAGATTTGAGCAGTCTGAATTTAAAGGCAGACTCTTAGGAGATTCTGGTTTTGCTTGCACTTCTTATTTGTTTACTCCCATCTCACAACCAAACACAGAAAAAGAAGAAATGTACAACATAGCACATTCAAAGACTCATAACACAGTAGAACGTTGCATTAAGGTATGGAAGCAAAGATTTAAAAGTTTATTACAAGGATTTAAAACAAAATTAGATAACACTAAAGTTTATATTGTTGCTTTGGCTATACTGCACAATATTGCAATACAAAGACAGGAACAGCTTGATGATGTCGAGGAGCATGATGAGGTTCCCGTGCCTGTGCCACCAGTCACACTTAACAACATGACAGGAAGTTCAGCAAGAGCAGCATTTATTAATGACAATTTTTAACCAACTCTAAGAATGTAGGTTAGCAATTTGCCTGTATATGCATGTAATATTGTCAGAAATGCAGGTTTTGTATATGTTGGTCTATACCACCTTCTAAACATGCACCTCAAATATATCTGTGTCCGTGCATATCTTCTAAGACTAAATCAAATCACAAAATTCAATAAGTTTTCAAAAAATTGGATCAGTAGTTTAATAGTAATGACAAACAGTTACTGTTATTACACTTGCAATGAAAAGAAGGACAAGTTAACGAAAGTATAGAAAATATATGGTATTTATTTATTTATTACAGTTGTATTATTATCAGCATATTTTAAAAAAGCTTCAATAGCTCAATGGTAAAAGTGGTTGGATTCACCACTGAGGGGTAGTGGTTCAATCCCTACCAGTGTAATCTCTGGATGTACTGATTGAACCGATTTTGAAAATTCTGTCACCAATAGAAAGCGTGTTATTTGTGAGTATCAGAAGTTATATTTTATTCCCACAGGAATGGGAACTACGAGAAAATCACAATGTAACACATCTTCCAAAAAACTGTGCACCCTTTAACAACCAAAGCAGAACTGTGTTTTATTTTTAAATCCAAATTAAAATATCTATGTATATGCAACTGTAAAAAGGATGTGTACAATGTACATATAAAATAAATAAGGTGTGAATTTGTGCAATAAAAACACATCAATATAGGTTTTCTTATATATTTCAATAAAATAACAACTAAAGAAAATAATTGATATGTAAATTTAAAAAAAAAACCAAAGACTCATACAGGACACTTCTTACACAAGTGTTTATATAAAAAAAAAGTTATTTTACACAAAACTAAAAGTACTTGAATTTATTATGCTTTGTTCTTATAAGGCACTATGATCGACGTCGTATTTGAGTTGAAATCATTACTAAACATAGTATACATGTAAATTGTACTTCTCATGGAATGTTAACACATTTATAAGTCCAATATTAACATCCCTTGGCATGTAAAAGAAACCCTGACACGTGTAAAATTATACAGAATTTACGAAATATGTAAATGTTCGACATATTGTATAATATAAATCTTATAAATTCAATAGTCAACTGTGAATGCTAACTACAATTTATTTTGGAAGTTTGCCGACTTCATACAGATAGGCAGCGAAAAGTTTTATCTGAAAAAGAAAATAAAATATAATAAAACAAATATTTCTAGAGGGGTGAACAAGAACAAACTGTTGAGTGACGCTGCAGTCTAAGCAAATAGGGACTATGACAGTTTTTTAAATTGTATATAAATTAGGAGTATGTTATTAGTAAAGCAATTTTGTAAAAGTAACAGGGTATCTGCGATCATTACTTTCGGAGATTTTTTTTTATTCTGTACAAGTTAGCCCTTGACTACAATCTCACCTGATGGTAAGTGATGATGCAATCTAAGATGGAAGCAGGCTAACTTGTTAGAAGTAAGATGACAATCCACACTCCTTTCGGTTTGTACATTACAATGTACCGGAACGCTAAAACGCTTGGAGGTACGTCTTTGTCGGTACGGTCCAGGTCTGGCTGGTGGGAGGCTTCGGCCGTAACTAGTTACCACAATGCCGGCAAAGACATACCGCCAAGCGATTTAGCGTTCTAGTACGATGCCGTGAAAAAAAGGAAAGGAGTGTGGGTTTTCATCCTCCTCCTGACAAGTTATCCCGCTTCCACCTTAGATTGCATCATCACTTACCAGGTGAGATTGAAGTCAAGGGCTAACTTGTAAAGAATTAAAAAAAAATCCTAATTGGGTCAGATTGTACCCATTGTCAAGTTGTTCGTTTAAAGGAACGTACCCCCTCGATGTAGTTGCGCACGTTGATCTTCTCGTTCTGCGAGTGCGCCATGTCGTCGCCGGCGCCCATGGGCAGCAGCAGCACGTTCTTGCCGCTCGCCTCCTGCAGCGTGATGGTGACGGGGATGGAGCCGCCCTCGCGAGACATGTCCGGCTCCGTCTGCACATACCATTGATGATTATAGACATTTGTTAGCCTCTAGCTTAATTAACTTCTTAAATCTCTCCAGGTATAAAGTAACTGCTCGTTGTATAGACTGCCTTGTTAGACAAATGGTTGCCCATGTGGTAAAATAGGCTCCTAGGGCTCCCGCACATAGGCCACCGGCCACAACCACAAAACGCCGCTACCGGAGTATTTTTTTACCGGCCCCTTCTTGCTTCTTGTAGCGGCGTAAGGCCATAAGGCTATTGCGTGTGGCCCGTGTGCAACGACACTTAGTTTAACAAATTGTGATTATTATAGTTCATACGCTGTAGCGAGGTGCGGGTGACAATTGCTGTATGGCGTTCATAATACGTACTATTATGGTGCTACAGCGCACTATACATACTTGATTTTTTTATTGAGTTCAGGCTTGCAACGAAGAATTTTGGAAAAAATTGGAGTTCAGATCTTTTACCTCTTGGTGTAGGAATCGTAGATGTGATAGTATAGTGGACCTCTGTCTTAGAATTAAAGAGCACAGGTTCAAATCCGGTCCAAGGTCCATTCAACATCATGTGTCTCAAACGGTAATAAAACATTGTGCATGAAACCTGCATACCAACGCCATAGACGTACTCAACAGTGAACTGTTGGGTTAATAATGATGATGAATGATCATAACCCATATTCGGTTCACTGTTGAGCAAGTCTTCTCTCTCTAGGCTAATAGTCCACTGCGCTATGCGAATTGACTATTTGCTTCATCATATTAGCTTCAAAAGATTTCAACCTCATACACGTAGATAATTAAGAAAATTCGCAAGTGTACAAGTACCCTCACTATTTTTTCCTTCACCGTTTAAAAAAACGCGATATTTATAGTCATAAATCTACCTGGTAAATAAGTTTGGTGGCCCGGGCGGCGGCCTGGTAGTGCGGGTGGTCAGGGTCCTCGGTCCAGGCGCGGCCGCTCTGCGCTGAGATACTCATCTTGTTGGGAGATCCGCGCTCTGCCCACTAAATGAAAAAAAATAACCATTTTAAATGAGACATCCAGATCCATTTCAGACCAATACCAATAACACTATTTAAATTTAAAAAATAATGCGGATTTTATTCAAAATAAAATAAATATATAAATCAAACTTAACAGTAAACCTAAAAATGCAATCCCAAGTTTTTGAGATATTACACGACGGCGCCCTCCCAATCATTGACTGCAAACCACAAATCACAGTACAGTTTCTAAATGTTTCTAACAGTTGTTATAAATAATAATCATTTATGCAAGACATCTTTATTAAAATAAAATCAATAAATTAATATGCAAACCTTCTTGTTAATGTAGTCAAACACCAATTTTTCGACCTCTTCAGGCTCCTGGTTTGGCACTATACGAATAGAGAATTTCCCGACCACTTTTCCGGGAATAACAGTCTTCGCTCCCGTTTGATAGTGGGCACCTTTAGTAAAGAAATAACTTTAGTACAGTTTATCCCAGACATTCAATCAACTGACATATATTTCCAACATTGACAAAATGTATTAATAAACCAAAAAAATATTTAGCAGGAAACAAGTTTGTTTCTTTGAATTTATAATCTTGTGTTTTGTAGGGTATTTTATTTTATTATTTTTATTAGCTCAATTATTGGAAATGAGTCTCATCATCAAGTTCTTGATAAGTCATTAAATATGAAAAGGTGAAAGTGTGCACCATAATGGTTTAGTGTATTGTTTGCTAAGTCAAATGGTTACTTATAGCATGTAGCAACATGGTATAAGTAACCATTTGAACGTGTCTATACAGCATCTAATGGAAGACAATAAACAAGTAGTAAATGAAAGATTGAGTTCAATTAAATTGTCCTTTACGATTCAATTTCGAAGATCTACTCTACAAAAGAATACAAATAAAAAAAGTATATAAGTTCATCTAGATTTAAATCCCTTTTGTTACCTTCAATGCCATGGAGTGACAAGCTGGGGTACCTCCAGCGGTGCATTAAAAGTTGCTCTTTAACAGCGTTGTGAGGAAGTTTATAGGCGTCTATGGACTTTCTGAAAATACAAAAGACACTCATCATAATGGCCGGGACTGTACCATGACAAAACACCGTATTAACGTCTACTTTTGAGAAATTGCAGTTCTTTGATTTTTGTCCTGTATCTATGATTTGTTAGAAACAGTGCATACTATTAATGCATTTCTCAGGGTATTTTTAAGGCTTTATAAGAAAGATTATTTAAATGCCAGTATGTGTAACTATGTGCGAGGACCTAATTTATAAGTATTACCACAAAACACTGTATCTAAAGTAATATCATAGCACAGAAACGAGGGCTATGGGTGATTTCAGACTAGCGTATTTTTGCGCGTATACGGGCATATTACGGCGTGTTCGCTCGAACCGTTGTGTCAGTATCTCTGGGAGGTGTCTCTCGCGGCTCGCGCTTATACATACGAGCTTAGAAGCGCGTCAACGCTCGTACGACTTGAGCGTGTGCTAAAAGGCGCGCCTATACGCGCCTACATGCGCTTCAAAAAACGAGCTCATACGCGGGTATAAAACGCTAGTCTGAAACCGCTCTTAGCGTGCTCTCCGAAGCACATATGTATACCACCAACTTCTTACTCCCGGCTGGGAATATTCACTGAAGATTTCTTAAAAGAAACAAATGCTCATTTCATCATTAATAGGGCTCAACGGTGGACTAACAGGGAATTTCACAATAAAATTAATTAGTACTTAGTAACGCAAATAAAACAACAATTTTTATCTGATATTAAAAATATTTAAGATAACATATTTTTATCTTGATATCTGCAGTTAAGAAGTTGTTTTTTACATAATTTTGATAAAATGTTATCTTGAATTTGTTACCTAGCAGAAATTACTGTTAAATCCCTTAAATTATAACCACTTAAAATTGTATTTATCTGAAAACTTAAGCATTTATTTGCAGTGAAGTTTATTGTAGTACCACATACCTGTACGCTTCTGGGTCAAAATCAATTGTGTTGTACAGTTGTTTTTCAGTCTCTAACAATGGGGCCACAGATTTATAGATGTCTGTTATAAGGATCTTGCCATCTTTGTCCACCAATTTATCCATTAGGTATATTAAATCTGACATTGCTGTAGAACAAAAGTTTTTTTGATGATAATGTACCAGTACTGCACTTTTTCATTTTTAATAGTTGAAGAAGAAGATGGCCTGCTTAATTTTAGCAAGACAAACATCACCTACTTATAAAGGCGATAGTTTGCAAGACATGCTAGAAACACATCATAGAATGCATGGCCTTTAACTTAATGCACAAGTGCTAAGTCTTATGTGCCTGTAATTTCAAAGGCAATCATACCCTTCAGTACAGAACTCAGATATGCTGCTTAGTGGCTGCTCTTATGGCAAAACATACTTCAAGCCTTGAGGTACAATATTCAAATACTGTGAATAAGACCTTGATATCTGATACTACATCTCACGTCAATTCTTTGAACATGCTCGAATATAATTTAATTTCAGCATTAGGTTTAGTAAGTGTTCTGTCGAATCATCATTATATTATGACTCAGAACCTACAAACGTGTTGTATGCAAAAATAAAAATATGCAATGAAAGCACTATATTCAATGTCACTGCATACCATGATTGTATTGTTTGACTTGTGTGAATCTGATCTAATCAGACACTGATTTATTCACAACAGTTGAAGCTAGACCTCAAAATTAAAGTCAAAAAGAATAAAATGTCCTGCAATGGGAACATATGGCTAACTGAGCAAATGCTAAATTACACAAACAGAGAATTATGCATAAGTTGCAAAAATACATTTTAACAAAATTATCAAAATACTTTCCACAAAACTTGAAATAGAAGTCATTGTGAATTATCTGCACCCAGCATATTTGCTATCTAGAATATTATTTATAACCAATATAAAATGTCCTAATTGTGGTGACTTTTATCAATAATTGTGGTGAAAGCAATATGTTCAGTTATCAATAACTGAACACAAGCATCCTGCTTAAGTACCTACTATCAATGACATTGACAACAACATTTTAAAATCAATTACTATAAGGGCAGGCCTGGATTTTAATCAGACATTCCAGTGGCAGAACATTTTATGAACATTTTATGTGTTGTATGAAATCTATTGGCTTTCAACAAGTATTTTTTTTTTATTCCTTACAAGTTAGCCCTTGACTACAATCTCACCTGATGGTAAGTGATGATGCAGTCTAAGATGGAAGCGGGCTAACTTGTTAGGAGGAGGATGAAAATCCACACCCCTTTTGGTTTCTACACGGCATCATACCAGAACGCTAAATCGCTGGGCGGTCTTTGCCGGTAGGGTGGTAACTAGCCACCGCCGAAGCCTACCACCAGCCAAAAAGTGTGAACCCACCTTTACATTTTGTTATATCTAATCAAATAGCAGAAAATTTGTGAAATTACTCTTGTAATAACCTCAGGCTGCTACCAAGTTATTATCATGATATACATGGGTATAAGGAGGATACCAGATACCAGGTAATTACAGGTATTATCGATAATGTAACCACAATAAATCATTGTTTGCATTTACTGATTGCTACAGTCATACACCTTATCAATATTGCGCTATTATCAGCTATAGCTTTGTGTTGCATAAAAGAACATACATTATTTTATAAAACACATAAGTGAGTCAGAATCTTTAGGTATGGGATCTCTAGGTATATAGTATTGGTCATAACAAACCTAATATGTCAATGCAGTTATTATTACCAACAGTTATTATTCATATAAAACAGTCTCAGATTTCTGCTTGAGCAAACATTTGCTAACATTGATGAATTTATTATAACTATAAAGTAGATTGTTATACAAGGGGCTAAAAAGACCCATTATATAAAAGGTGTTTTTAGAACACGAGCCGTAACGCGAGGGCCGCTAAATACAAACCAAGTTTATAATGGGTTTAACTCCGCGTGTTACACTTTACTTTTCACTACGATTGCGAGAAAATAAAATAATTCATTACAGTATTCAATTTTAAAATTCTTTTTGCAGGCACAGCTCGCAAATAAATAAAAATCTTATAAAAAAATTACACATTTCATAGACAAGAACACTGCGTTTCGTTCCAATTCCAAAATTTTTATCAAACAATCAGGGCCTTACATTTGTACTCATGTATACTCATAGTCTTGTACCCACATGTGAGTACAATGATTCTATTTACGAATAAAACCTCCTTTGTTTCATAGAAGTCATTATTTTAGTAGGCTAGTACTCCTAACAAACAAAAAATAAAAAAAACAAAATTACTTTAGCCCATAGAGGCTGAAATGCTTGTTTAGCCTGCAGTGTTTTTGAGCAAGAACAGTGAAATATTTATATTTATTTTTATATGTAAATATATGATAAATTACCTTCATGCACAGTTCCACCAAAAACTCCACTATGCAGATCCATTTTGGCACATTCAATTTCTAAAAAGTAATAGCTAATGCCTCTCAAGCCATATGTAATACAAGGTTTAGTGGTGCCCAGCCAGTAGTTATCAGAAATGCATACATAGTCCACTGTGTCAAAGAAACCTTCAGGCTTCAACTTTTCCATAAGCAACTCATCAAGTCCCTGCGAGCTAGATTCCTCCATACATTCAAACACAAACTTCAAATTTACTGGCAACTGTTGACAAAATAAAGAATATATCAACAACTGAATGATAACATGACTTTTTTGAAAATAAACTCAATTTGCCATAAAGGTGGCAATAGCAGATTACTGTTAAAATATTATCCAATCCTATAGATGCCTTTGTCCACAAACTTCTTTTAAGGAATTTTATAAGAAATTCTTGTTATATAATAATATATTAAGTGAATAAATGAATTTGGATGCAATTTATTAGTCTGAAAATAGTTAATAAAGGAAGTGTGAATACTGTACTGTATAAAATAAAACATTCTTGTACTGAAGCATCAATTATTTGGTTTGATGACACCTAAAATATGTGTATAGCTAGTTACTTACCTCAGACCCAACATTTTTATAAGCATTGATAGCATGCAGCCACCCCAACACTGGACCCTTGTCATCTGTGGATCCTCTTCCAAATAACTTCCCATCTCTCTCCACTAACTCAAAGGGCTCAGATGCCCACCCATCTGACTTTAGAGCTGGCTGGACATCCAAATGACCATATATACAGATTGTGTTTTTGTTGGTATCCTAAAAGTAAAATATAGTAACACATTTAAGTCTAGCCTTCCTTTATCTTCGAAGTTCAATTAAATTTAAAATCATAAAGATTAATTGACAAAAAACATTTTTTTTTCATCTTAATAAACATTTTTTTTTATTTAATTAGGTAATTACTGCAACTACGACCCTATTATTTTCAATAGTCATAAAAGGGAATTAAACTTTTGTTCAGAAAAACTCATGAAACACTTTTAACTTCACATAAAATGTACTAATACAACAAACAGATAGATTTACTAAATTTATATAAAATTATATTTGTGCTTAATGTGCTATTCAGCTTAGGAAATGTCCTACAGCTGGCCATAGACCTACACTTGCAAGAAATTAATATTGGCTTGTGTAAATTAGAGTTAATTGACCATCTAACTGGTGATAGTTTATGTTTATGATATTCTAATGACTTACATTTCCCAAAACGCCAACTAGAACCGGGGGTAGTTTCACTTGTTTACCTTCAAGAGTTTGAAAACCAATATCTCTCAGTTCAGTAGTAGCACCGACTTCTTTTAATTTTTCCTTCATCCATTCCACCATACGCACACAGTCGTCGCGGTGTTTAGCGTCACTCGAAACCGAAGGGATTGCAACAGCCTCTTTTAGAAGATTTTTATAGGATTCCACATTCTGATCGACGTATTGAAATATCTGAGGCAATGCCCTCTCAGCTGCCATTTTCTTCGGCTCTGCTTTGTGACTTACTGAATATGGATAACAAAAGGGGCGGAATTTATTATTTGATGACGAGGCTAATACCGGCAATCTTGAACTAAATAAAACTCGTAATGTACTTGTTTTAATCAAAGGAGACATTTCAAAAAAGTGCAATAGACTGACAGTCACTGACAGTGACATTTGACATTGACGGTTTGATTTTTTAAGTTTTAAACTGCAGACTCTTGTTTATTAGACAGGGGCCTAATTGTCTAACGCAAACGATTGAATTTGACAGTTGAAATCGTACGTTTTTACTTGTCAAACGGCTATTTCGGATTGTGTAAGTCAATGGAAAGCCATCGGTTGGGCATAGTTAGTTCATTACGATTAGATCGTTATTTTTATACGAAGAGTGAATGATTTGATATGATTTGACAGTTATTTGCGATTGTCTTCGAATTGTGTAAAGTTTTATGTTCATGGCTTATGTCAAAAACTTACGACGGGTCTTGAGTCACCTTTGATCGTAAAACGGACAAATTGTGGATGTCCAAAATTCCAAAATAATAATTTATATTTTGTTAAATATCTAAAATTAATATTTTTTTCCATTCTAAATCTCTCAATTCAGTCTCCCCGTCCACAGTTAGCATTTTTAGGACGAAACTTTGCGAAGTGTTTTGTTTGTAAACAATGAACTCTGTTAAAAAGAGTAATAAATAATATATTCTTTGCAATGAACCTATAAAGTCAAAACAATTAAGTTAATTGAGTGCTATTAATCGATTTATATAGGATGCTGAGACTTGGACTCTGAGAGAAAGTGAGAAAAAGAATATACATGCTCTAGAAATATGTTGAAGAAGAATGCTTGAATATCCTGGACACAGTCTCACTCCTCCAAGAACTGGGGATCAAACAGCATCTTTCTTCCAGCATCCAATGTCTTCTTACACACACTTTCTTTAGACGTACCAGAGAAAGAGACGATATGTCCATAGAGAGACATAAACTCAATACCTGCGATATTTAATACCATACCATGTTTTAGATTTCTGCGACATCTTGCATGTTGTTGTATCCAATGTGTTGGGATCTGTGTTCCAGGGCTTATGTGTGTGGTTTAGGTAGGTTTGCTGGTTATTAAGCAAAAAGGAATCGAATTTCATTTTTAAAATTATGATTATGGCGAACGAACTCTTTCGTCATCGCTCATAGGTACATTTACATTTTCCATTGGTGCATGCCCACCCTAGGAATCCTAGGATTCTGAGCTACCGAATAGAATACCGAATAGGGTGGGAGTAGAATAGGATAGGAATAGGGAATGAGTCAAAGCGAAGCTTGTTTGTCTGCTATATTATCTTAGTACACAAACTACACTTACATTGAGACTAAATGTTGATGTGTGTATTTTATAATATGCTCAATATTAACAATTTTGCTTTACAGGATATTTGGAATATGCCCTATAACTGCAGAGCCCAATATTACAAAAAGCACCTGCAATACAGTAGAATAACATATTGGTGTGCTGAAGAAAAGATGGCAAAGGCTTTTAGCTGATAGGACTTTGTACTGATGACCCTGTTATCTGGTCAAATCATAAATGTGTGTGTATTATCAAAATATTTGCATAGATTGTGAAATGCTGATATTTGATTTGGTCTTTGATATTTGAAAATAAAAGAATACTTACTTCGCTGAGTTTGTTTTTTGTAGTCTTTTCCAAAACTAAAGCTTTCAGTTTAACATTTTACTATTAATATTTTTTTTTACCATTACAATAATTAAATAAATTATTCAAAAAAGTGTAGTTGTAAAAAATACATTTATAATACCTGTGTATGTTCACCCCCTGCAGTTTCACCCACATAATTCCTGTTCCCGTGGGAAGGAATACATGGCCTATAATACTCAAATGTGGATTTTTATTGGTAAAATAATCTTCAACATTGGTTCAGTAGGTCCAGTGTTTACCCCTACAACCTCACAAACTGTATCTTTTTATTACAGTATTTTGACTACTAGTATTCTAAGAATTATGAAAATGACACCTCTGAGGGTGAAATAGGGGTTGGAAGTTTATAAAAAAAAGATTTTTTAAGTTTATTATAATAATAATAAATACAGTAAACATAGACTTTCAGTTAGACATTTTTTAAACCCTGAAACCACAAAGATTAAAAATAATCAAATATATACTTCTCATCCAAACAGTCAGCCTGTACAGTACTTGCAGACACTGTTTTGATGATTAGTATATTTTCTTAAATCAGAAAAACGAGTCATCATCATGGATCAGTCATCAATCATGGATTCAGCCCTGCCCACTGTACTTGACAACATATTGGCCATACTTAAATGTTAAAGCATGTTTATTTTTAAATATGTTTTACCGTAAATAAATTATTACAGATGCTATCTTTCTAACAGCTAGCAGGATAGGTACAATGAAGTTACACACTAAATAATCAAATTTATTTTATAATTAACAAAAATGAGTAAGAATATAGATGGATGGCTGACATAGAGAGCTCCTGGAATTAGACACACACACACACCACATAATTTTTAAGCTGGCTCAGCTAGTCAGTCTTGTTGTCAAAGCACTCATCTTCATGTCTCTGAGTCAATATCAGTGGTTCATCATAATGGTCTGTTCATAATAATCAATTTAGTCTGAAATTAAAAAAAAAATTAATCTTTCATACTAAAAGTTAGATAGAATCTTTGAGAGGAAAACATTAGCACTGGTGTCCTGGGTTAGATCCCTGGCTGGGCCGATTGAGGTTTTCTCAATTGGTCTAGGTCTGGCTGGTGGGAGGCTTCGGCCAGTTACCACCTTACTGGCAAAGACCTACCACTAAGCGATTTAGCATTCCGGTACGATGCCATGTAGAAACCAAAAGGGGTGTGGATTGTCTTACTACTCCTAACAAGTTAGCCCGTTACCATCATAGATTACATCATCACTTACCATCAGGTGAGATTGTAGTCAAGAGCTAACTTGTAAAGAATAAAAAAAAAAACCTGCTCCAATGTGTATTGGTAGTTATGTTAATATACCACTATCAGATGTTAATGATAATTAATGTTCCGAAGGTCCTGTGTTTGATCCCCGGCTGGACCAATTGAGACTTACGGCCAAGCAATTTAGCATTCCGGTGTGATGATGTGTAGCAACTGAAAGGGTTGTGGATTTTCAGTTTAAATTGTAAAGAATAAAAAATAAAATAAAACAGTAACATTTTGCTCTCAGTAGAGGATTTTGAATGGTATATCTAAATGCCTAGATAAACTAACTCTGCGAACCCATTGTAATTATGACACTGTTGTTGGCTGGTGAAGGAATAAAACACCCTAAAGAGCTAGAGAACTGTTCAAATCCTTTAATAATAAGTCTGTTTGTGAAGTCACTAATCACACACTTAGGTAAACCTATGTATATTAGTGCCGATTCATACGAGACTTAGAGATTAACACTGGGATAAAAATAACATGCGGACTTTTCTAAGAGACAGAGGAAATGCCCGCTCTCTCCTTTTGCGCAGCCCGGATGTGCTAAATACTTCCAAACAAAGAAATTACTGCTATAACTAGCAGCAGGGACATGTAGTAGACAAGCAGCGCGATCACTTATTAATCGGGCATTGTTGATTGTTCTTCAGTTGGCTAACTGTAAGTTAACCACTTGTAGTTACGCTAACCACCTTAGCCCTGCCTTGCCTGAGTTAAGGGTTGTTTTAATGAGAAACTTCTTAAGAAATGGACATCGACAAAATTAGATAGAGGTAGTTTTTCTTTTTTGTTTACTTTTATATTTTTGATTAACAATAACACAAACGAAGTAAACTTTGCTCCTAAGATCACTATAATTTAGTAAAACTTTGCTCAATTTCTAAATTCTCTTTAAAACCTGAAAAATAAAAATTTTGTTTTGTTTATAAAATTTAAATTTCTAATCCACAGGTTATTAATATGCTATGTTTCACCACAGACTAATAGGATACCCCGTTATTTTGACACTAGCCTACACAGACAACAGGGAGATTACCAAATAGTCCAAATAGCCCTTGGTTAAATTCGTTAATTGCGTTTTGTTACTTGAGTTGCATGTACCATTTTCTCACGCTATTGTCTTCAATAGTAGATATTTGTCGTGAAATTTAATGCTTCTTTAATGTTTTAAACAAAAGACATAAAACTTTGTTAAAATATATGCATTATTATGGAGTTTGACTTAAATTTGATAATATTATTAACGATAGTTTCACTATAGTTTTGCATAAACAATACGCAATCTTCATGAATGATTTCAGTTCATCGTTCACCATCCGGTCTTCATATAATGAACTAAATTAGACAATACCAATGTAAAGTTACGATTGATCGTTGATCGTAGCCGATCGTATGAACTTTACGATCAATGAAGTCCGTTAGACAATTAGGCCCCTTATCGATTAATCGACCATTTTATAATCGATTTCTATATGATCGAACCATAGATTTGCGAGTCGGTATAAGTAATTCTATGGATCGAACGGAAAAACGATGTTTTTTTAAATACCGAGTCAAGTTTCGCTTTTAAATGTAGCTCGGACTTTAGTACTTACTTTAGTATATGAGTAGAGTACGAACGATTTTTGGGCGGTTAATTCAAAAATTGTTCGTACTCGATCATGACAGTTTCTTTAATTTCTTTTTTCGCCAGTAATAAAATACTGTCATATTTACTGACATCAGAAAGTGTCAACATTTGTATTCTACAACAATGAACGAAACTTTTTAAATTGTTTTTGACAAAACGAATCTATCTAATAGAATATTATGGATCGTAACTAAATATTTAATAATAATATCTTGTTGCCAGAAACTTCAAGCCATTATGGATTAAGAAAATTAATTTTGAACAATATAATGAACACCAGAGTGGGCATTACTTAAATATTTAGGCAGGTTGGAAGTTACCTGTACCTATCCTTGCAATCCAAGCAATTATAATGAAGATGATAGAAAACAGAACAAACCCAATTAAGAGCAAAAATATAAGAGAAACGTTAAGTATACATTTCTGAATGATTAGATAATTCTTTATTTTTTTCAAAACAATTTACCGAAACGGCACCCATCAGAAATTATCCAAAAGAACCAGCTAAAACATATGATACTCGTACTATAATATTTTCTTACATAATCCAGTGCACTGAAAGATAAAAGATACAGCAAATCCATACGTTGATTAAAATGACTCCAAATACAGAAGCAGCAGAATATTATGATGATAAGCTCCTAACGACCTCACTTCAGGGTCATAACGACCCGAAAATTGGGAATACTGACAATGGAAAATACATTACTAGTAATAATTCAATACGAATTTACGATCACTATGAGATAGATAAGCTACTATTATCGCAACAGAAAATCGTCGAAAATAACTCTAATAATTATGATTATAGAATTTTAAGTTACGTAAAATATAATGATCGTAGTGAATTGAACAACCCATTCTCAACGTACAATAAGAATGCCAATGATATTTCCAATTGTAGTTCAATACAAATTTTACAAGACTATAATGATCAGTATAAATTGAACAATCTACCCTCATTTCATAATAAAAACATGGAAAGTACCTCTCATATTAATTCCATTTTAATTTACGTAGAATGTAATAATCCCAGTGAATTTAACAAGCTACTCTCAACGCACTATAAAAACACCGATAATAATAAACCAAATTTTAATTCTATAGTAATTTATGAAGAGTACAATGATCAGTACAAACTAAACAAGCTACCGTTTTCGAATGATACTCGTAAAATCACCCAGAATAACTCATCTAATAATTCAAAAATCACAGAAAAGAACATGTTTTTTAATATGATTAGTAGATTTATTAATATAATCAATGCTCTGAAGTATTTTATCTTATGGTTCTCATTTGCTAAAAACAATTTGAGACACATTATAATTATTGAAAATCAAATATCAAACACAGTAATATTAATAAAATGTATTAAATTTATTAAGGAAAAAAATGCGTTAGATGGCTCACGAAATGAAACTGCTTTGTCTCTAGTTTTTTCTAGTTGGTTCTTTAAAAATATTTGCCAAGGCTTACGATGTAAGAGTATTTTGAAATACAGCAACATTAACACTATATGCATTATAGATGATATGTTACGCCTTATTATGTGTAAAGCCGCCATAAATTGTAGAGTAAGAGTAACCATAAATTTTATATTTTCAATACCCTTGGATGATTATAGACATTTAAACTACTGTATGAGATTGTATTACAACACGAAATGCATAGCAGCTGAACATGAAATAAACAGTACTATTGGGCATAGTAAAAATACCACGAAAGAAGAAGTAAATAAAGAAATGGAAATTGCACGTAACTCCCATCATTATATCCAAACGAAGGGCATGCCAAGGTTTGAAGACGTATCTACTAGCACAGACATAGAAAGAAATATACAAACGGAATATGAAGTGAAGATAAACCAGGAACAATCTTTAAGCGTTTTAAATACTAACATATGGCTTCCTCGAATGTGTGGCGATTCGTGCAATGATAAAATTAGCTTCATGTCATACATTCTGAAATGCAGCTGTTTGAACAAAGCGCTTATCAATTTGGACCTAATAGAGAAAAATATAAAAAGTATCTACGACATCATTCGTTCGTCATCGTTCAAAAAAAGATTTTTAAATGATTTAGCAGTGTATTTCGTATCCACAATTATTAATTCGTTGATATAATTCCATACCAATTTTCTGTACATTAAATTTATTTTTTAGTTATGATTGCATGTGATAAATAATATTATATTCTATCCGATATATATTATATAAAATTATTTTATAGAATTGATTAATCGTTTAAAATTAAACATATTACAACTCAATATATTTTTGAATCTGCAACTGCATTAGAAGGGCCACGGGTAAAAATTCTCATGATCCCTGCAGGTACCACGGAAAATATTTATTAAGAACTATAGTCGTTCCTGACTTTGAAAAGAATTGATTTCTGAAAAGTTTCTTTTTTTTATTGTTTACAAGTTAGCCCTTGACTACAATCTCATCTGATGGTAAGTGATGATGCAGTCTTAGATGGAAGCGGGCTAACTTGTAAGGAGGAGGATGAAAATCCACACCCCTTTCGGTTTCTACACGGCATCGTACCGGAACGCTAAATCGCTTGGCGGTACGTCTTTCCACCAGCCAGACCTGGACCAATTAAGAAAATCTCAGCTGGGGATCGAACCCAGGACCTCCGCCACGGAGGCCGTCAAAAAGTGCATAAATAAAAGCCCACATAAAGTACATTACCTTAAACTTACCTAGGTCACGTCAATTCTCTTTCTACAATCGAAAACGCTTTGAAAATGTGAATGACATTCGTTAATAAAAGGTCACGTGATCAAGTTACCGATCAGATATGTCATTCCCATATATTTTTTTTAGTTTTAGAAGCGTTAGCGTTTGTAGAAATGTAATCGACATGGCTAGTAGTACAGGCCAGGTACGGCCTATAACATCGCAGCAGTCGCCATTTTGCGAAACCATAAACTAAAAAAAAGCGCGACAACAGCGACACCTTCCCGGGGTCATTTATGATTGAGGCATTTGTGTTTAGGCAGTAAAATATTTGTAAACAGAAAATATTCGAGTGATGAGCATAAGAAATTTATTTTTCAAGACGATTAACGAACGTCACGACGACTACAGCAGTCAACCAGTATACATGTCATTATATGTTAAAGGGGAGATTACGAACAAAATAAATATATGTGATAATATCACTTTATTGTTAGCAACAAAACATGACAAGTTTACAAAATATAGCAATAAGGTTATCTCTAAAAATAAAAAAAACTTAGGAGATCGTTAAATATATCTAAGCGGAGAGCCTGTTTTGGTTTATTAGTAATAATATTTTTTTTAAAACTCTGTTTTAAGGTCATTTGAACTTACGTACTTATGACTTAGTTTTAGTAAATCATTCATCATGGCTTTTCTTCATTGACACAACGCGTTGATATCGAATAGCATGACAGCCACGAAACGAATTTCGATATTTTGGTATTTCTGTGGATGCTTTACTGTGACCACAACGCGTTGTGAGCTATTTTCGATCTTTGAATGTAACATGTATAAAACATGCAAAGATATAAATAGAAGGTGTTGAAATAGAGTTTCAAAGTTTACATCGATTTTCACGCGGACGAAGTCGCGGGCGTACGTTAGTAATTAGATAAAGTTAAATTGATTATGTACAATTTACAATACAGTTCCGGTTAAATCGAATATATTGAATTTAATTTACATGAAGTATCATGAAGCACATAATATATTATTGAGTTAATTGGTAGGTAGGTCATTTGGAATGTCTTGCCTCTTGGTTTAATACAATATTTTAAACTACTTCACTTAAACTAAATCTTCTAGCAGTTAACAGTCCGTATTATTCTGAAACAAATGAAAATTCATAAGGTAATCAATAACTCTCTCTTAACTTTTTTCATGTGCATAGTCACTAGACATTAGATGAGATCGCGATGAAAGAGCCGGTAGGAGTCCGGCACTACCCAACACAGGAGGCCTATTCTGTAATGATGTTTTGTATAACTCGCAAGTGCGAGTTTCGAATTCACCTCTATCTCTCTCTATTTAACATGATACTATAGACAGAGAGCAATAGATGCGAGTTCGAAGCTCACACTGTCGAAGTGATAAAAATATCATTACAGAATAGACTCCCAGGTGTCTATGAGGATTCCGCGACTGAACCCGCACGAACACGCGCACGAACTTGTCGCGCATGTTCGTGCGGGTTCAGTCTATTAGTTTGTCTCACCAGCAGCAACTGCGGCGCTGCAGCCAGAAGGTGACAACGGCCGCCGCCGCGGTGGCGAGCACGCCCGCGACTACCGCCAGCCGCGCGCACGCACACGCGCGCCCAGACCTGCTACTAGTTGTACAGACAGTGTCTCACCCGGCGACGGAGGGCGGCGCGTCGACGAACACGAGCGCGGCGTCTCGCTGCAGCCAGAAGGTGACGACGGCCGCCGCCGCGGTGGCGAGCACGCCCGCGACTGCCGCCAGCCGCGCGCCCGCGCCGCTCGCACGCACGAACACGCGCGCCCATATCGCCTGCCACACCGACTCCGTCCACGTCGAGAACTCGCCCGACGTTAGATCGTAATCTAATAAGAGAAAAAAATCGTAAGAATTACATATAGCTCTACTTTTGATTTTGCAGAATGCATTTTATTCGATGTCGTTAACGGTGCACAAGTAAACCTCCACTTCAAAAGTGTTATAAGTGATTAATTCTAAATTTAAATTTAAATGCAATACTCTGGAACGGCAGAACCGACTTTTAATAGGACTTTCGATGGAGACAGACTCGGAGCAGAGCCCGGGTGTGACCCGGGTCATCCGGGTGTACAATAGTTTAGAATATAATTATAACCTGATTTAATGAACGCCGGGCTAACAGCTTGGCTGAAGTTCATAGTTGTTTCAATACACACACCACTGTGATTCCACCCTCTCAGCCAATAATACGAGAAACCCTGTAAATTATAAGTTTAAATATTAAACTTTTAAGTTAATGTAAGTGGCATAGATTAGTTAATTTATGTATCCTATAATATTATTCTTTAAATTAAAGATTTATCTGTACGCCAGTGTCAAATAATGAGTACCTTTGTAACGTGATTGCTCTCGTAGTTTGTGTTAGACAGCATAATTGTTACAATGGCCAATTACACACTTACACACAGTGCTATGCATTACTTTTTCCATCGATCATGAAATAAACAAAAAAAAGATCAGTGGGCGCAAAGGTTGTTTAGAAGATATCGCTTTAGCGATAAGACCGTCTTTACACACTTAGTGCTGGCTCAAAAGTACTTCGTCGTAGCATCGTCGAGGAATCATAAGAACGTCTGGAAGCATGGTCAGCCCGTAGATTGCTATCAAAATTGTCTTATTTGATGAAATAACAAATAACTAAATTACGCAGCTCTAACCGCGCCGCCAATCATTAAAAGTTTAAAAACGCATCAACACAGTGGATATATTATTTACACATAAATGGTTATTGGGACCAACCCAGGACCTTAGCTCAACCAGTTAACCACGGGACCAGTGAGACAGTTTTTGCACATCGAGTATAAAACACGTATAGCAATATGAATGTTATTTAAACGGGTACATACCACGATAAAACGACGAGATAACATTCATAATGAACAACCACGAAATAAGTTTAAAATCACGTATAGCAATGTCTACCGTGTCGGCGCGGTTGTCGCAGTCGCTTTTGTTGCCGCGCAGATGGCCCCCCGTGAGCAGCGCCAGCAGGTGACCCGCGCACACCGCGGGGGGGCTGGCCCTGGATTCCGACCCTGGAGCTCATTGTGTGAAGCCGAACCAGCTAACCACGGGAACGGTGAGGCAGTTGTTGGACACCGAGTATAAAACACGTATAGCAAAGTCTACCGTGTCGGCGCGGTTGTCGCAGTCACTCTTGTTGCCGCGCAGATGGCCGCCCGTGAGCAGCGCCAGCAGGTGGCCCGCGTACACGGCGGGCGGGCTAGCCCACGCCGCCACGCCCACGTACAGCGGCAGCGGGCGCTCGGCCGGCGGCTCGTCGGGGCTGCTGGCGTAGTCCGCCGCCAGCAGCAGCCGGCACGCCTGACTCCGCAGGAAACAGTACAGCATCTCGTCCACCTAACATCGTCGGTGAACAATGGGGATGATGACTATGTGACATTATGGCTCCCAAAATGCTGGAATAGCGACGACGCACTAGTAAGCGCAGTGTTGGTCGACCCCCCACCAGGTGAACTGACGACATGAACCGAGTCGCAAGGATTCGCTGGATGCAGGTGGCTCAGTATCATGATGTTTGGAAGTCCCTACAAAAGGCCTATGTCCTGCAGTGGACGTCCATCGGCTGCTATGATGATGATGATGAATATATAAAATTCGTGCTTTGGTAGTCCAAATTTTCAGTTGTGTGCATTTTAAGAAAATAAATATCAAGTGTCTCTGTCTTGCTTGCTTGAACGCGCTAATCTCAGGAACTACTGGTCTGATTTTAAAAATTTTTTCAGTGTTTCATAGCCCATTTCAAGGGCAAGCAAGGCTATAGGCCACGGGAACCACGCGCGTGAAATGTCTGCTACTTTTTTCATAAAATGAAGACAACGTACCAAATGTGCGGACGCTTTCACGGTGCCCGTGTAAGGTTTGCCGGCGATCTGTTGGTACAGTGTGTGAGCCAGTGTCGTCGCGAGGTTGGCTATTTTGACCTGAGCCTCCGTCTCCTTCATAGTCCCGTTCGCGAGCAGCTCGTCAGTCGATATAACTGAAAATACACATTGTTATTTATGAACAAGTTCACGACTAACGGCGATTTTATTTATTTCGCACAGCCTTCAAATTGATCAATAGAAAAGACATAGGTACAGTGTTATATTTCGCTTTTTAGAGTAATGCATCTTTGAAGTAGGTTATTTTTTTTTGTTAAAAATATTTTAATTTTCTGTAAGGACAATAAAATGTGGCAGTATGGGCTATTTCGTTCACTTATTTTATTTTAACACAAAATTACTTAACAGATTTTCATGATAATTAAATGGGACCAATCTGGAAGTACGTTATAACAAAAAAAGAATTTTCAAAATTGGTTAAGAAATGACGAAGTTATGAAGTAGGTTCATTAACAAAAAAAAATCCTCCACCTTTTTTTGAATTCGGTTAAAAATACTTACAGACTCCTTCATTACTGATGCTTATGTTGTGATACACGTATCCAATGTGTTCGTAATCGTCCAAAGCGGACTCGTAGTATAGGTTAGAGAAGTTCTCCTCATGGTCCACCAGCAGTATCTCCAGCAGAGACCCGCTGTCCGTCACATTCCTCAGTATTCGTCGGAAGGAGTGCAGCGACGACGGCGGTATGTTGGACGTGAACTTCGGGCTCACTGTTATATTGTTCAGCGATGAATAAGTCGACATTTCACCCAGAAATTCTAATATCTGAAATCAATCGTTTACATCCGGTAAGTGGATAGCCTGTTTTAATAATATACTTTACAGATGCCAAAAAATTTGTCAATGCTATGTCTGACATACATTACAGAGCCGGAGGGTGTGGGTTCGTATACGGTCCGGAACATGCACCTGCAACTTGTCAGTTGTGTGCATTTTAAGAAATTAAATATCACGTGTCTCAAACGGTAAAGGAAAATCTTCCTGAGAAAATCTGCATACCACAGAATTTTCTTAATTCTCTATGTATGTGAAGTCTGGTAATCCGCATTGAGCCAGCGTGGTGGACTATTATTTTATTATTATTATTTTTATTGCCCTAACCCCTCATTGTGAGAGGAGACTCGAGCTCAGCAGTGAGCCGAATATGGGTTGATAATGATAACAATGATGATGATGTCTGACAAATTGATCCATGCGTCAGGTGACCCAATACAATCAACTAACCTTTGATGCCGTAGCGTTTGTCGAGCTGTATGGAGCAAAGGCGTAAAGGGGCCACGACGCGCTGCTCTTGAATAAGCTCAGAGATCCGCCGAGCTGGCCCAGCTCGACGTGCAGGCGGATGTCGGAGGGCGACAGGGGGGCTACGGGGGGCCACGCTCCCCTACTCAAGTCGTATGCGATGCGCTGCGAACCGATGTAGTCAAACGCCTCGCCGTTGAACAACGTCCAAAGGACATTTTGATCTGAGAATGCAATGTAAGATTAAAATCTATTGTCAAATAATTTATCTGCATCTGTAGATGTATTTAAAATTTTATTTTTTTTTTACTTAAAACTACATACAAGAAACCACTGTTATTTTTTAAATTGATACCAATGAGAATTTATTGGTAATACAAGACAAACACTGTAGTTGGTGTAGGGCTTTATCTACTATGCCCTATACTTACACATTGTTTTAAGTATAGGGTTTGTAAGACTAGATTTCACACAGAACACTATACCATGTGATAGAGTTGATGTTGTTGGGTGAGGGCGCGGAGATCTGATAACTTTAAACAATGCAAGAAATTCAATGAACAGAACTTGGCCGTTTCTTTAATTCATAGTCTTACGGACTAAACCACTAGAACAACACTAAAAATAATCGCTTTTTCTTATTCTTCCTTCTTACCATATAATTTGGAATCAGTGACAGGGATCATTTTAGAGAGGGTCGCAGCCGTGACGATGTGAGCCACCATGCCCACCACTGAACTTGCAGCACCTGGAGCTATTCCTGTAATAGGGTAATTGACTCATATCAAATTTAATATAAACAATATTAATTTCGTATACATGGAATAAGGGTCCAAAATATATTGATATTAATTAGTAAAAAATTAAATATAGATATTTAAAATTTTAATGAAAAAAATTCAACCGACTTCCAACTCAAAAAATAACCTAAACTAAAAAGCAAGAAATAACTTCTTACCTATGTGCTACCTTCTCATCAGTTTGAAGGCGGTGCCAAGCCAGTTATAATTCAAGCCGTTTAAATTACAAATTTTCTGTGGTTCTTTCAGAAACGGCTTTAATTAAAACATGACACGGGATTGGCACCGCCTTCAAACTGATTAGAAGGTAGGTAAGAAGTTAAAATGGGACCACCCTGAAATCAAACCCTTCAAAACAAAAAAGATTTTTCAAAATCGGTCAATAAATGACGAAATTATCGCTGGACATACATAAAAAAAAAAACATACATACAGCCGAACGTAGAACCTCCTCCTTTTTGGAAGTCGGTTTAAAAATCAAAAACGCTGCTATGTTGTAACGATGTTACTTGATATCACTAAAGGAATAAACGTCAAACGTCATGAAACAGATGAAATAATTATATTGACATATTATTTAATTTTATATATAATACTTTCCACCCAGTAGACAAGTCGGTGAAGGTCGTCTTTTATTGCATAGATTTTTAATGCATAGATATAGGCTTACCATCAAAAAGCGACGCGGAGTCTATACGTGCTGTAACTAATGTGACAGGTTTTTTCGTCGCTTCCGTTTCCTAAAACCGAAAACATAGATCAGTGGTATTCTCGTAAGGTTTTATTTTATTGATGGATGTCAGTAAAGGCTTTCGTTTAAATGTAAGAAAAACAAACAGAATTTCATGTCGAGTCGTGGCTAGTAAATAAGTTATACCTTAGCACGAGGAAACAGTGAGTAGTAGACATTGTAATCGCCGAGTGGGTCACACACTTTGTTTGACGATAGAAACACGGAGGAGGCCGATCTGTTAAGCAAAATATACATATAGTAAACTATTTTAAGAAGAAAAAATCTACTTCTACAAAATTTAATTATAAAAGAAAGTAAAGCCAACACATAAAATCTGATTTAGAAATAAAATAATATGCACACATTGTTTGCTGAATTTCATAATGTGAAACGAGTAATATTTTCTTGATTAGCGCGAAATCCTGACAAATATGAGTATATCTTTGATTGGAGTAGGTACTAGTTTAAAGAGCTAAATTAGCTCTCTCTATTGTTGCAATGTAACAAAACAGAGAGCGATATATAGACCAAATTAACTTGTTTTCTGGCTGAAACCGAAACCGCATATTCGGCCGTGGCTTCAGTTAAGGCCGAAACCGAAAACAAAACTCTCGTGGTCAAGTATAAAATTCCTTAAAATACTGAAGTTTGGTGTATTTTACCCATTATTCTGCATTAATTAAGACATAAAATGTACCTATAGCAAGTTTGTTATAATCATTTGTTTCATGTGTTGTTTGTTGAATAATAAATAATAATAATAATAATAATTTATTCAACATAATATATTAATAATAGATATTTTTATTATTTTTTCAAATGAAGTTCTAAGGTGATCTTTTACTATTTTTATTAATATTGGTATATTTCGGCCGTTTTTTGTTTCTATTAATTGTGATTCGAGGCAACTATCCTATTATCTTCATTTGACTTCTCTTTCGAATTATCTCTTTCGTTTCATTGCTATGAAAGCCACATTTTTAATTTTGCTGCTATTGGTTGACTCTCTCTTTCTCTCTTTCGTCACAATATATGTGGATGATAATTGCAAGAAAAGAAAGTGTGCTTATAGATATAAACAAATAAATAGACAAATATATATGTACCTTCTCATACAAACAACACTATTAACTGCAGCATACATAAACGAGTTTAATTGCAGTGAGCATAAAGGTCTTCCCTTCTGGTTGTCCCTGTCTAGATTATACCTGAAATGCAGATGACAATTTTAATTTTAAGGCATATATAATATATATTTAAATTATGGTGTATATATATGTTAAACATCTACTATATAAAAATAAGTCGGGTTTTCTTTCCTGACGCTAAAACTCCAGAACGCACGAACCGATTTCCACGGTTTTGCATTCGTTGGAAAGGTCTCGGGCTCCGTGAGGTTTATAGCAAAGAAAATTCAGGAAAAGGTTGGGGTAGAGTAGGGGTAGGGTAGGGGTAGGGTAGAGGGAGAGTTGGGTAGGGATAGTTGAAAGTTTACATCGAGTTTCACGTGGACGAAGTCGCGGGCGTCCGCTAGTGGTGTATAAATATAACAAGTTTAAAAATACAAATATATTCACATGCTCTAAATGTTATTTATAGCAATGTGATTAAAGTCTTTATATACTTTTTAAAACACCACAAAAAATAATATTTCTTATATTTTAAGAAAATGACGTGCATAATATACCTATTATAACAGTCCTCTATTTTTGAAACATCATCAATCCGAGTCTTTGGTAAGAAAAATATAGGGTATGGGATATCTCTCCTCAATAATCCTGTACCTTTTTCATTCCACACAATACCTCCAGGTTTCACACACTGACTCAGATGGGGATCTGAAGAGTACTCATTAGGGCATTTAGATTCTTGGCTAAAGAATTCTGGACTGAAACATAATTTGCATCACACATGTTACTAAAAAAATCATCAACACATATAATCCTAATTCTAATATTATAGACGCGAAAGGTTGTATGGATGTTTTTTACTCTTTAACGCCGCAACTACTGAACCGATTTGACTGAAATTTAAAACGAAGATAGATAAATACCGTGGTATTCTTGTGGGTGATTCTTGCGAGATTCACGAAAAACTGAATTCCACACGTAGTCCGTGTAACTGTATGTATAAATAAAATTGAAGTGTCTGTGATTTCAATAGTAGTATTTTCTCAAGTGCTTTTAGTTATCTACATGATACTAAAAAACAATCAAACTTCCCAACTCCGGGCTAAGAAAAATCCCATGAGGTAAGATATAATAATAGCTGCACTAAGACCTAAGAGACAACTTTGTTCCAATAGGTGGCTAGATTTATAATAATTTATTTTTAAAATATTTAAATAATTGATGAGCCGTGATCGCCCAGTGGATATGACCTCTGCCTCCGATTCCGGAGGGTGTGGGTTCAAAGCTGGTCCAGGGCATGCATCTCCAACTTTTCAGTTGTGTGCATTTTAAGAAATTAAATAACACGTGCCTCAAATGGTAAAGGAAAACATTGTGAGATAACATGCATACCAGAGAATTTTCTGAATTCTGTGTGTGTGAAGTCTGCCAAGTGTGAAGAGCATGGTGGACTATTGGCCTAACCCCTCTTATTCTGAGAGAAGACTCAAGCTCAGCAGTGATCCGAATATTGCGAACGTTTACGTTTAAACGGTTGATTATGAACAAAATATGAATTAGTTATTAATAATTCTTTGCCACAATACTTCAAATAGGATAAATTACCTCATTGTTGCATTGTCATACAGTAGAATGCCTGCTATGTTTGCTGGCTCTTGTAGCAACAGCTCAATAACATCATAATACAATGCAGTGCTGACAACAGCCATGTAAGGGCCTGCAGTGCTATTGTGCACTAACCACTGCGCATCAGAGATATTGTAAACCATTTGCACAACACCAACCTCCCCATTGAGTGATGCTAAAATATATTTAAAATGTTATCCACCTAGTGATTTCTACACAATAACCTAAGTACCGCAAAACAGGTGACTTGCCAGCCTATTGCCTAACCATATATTAGCCACCTAAAATAATTAACATCAAATCAATTACAACCATATTCTGTAACAAATATCACAATGTCAACTGGGCCATATCCATTACCTAATTTAACAATATGGGTTGTAGTAGCTACCTTATGCCATTTTTTACTTGTAATCTAAATTTCTAATTGATATTCAATAACACATTGTTAAAGATCATAATCCCACAGGTTCACTGTACTGTGATAGACTACAAATATACAGAAAGTAATCATGGCTGCCATGCACCATTTTTAGGGTTCCGTAGTCCACAAGGGACCCTTATAGTTTCACCATGTCCACCTGTGTGTTTGACTGTCCACTTGTCTTCAGTTTATCGTAAAGACTATTACTACTAGAAAGCTGTAGTTTAGCATGAGTATAAATATGTGAACAAATGTTGTAAGTTGTAGTTGAAATCAAAAATTGCATATTAATTCCATTGTTAATTATAAAGATAATCAGTATTGGTATTTTTAAAGTGCTAATTTAATCTATGGAACCCTACACTGTGATTGGCCTGACATCCACTTTTATTTTTTATCTGCTTTTAAATTGACTTATTAGTTATAAAATAGGGTGATAATATCTAATATATAAAATTCTCGTGTCACAGTTTTCGTTGTCATACTCCTCTGAAATGGCTTGACCGATTTTGATGAAATTTTTTGTGCTTATCCGGTATCTATGAGAATAGGCCAACATCTATTTTTGAAACCCCTAAACCCTAGGGGTAGGGTAGAGATACGGTAAGAATAGTGTAGGGTAGGGATAGGGAAGAAGTGCACATAAGTCAAAGCGAAGCTTGAAAGGGTCCTCTAGTAAATTAATAAATATGGAAAAATTAACACCATCTGGAATAACATCCATATCCACCTAACAAGTTTAAAATTTCAAGCTGTATCATAATTGGTGATATTTATAGTTGAATACTTAAAATATATGTACAAGGGTTCACACAAACTTAAAATAAAGATACAACAAACGCACATTAAACTAAAAAAAAAGAGTTATGCATAAATTTTAATTATTCTACTCACAAGAGCATCCTGCTTGATGTGTCCCATTCAGTCTGCGGAAGCATGCTGCTCCTCCTTCAATTGAAGAGTAAATTTGCTCTCGAAGTCTTTCACATCTTATTACTGGAATTAAAATTAATTTTACATTAGAATACTAACATTAGAAATGCAATAAAAAGTAAATTAACATCTTTGTAGCTATCCATTTGTATATATTCCATGAATAAAATTGTATTAATGAGATAGCAATAGGAATCTACCAAATTTAACATGATTCACAATGCTTTAAGCTTGAGTATGTAAATACTTAGAATCATGAGCTCTGCTACCAACAAGCAAACGCTATGATCTATACTAATATTTTAAAGAGGAAAGAAAAAACATACCTTTAAAACTTATTGTTATAAAAAAACACAAATAAACAGAATATAGAAAATTTTTAGTACCCATAATTTTATATTTTAAGAAATAATATTACTAATTTAATATTAACTTTTATAGTAGGTACTATATAATAAGCATTTTAATTGTCTTTTTTTGCTGCATTGATAAAACTAATGCAAATAAAGTAATTTTTTGGAATATTTATTTTATCACTTTATGAAATGAAATTATAGAGTATAGACATCACAGACGACGAAAAGTTAATGAATTGAAGTTGACAGTGACAAGTTGAAGATATCTGTCAAAATGACAGTATTGAGATTCATAACCTTCATTTGCCGTCTGTGTTCATATCACTGATTTACGTCTATGTGTTCTAGTCTATGGATTTACGAATTGACAGCTTTAGTTGACGACTGATTTCCAATAATACACTGTAATCTTTGGACTGACGTCTGTCGGTGCTTGGCAGTAAATATGTTCCTTGGTGCCTGGAGTCTTTGGAGTCTAAAAGTCTAAGCAAAACTCAGACCAGATACGTATGCATGGACTTGTATCGAGACAATTGAGTTTAGTTTATAAGCACTTTTAAAACATCAAGCTATAACCTAATTGGTGATAATTATAGTCGAAAATTCAAAATATAGGTACAAGGCTTCATACAAACTTAAAATAAAGGTACAACAAACGCACATTGAATAAAATAGGAGGAGTTATGCATACATTTTAATTATTAAATGCATAAATTTTATATTTATACTCACAAGAGCATCCTGCTCGATGTGTCCCATTCAGTCTGCGGAAGCATGTTGCTTCCCCTTCAATTGAAGAGTAAATTTGCTTTCGAAGTCTTTCACATCTTATTACTGGAATTAAAATTAATTTTACATTAAAATATTAACATCAAAATCCAATAAAAAGTAAATGAACATATTTGTAGCTATCCAAGGTTAACAAAATTTTAATAATAAGATAGTAACAGGAATCTACCTTTAATATGATTCACACTGTCGGTGAATTTGGGCACCGTGCCCAAATTCACCAACTTAATTCTTTTCTAATTAGTCTGAGGATGCAACTCCTAAGCGAATTACTCTAAGGCTATCATCATCTCCTTACCCTTATCCCACATAAGTGGGGTCGGAAAAATATTTCAATCTTTTCCATTCGTCTCTATTACTCGTCAACTCATCATCCACTCCTTCACAGCCTTCCTCTCCTCTTATGTCTTTCCACTTGCACATTCAACATTTTTCTATTTATATGACTTTCCTCCCTACGCATTACATGTCCATACCAAGCTAAACTTCTACTCCTCAATTTTTCTGTCACTGGCGCCACCTTCAGACTTCCTCATACAAACTCATTCCTTATTTTATCTATTCTTGCCACACCACACATCCATCTCAACATACGCAATTTCGTTCACATGCATTCGTTTACTATTCGTCCCTTTCACCGCCCAACATTCTGATCCATACAGCACGACCGGTCTTATAACCGTTTTGTATATTTTACCCTTAAGTCTAAGAGGCATTTTCGGGCAATGAAGAAAGAGTAAGAAGGAACGGCCCTAAGTTGTCTATATAATTTTTAGTTATACAAGTGCGATGAAAATATGAACCTTACGAGTAAAAATATGTTTGTCTCATTCTCACCTACGTTGTTTTCAAAATGCTTTATAGGATAGCATAATGTCAAACATTTGCATGATCTTTCAAAAACATTCATATTATTACAAAGCTCCGCCTTGAAGCACGTAGGCGCCATTTAAAGGAATCACTTACGTCCTGTGAAACTTTTATATGTCCATCTGATTGTTTTTGACGTATTCTTTTATTTGATATTGTTCTTGAAATCAGATATTTTTAGAAAGTGTAAACTTAAATATATCTGCTAGTAGATAGGTTTTAACGTAGAATAAAGATGATCCAGATCCAGATCCGCATATAAAAACTGTTTTCATAATTTGTATTTGAAAATTTAACACTAAAAACATTTACGTAAATTAATATAATAATAAATAATTACCTACCAATAAAAAATACTCCACCTTATTTCTTTAGTTTTTGTGAACAGTTTCTAAAATATTTAAATATGCCTATTATTCTTTAATCTGTGGGTATTAGGTATATAGGTATTAAAAGTGGGCGGTTACGTTACTTATTTCATTTCCTCTTACTGTTAGTTCTTTGTTCGCGGGTCACATACTAATTCCTCTAAGACTAATGTGTATAAATATTGGTTTTGTTCATGGTTGTCTCTATTGGCTCTACTGTCTATGTCTATACATCTAGGATTGTCTAATTGTCTATGATCAATTGTAAATGAAATGAAAATGTCGGCCATTTGTAACAGTCACAGCCGTATTTCATTTTATTATTAGCGTCGTGTACGTACAAGCATCGTGGCGAAATACCCTTTAAAATCATTGATTATTTTGAGGCATTTGTATTTAATATTAAAATTGGAAGATTCACAAACAAAATAACGTCACCACAATGGGTGAAAAACCTGAAGTGAAGGTATGTATTCCTTAGCATGGAAATTAACATGAAATCCGTCCAATCCATTGTTTCAACCTTGTCGTTATTTTTTGTACGTGTTCGCTTATACTTGTTCATTATTTAAAAATAAATGCCTAACAATGATTTGTTGCATCTTTTCTATGTTTTTTATGCATAGACATATCAGCTGTTGTCAGCTGGGTAACTCATTTACATACACTATTGAAAATATACCATTCATAGTTTCATATTTTCAAAATAGCAAAAACATGCAACCAAATGTTTGTGCTACCACATAATTTTTGTAAAATAATAATACATTTCAACTTTGTAAAACGGGGTAGGTAAAAATTATATGAAAAGCTGAAATAGGTAAAACGATACATATGGCTGTTTATATGCTTAACTGCCATGCATTTATTCATTTTTCATAATAATGTCATGTAAAACTAGTCAAACGATTTTCTTATCATCTGCAATGTGCTGCTGTGTAAGTATTTTTGTTGAGAAATATTTGTCTATTGTGGATTCCATCATTATTTTGCCACAAATAATAGATTAGAATAGATAATAATGGATTTTGAGATTAATTTAAGCATGTCAGTTAAATTAAAGGGTGAATTTTTCATCCTGTAGAACACCCACCAAATATGTCTTTAATATTGGTGGGTATGTTAAGGGAAACAAAATATACTACACTAACACATCAGAAGCATATGATGGATTTAATTAGGGTTAAAATGATACAAAAGATGTCCCCTGTAATTCTGTATGTGAACCAGAAGCACTTTAGTAACTTTGTAGAGTTTCTATGGCTTGTTCTCAAATTCCTCTTAAATTTCAACCTAAAATTGTTGTCAGCCATAAATAATGTTGAGGAGTCAGCCAAGTGTGCTAGTCTAAACCAAAACTTCAATGCCTTTATGATGTTATGCTTGCAACTTTGCTATGTGTTGTTACCAATAACATGTATTCAATATCAGTGTGAAGTAAGATAGAGGTTGTAAATCCACTGTTTTTAAAAATATCTTATTGGCTGTTGGTCTATGTTGTTGAGGTCATTAACCATTTATGCATTTATTATTGACTATCTTTGAGAATATCTAATATATAAGATTTCCTTTGTAAACAATGTTTCTACCATAGATTTTATTTTCTTGTGAATTCAGTAACTTTGCAATCATATTTTCCATATGTCTGTGGTAGGTAGTTCAATGTAACTGAAGCAAATGGCAGGTTTTCCGTCAGTCCTCAGTAAAGGTACAGACAGAACTTTACTGAGGACATTTCCTTGATTGACCTTAATTTGCCATTTGTCTTGCCACTTTTACACTTCTATGATGTGAGCTCAGTGTATGTGTGATAGTACAGTAGGATCTTGTATACCGATACCTGTCCTGACGCGTAAATAGAAGTAGTATCAACAATATGTTGGTAAACTAGTTAGTGGTAGTTATTTTTGACGACCTCCGTGGTGCAGTGGTATGTGCGGTGGATTTACAAGATTTTCGATCCCTGATTGGGCCAATTAAGGTTTCCTTAATTGGTTCAGGTCTGGCTGGTGGGAGGCTGTGGCCGTGGCTAGTTACCACCTTACCAGCAAAGATGTATCGCCAAACGATTTAGCATTCTGGTATGATGTTGTGTAACAACTGAATGGGGTGTGGATTTTCATCTTCTTGCTGACAAGTCAGCCCGCTTCCATCTTAGATTGCATCATCATTTACCATCAGGTGAGATTGTAGTCAAGGGCTAACTTGAAAAGATTTAAAAAAAAAGTAGATAAAAGTACCAGATATAGTATAGGTCAGAATGTAATGTAAATGTACCTTGTGGCACTCTGAGAGAATTTAATTTAATGGCATCTCACTCAATAATTTCAAGGCAAAGTTAAATTATCAAACCAAAATTTAGAAAACACATTGAGCTCTGCATAGAGCTTAATGTGTTTTCTAAATCTATCCAGCAGATTGTTATTTGTCTCTGATATCTTCAGACTAAAAATAAAAATAACTTTTTTTTAAATAAATTTATTCCAGCTGGAATCACTTCTGAATCTTGATGACTTGTTACAATGCCCTGTTTGCTATGAGATACCACCTGGGCAGATCTTCCAATGTAATGAGGGCCATCATGTTTGTGGGGGCTGCAAATTGCGTCTGGATGTGTGCCCCGTCTGCCGTGCACTCTTCTTTGGCACGCGGAACTATGCCATGGAAGAGTTAATATCAAATTTTAGGAAAATGCGCAGCCTTGTGAGTATTTCTTTGACATTTATGTCTAACAACTCAAATATTTGGTTATTTTCAGTAATATTTACCATATTATATCTGATATTAGCAGGTAACTTTTATCTGCTGAATTAAATTTGAAAAATGCAAAATCAAATTGTAGCAAAAGTATAATGTGTTTCACATAGATACTGTTTAAAGTTGGAAACAAAATATAAAGCAAAAACTGGATTTATAAAATACAGCTTTGAAGTGTGTCACACACAACAACAAACAAAATGAAAGATTATTTAGATGTTTTTTTCTGTTTAATTTAATTTTTCTATGTTAAACTTTCAGAAAAATAGTAGCAAAGCTTCTGGTTCTGGCTCATCACAGAGCAGTACACCAGCACAAGAAAATGCCTCCGAGGAATGTGAAAATAATGCCAATGAAGATGAGGATGGACAAAGTGTTATAAACAATTATTTTGAAGTGAGTAATTCTAAAATAAATTATATATACAGTAAATCTGTTACAAAAATAATATACAAATACCTGTAATTGCAAATTAGCTATTATTATTAGCCACCATTATGATATTTGTTGTTGTATATTGAGACTGTTATAAATATAAATATAAATGACCTTTAATAATATTTGATCATCTAAGTATGCTCTATCAATTTATATACCAGAACATTCCACCCTAAAGTAGTGTACACAAGCCAAACAAAGATGCATGACTAAAGCTGGAACCCATGTGATTTAACAAATGTTTCAGCAAACCTTGCATAGATGTATGATTGATGTATATGTTGAGTGAGACATAATTTTCATAAAATAGTAAAATGATAACAGCTCATATGCAACTAATCTTTGAAGTCCATTAAAACTGAAATACAGTATAAATACCATATATCGTCATATTCAATTTAACATCAAACTCGTTATAGCGTCAACATCACACGGCTTTGATGGGTTTAGCTTGCTTTCCATACTACACACACTATATAGTGTGACACCCACTCTCTATAACGACAATTAAGTAATAAAAAATACCTTTTAAGTTTCCAAAATTAGTGAAAACTGCACAGCTGTCTACATTCTTTTGTCACTTTATTATCCTAGCCGGTAATGAACTCGACTGTCGGCATCATGCACAAAAAACAACTTTCTAAGAAATTCGTTCTTTTGTTTACAAATTGGGATTGCGCGTGTACACTGTTGTTGACCATGACTAATAAGTATAAGTCATGGAATTAATACGTTATCATATTGTTAGTTGCTCACAAACTTTCAAATAGTAAATATAGCTAGTAAAAATTCACTGTGTAGTGATGAAAAAGTTTTACTTATACATTTTTCTCCTTTTCATATAACAACCACTCTCTATAACGACATAAAATGACAGTTCCTTTAGTGTTATTATATAGAGTATACACTGTAGTTATATCTAGGTAGCATCATGGTTTAAAGCTGCGCCAAAATATACAATAGACATAGTAAATATTTAATTTCTGTTATCTTTTTTTACAACAATGATATTATATCTGTGCGTAACTCATTCTTTAAGCAGATATCTGTGTATTAGTGGTTGTATCAGATTTTGCTACACGGATGCATATTATAATAATTATCTCTAATTTGCAGCGCAACCGAAGACCCCCACAGGCATGCAGCGGACTTTTCAGATGCCTTTGTTGTAAGCCAGGCAGCACAGCTAGATTACCAGCTGCACGTTTACTCAACCATCTGCGTTATTTTCACGCTCCTGATTTAATAGAGGTAAAGAATTATTATTATTAATTGACTTCAAAAAAAGGAGGAGGTTTCTCAATGATATACATTGTAATTTTTTTTGTCATTTTGTTATAATTTGATTTGCCGGCCTTGGCTAGGTAGGTGTCACTTCTTATCATCTAATTTCTTTGATACTTTCACAAATGCCGCTAGAGAAAAATCTCTAGTATGCAGGTTTCCTCACGATGTTTTTCCTTCACGGTTTGGGACACGTAATATTTAATTTCTTAAAATGCACACAACTGAAAAGTTGGAGGTGCATGCCCTGGACCGGATTCAAACCCACACCGTTCGGAATTGAAGGCAGAGGTCACATCCATTGGGTTATCATGTTCACATTATATAGCAGGAAGTTAAAAATACATAATTATACGTACATATATCCCAATGTAGTTTTTAAATAAAAAAATTGTTTATAGGGTCGCTCTGAGAATGGAGAGTACTTACAAGCGTGGCAGTTTGCAACTGTGCCGGGCAAATTTGTCATTGCTGTAAGGATAGCTGACATGGGCATATTCTTCTTGACAATAGATATAACTGGTAAGTATATTGAATAGTACTACATTATGATATAAGTGCGGTAAATTGAAAATTACAGCCGAGACTATATTGCAGCTTAAGCCAAAAGTGAGAGCTATAGTAAGGAAGCAGAGGCTATAATTATCAAAGCGCATGTATGTCGTACGACGTTTTATAGCACATTTGCGAGGAAACACACTTTGAACACACTTTCTGAAAACGAATTTGCATCTTTGCCTGTTTTCCATATAATGGCATTTTGATACGTTTGTCATTTTTGCACAGATAAAGAAGTGCACCAACCAGTGTTTGTTTTTTTTTACAAATATGCACCAAAAACAGCCAGTATTACTAATAAAATAAATTAATATTTTTGTGTTTCTGATACAGATAAATGGCTGACATTTATTGTCAAAATTATTAAAATAAAAGAATTAAATGGCTTTTTATTATATTTTATCTCGTTATTTTTATTCATAAAATGTTGAGCACTTTTCTAACATGAAAACTCTTTGCCAAGATTTAATAAAGTACCGTTCGTTTTTAGATGACAAAGGTTTTATATGACATTACGGCACATGTGCATTTTACTTTACACAGCACATGTGCGTAATGAGATACATTACGATATTAAATTTAATGAAATAAGCGATACTCTACGAGCAAATGTGTTATAAATATCACACATCACTATCCAGTCCTAAAGTAAGCGTACAGCGTAGCTTGTTAATAATGTTATTCTTGTGAAAATATTAATTAATCGTGTCCTTGTCTTGTAGCCACAACATTGTGTGCATGGGTGTCGATGGCCGTGTCTCCGTGGATTGCCCACGAGTTCACCTACACTATTACCATTTGTGGTAATGACCGTGAAGCTATATTTTCTGATAGTGTAAGTATTGAAGACATGTTTCATAAAGCAGGATGGCAAAAGTGGGAGTCACACTCAGAAGTGTCATACACTCATACATTTGTATTAATTCAATCTATTATTTTATAAGATACTTATATAAATAATATTGAGATTTTACATAACGGGAATCAAGATTACTTCTATACTTAGCATAGTAAAATTGTTCTACTTGCTGCTTTTCAGTATAAAATTCAATTCATTTATTCGTATGCATAGATAGGGATACCTTCTAATTTTAAGGTATATCTTTTTTCTCCCTGCTTTTCAAGATTGTTTACCATTTGCTTTTTTCTTAGTTTAATCACGATAAACAACTATTAATGGGTTTTCATTATGTACGCTACTTCTATCTGCTAGTCCCAAAATACATGCAATCTCGTCATTCTCCTTACTAGCGGACCCGGTCAAGCTTCGCTTTGACTTATGTGCGCTTCTTCCCTACCTACAAATGCTCTATACAAACTTCCACCCCCTATTTTGGGAAAGTAGGGGGGTTTGAAAGACAAAAGTAGCCTATGTCACTCTCCATCCCTTCAACTATCTCCACTAAAAACATCACGTCAATTCGTTGCTCTGTTTTACCGTGAAAGACGTACAAACAAATAGACACACTCACTTTCACATTTATAATATTAGTATGGATTAAAATTCTTGACTGTTTAGGGGTGGATTTTTAGTATATAAAAATATACTAAAAATCCACCCCTAAACAGAAGCATTTTCTCGCAGACAAAGTCGCAGGCGTTTATATTAGGATAGTTGACTCATA
Organism: Bicyclus anynana; assembly: GCF_947172395.1. Taxonomy (NCBI): domain Eukaryota; kingdom Metazoa; phylum Arthropoda; class Insecta; order Lepidoptera; family Nymphalidae; genus Bicyclus; species Bicyclus anynana. The sequence continues at coordinate 10,311,665 of NC_069086.1, forward strand.
TCAAATTTAATATAAACAATATTAATTTTGTGTAGTACATGGAATAAGGGTCCGAAATATATCGAAATCAATTAATAAAAGTTAAGGATTTCTTATGAAACTTAATTCAAATATCACGTTTTTTTTTTATTTAGTGACGACGTATAATAACACACTATGGTCGAAATAATTGTTAACAAATTTTTTTGTTAAACGCTCCATTTGTATGAGATTTATTGTAGTGACGTCATGAAACAGTTGAAACATGTGACTGTCATGGCCGACAGGCGTTTTAGCTCGTATTGTCAAAAATATATTTTAATGTAATCGCGTCTCCAAAAAAAAATTCTTTTTAGTCAAGTAGAACGATAATGAAATATTTAAGACCATTTAAAAAAAATTCAACTAGCCTATTGTAACACCACATAGATTGATCGATGTGTTAATTTTTTTAAACAGGTATGGTCAGTGAGATCCTGCGAAGGCACGCTGAAGAAGCGCGGCAACTGTCTGGTGGTGAGCGACGCGGACGCCCTCGCGCTCACCGCGCCGCCCACCATCAGCGGCAAGCTGTCCGTGCGCCGCGTGCCCTTCAGCGAGCTCACCGCGCAGACCTCGCCGCGCACCGTGCTGCGCATCGCCAACAGAGTGCAGCTGCCGGACGACATGGACGACTTCGTGCACGACGTGCGGAACCACATGGATCCCTTCGTGCACGACGTGCGGAACCACTTGGATCCCTTCGTGCACGACGTGCGGAACGACTTGGAGCCCTTCGTGCACGACATACAGGACAACGTCGCGCGACTCACGCAAGTGTTCGCCAACCTGGACCGCCAGGCCTCTCTGTTGCAATCGAGAATTGAGCAGAGCGTGCAACCGCAGGCTTCCACAGCCCACAACGCTGCTCAGGCGTCCGATTCAGATGTGGAGCCACCCCAGCCGAGTGAACCACGTGAGCCACGTGAGCCACGTCCCGAAGCGGGCCTTTCGAGACACGCGCGGAAACGCCTGAAGCAGCGCATGCGAGCTGCACTCGACCGACCCATACCACCGGATGCCTCCACTAGTAATATTCAAAATCAACCTTCTCAATCTAGACAAAATGGTCCGGTCTCTCAGCCGAGTCAGAATGTTTCTCAAGGTACATCTGCCACATCAACCGCACAGAGAAATAATAACCGTCAGAGTGCAGAGAATCTCGGTGCAACAGAAAATGGTCCACACAGACAGCATCGCAACAATATACTGAATGATGAAATGCATGATGAAGTATATAATGGAGTAGCATATAATTTAACTAGTCAGTCTGCACCCGCGGCTCCTACAGCGTCCTCGTCCACTGCGGCACAGTCTTCTTCGCAGACCGGCAACGGCAACCGCAACAAGAAAAAGCGCCGCCACCGCAGATGAACATTTATTTAGTATATCGATTTTGTTACTTATACAAAATAAGTTATTGACAAATATAATTTTTTTTTACATTATATTCGTCCTGTGACAATCCTCTGGGGGGTCTGACGTGCATAATATAATAAAACATGTTTCAGTTTTTACATAATATGTTATCTGTCTTTGACGCCGCAATCTTTACAAGTGCTGTGATATAAAATGAATTCATGTTCAAATTCATTATTAGGTTACGTGAATTTTTCATTGTTTGAACTGTTCCCCAGAGTTGAATATTTGGTGTTTGTTGTCAAAAAAAAAATGATGTTTATTGCGAGTATGTTGTATAATAGGAGGTATGAATATTACTAGTGTTAAAATATTAGTTAATTAATGAATTCAATGGCTATTTGGTTATTATTATCCAAAATTCTGATATACAATTACATTTAATATACATATTATGTTTAATAGCGACGTGTTATTCAATTTGATAACTAATAGGTTAAAATATACTGTAATAAGAATTAAAACGTCTTTCCTTTTACATTCCTCTGGATTTTGAGAGTGATACATCTCAAATTCACCGAGCAAAATTGTCTTACGTTATCGTAGACGGGAATGGGGTAAACTCTAGTGATAGGTAAATATAATGTGTCCTTACACACACATTTTTGACGGCCTCCGTGGCGCAGTGGTATGCGTGGTGGATTTAAAAGACGGTGGTCCTGGGTTCGATCCCCGGCTGGGCAGATTGAGGTTTTCTTAATTGGTCCAGGTCTGGCTGGTGGGAGGCTTCGGCCGTGGGTAGTTACCACCCTACCGACAAAGACGTACCGCCAAGCGATTTAGGGTTCCGGTACGGTGTCGTGTAGAAACCGAAAGGAGTGTGGATTTCATCCTACTCCTAACAAGTTAGCCCGCTTCCATCTTAGATTATTGGAACATCATTTACAACAAATTAAAAATGAGGGTATAAATCACTAATCATTTTACATCTAATAATAATTATAATTAACTTTTTCTTAAATTAATGAAAATAAATTTGATTTATATGCTTAGAACAATTAGATTTGGTTAATATCTATATATATAAAAGAAAGTCGTGTTAGTTACTCCACTTATAACTCAAGAACGGCTGAACCGATTTAGCTGAAAATTGGCAGGGAGGTAGTTTAGAGCCAGGAGAAGGACATAGGATACTTTTTATAAAAAAAGTCGGGTTTTCCTTCCTGACGCTATAACTCCAGAACGCACGAACCGATTTCCACGGTTTTGCATTCGTTGAAAAGGTCTCGGGCTCCGTGAGGTTTATAGCCAAGAAAATTCAGGAAAAATTTTAACGTAGGGTAGGGATAGGGGTATGGTAGGGATAGGGTAGAGGTAGTTGAAAGTTTACATCGAGTTTCACGCGGACGAAGTCGCGGGCGTCCGCTAGTATTTTATATAACATTTTTAAACAAACCATACATAATTTTAAATCAATAAGTTATGAACATGCGTTTTCTACCTTTATTTCTAATTTCTTTGTCGGTAAACAGTACTCATCAAGAAAAGTTGTAGTATAGATTATTTTGTTACTGAACCTGCTTTGACGAAGTTAATTTGTCTTTTAGTCAATCCTTCCTTTAAGTAGTCAATCCTTTTTGAGTTCTAGCTACTGACAGGTTTATAGCTGCACGTATAATTTGAAGTACCTACTCTATCATGACGACGCGAGTAAAGACCCCTAACCAGAAGCACCTTGCATCCAACCAACAAATACCTTGCTGTTCCTATTGTCTCACCACACGTATAGCAAGATTTTTCAGTGGCTTTCTCCCATAGTACTATGTTACTCTGATCTGGGAGAGTCATTTGAAAGGCATTAAGATAGAATATTAATAAGGCAGGAGACTAGCCATATATCAAGGCGCGCCACTTTAGTGCAATAGGGATGCAGATGTCACCTAAGGATATCCACTCATTTTGGATTTCTAAATTCATTGCGTGCACTTTGTAGCTGCCATTTTCATCTGGATATAATAGTAGATTGTTATACAAGGGGCTAAAAAGACCCATTATACACGAGGTATTTTTAGGGCCTGAGACGTAAGTCGAGGGCCGCCTAAATAGAAACCGAGGATATAATGGGTTTAGCCCCACGTGTTACACTCTGATTTTCACTACGATTGCGAGAAAATAAAATAGTTTAGTTCAATATTCAATGATTTATTTAATTGAAAATTAAATGTACAAAGTCTACAATCTTGGATATTATGGGAGATGCTTTTACCCGGTAACATAATTTCCAGCTACTGAATAACGAGTATATGAGGTAAACGTGGGAGATAATAGTTTTTAAAAACTCCTTTCGTAAGTGAATCCATTTGTTGTTGTTTTCTTCACTTATAAAATTTTTCGTAGGTAAGTATTTAAGTAAATGCGTCTGGACTTTGATGGTAACAGATTGAAAATTGCATCCATCTCCAAATTAGGATCACTATTCTCAGTAGATGAAGACACTAATAACAATTAATGTTGAAATATATGAAAGTTACAGTCACAAATTTACAATTATTTTCTGAAATAAATCAAGTGTGTATGTATGTATTTGTTTTTTAAATTCTCGCTTTTTAATTTTATTTTTTTCACATGAGAAAAAGGCAAAGGTATTAATTACACCGTAAAGGATGTTCCATGTCTTCAATAAAAATTAAATAAAAAAATGAACGCATTCCACAGACAAGAACGCTGCATTTATTTCCAATTTAAAGTTTTTTATTTATTTTTCAAAACAATCAGAGCCTTACCTATAATGATTCAATTTTCGAATAAAACCTCCTCCGTTTTATAGTAGGCTAGTACTCGTAACAGACAAGAATTAAAAAAACAAAATTATTTTAGCCCCTAGAGGCTAATATGCTTGTTTAGCCCCGCTGTGGAGTGGTAATATGACAGTGTTTTTGAGCAAGAGTAGTGAAAAAAGGATTTTAGCCATAGAGCCCAAAGTAATAACGAGTCTCCTTTCTTAGAGACTTCCTCCCCTGTCTGATAGTAGCGACCCAAGGTAGACAAATTCACTAACAAACTCCAGGTCTGAGAGCTCTCCGTTTCTTGCTAGATACCACAACCCATTCATTTATAAGAAAATTTTAGGTCAAGTGGTTGAAGATTTTTGCTTCAAAATTGAGTTGCAAGATTACACCTGAACAAACATATATACATACTTACAAACTTGTAATAATTGAAAAAGTAAATAATTGAAAATTCGAAAACATGATAGGCGACAACAAGCCACCTTGGGAGACACCAATCCGAGTATAAGTGTTCAAACTTGTATACCCAGCTAAGTACGTTCGCTAGAAGTAACTAAGAAACCAATCAATGACCGTAGGAAACGACCGTATCGACCGTAGGATTCAGTGACTCTTTTATAATTCGTTCACGTTTCAAGTTATCTTTTTGTAAAATAATGAGTCTATTTATTATAATTATTTAACACATGCAAATATATTAACAAGAGCCCCCTCCTGTAAATAGGAGTTGGAACTTTACATTGAGTTTTACGAGGTCACGCGGACGAAGTCGCGCGCGTCCGCTAGTCTTATAATAAGAACCTAAAGCCACTGATACACATGCTCATTTCAAGCACGAAAGCATGGTACTATTGAGCAGTTGTTACTTATTAGCATGTGTATGTTATTAGCATGTGTGTGTGTAATGTTGCGACATTGCTAATAATGAGCATGCTTATTTCGAGCTTGCTCAAGAATCAACAGTCGTGCGATTTATGAGCATGCTTCTTGCAGCGGAAGGGGGCGTGCTTGTAGCGCGTCTGAATAGGTTTGCTTTTTGAGTACCTGTCTTAACACGATACTATAGACAGAGAGCTGCAGATACAAATTAGCATGTGTAATTGGAATGTTTGCTTTGAGTATGCTTATTCAGGAGCATACTTAAAAATAGCATGCTTATTGCTAGCAAATGTAAACTGATGATAAGCTGTAAGCATGCTCGTAAGGAGCGTACTTAATAGCTCGTTTTTAGCATGCTGTTTTAAAGCATGTGTATCAGTACCATAATAATATCTACATAAAAAGAAAACAACAATTTTTATCAAGATTGCAAACCCAAGATGACAGAACTTATTTATGGTTACCATAGGACCGAGAATAAGTGACTACAGCGCCCTCATTTATTTTCTACTATTTTGTGTCGCACTATAAATGTATACACCCGTTACTATTCCTTGTATTTTTTTTTGGTTGTGTGGAAGAGATCACTCATTACCGAATAGTCTGGCAATTGTACATTAGTTTTTAATTAATTCAGTCATTCACCTACATTTTTTGATTGATCTTCAATGTCACACTACTCACAGTCTCACACATGAGGAAGTTCTATAATTTCGCGATAGATGGCATATAGCATGTACTGACAAGCTAATCTGTCTTCTCGACGCTAGATGTCGTTATCAATAGAATATTCGAGAAAATGTATAGTTGAGTAGCATCAAGCATGACACATCGTCCTCAGTTACGTAACCACGATTTCGTAGTTGTGTTTGTTCCAGTTTATTAATTGATTAATTAATTGTGCTTTATCGTGATTTATGTGAATAATAATAATTGTATTCGTGTCAAAGCAAGGTGAATAATAATAAGACATTACATTTTCAATTTACATGTCTAGAAATGGTTTGCCTCAAATTCCATATAGGCTCACAAACTGGAAAATTAGCTTGATATTTTGAGAACTTCCCAAGTTAACTCATAGCAGCTACGCCTTTTGTGTGTCTTGGGTGAAATCAAAAATGTTTTTTTTTATTTCTTTGACTTGGTATTAGATAAATGAACATTGTATATTGGTTACTATATTGAATTTGTAAATAGATAACTAGCGCCATCTTTGTGAAATGCTTCAAACTTCGTGGCGGTGATGCGTTGTACGATGATATAACTTGGTAAGAACATTCTTGTAGCTTTTCATGACTAGCCCTAACTTTATTTATTCTTAAGAACACAAATTATACTCTCTAATATTTCTATTTCAATTAATAAAATAAAATACCTATGCATATACTTTTTATACGGTTGACAACATAAACTCACTAATAAATTTTCATCATGGCAACATACTCGTAACTCACACGCTGACAGACTATGTACTTGACATACGTGTACTCTGCTGGTTTGAGGTTTTTTAAAGCAGGAAATGGATTAATTTCCAATAATTCTTAATGGCTATTCTGTACAGAATTAACATGATTTATTTAAAGGAAGGGTACTAAATTCAATTTTTTTTAATTTTTTTATTCTATGACTATCGTACCGGGTCAAGCTTCTCTTCGCATTCGCACTTTTTGTCTACCCTTCCTACTAGGACTACTCCTACCCTACCCTACCCTACTACTCTGATCCTACCCCTACCCTACCTCTATACGCTATCTCTACCCCTTCTCTACCTCATCACTACCCATAACCTACACTACTCTATTTTTACCCAACCCCTAAACTACCTTACTTTGACCATACCGTAATCTTTAAGTGTTAAGTGGAAAGGTTCCGGGAAGGCAAAAAAAATTAGTGGCGTTAGGGTAGGGGTAGGGGCGCTCCCCTCTACCCTACCCTACCCCTACCCTAACGCCACTAATTTTTTTTTGCCTTCCCGGAACCTTTCCACTTAACACTTAAAGATTACGGTATGGTTTAAAAGTTCAAATTGACTTTTAAGTATTATTACGAATCGATTGTACGGCAGTATAAATTTTTTTTAAACTTTTTCAGGCAATTTTTTAAATTATTTTCTCCGTATATACAAGGAATATTAAAAAAAAGTGTAAGTGAAATCGGGACAGCTGCTTCCAGCTGCTGCAGATTTCCGCTTAGGAACATAGTCAAGATTCATTTTTATATTATAGATAAGTTAGCTTTTCTGATCGTGTAAGTGCTCGATCGTAGGCTCAAAAATTCAAAATTCAGTTAACTAATATGGCGATAGCTAGAAGGGAGGTCGCGGGATTTGCCTGGCTTGTGAATACCTATGACAACTGCTTTCTTCCACGCATTGAGAAAGGAGCAGTGAGCCAGGAGGACATTGAAACTGAAATTCAATTAAAAGGTTTATAATTATACAGCTTTCTCGCTAGAGTCAGGACCTGGGGCCTTTTTTTGTGTAGATCTTCGATAAACGAACAAACCTCATCGCATGTCGTAGGGGCAATTTCAACTCCGTCCGGGAGAAAGATTGGAGGAAAGCGAGTTCCAAATTCACTTGTCTCTCTACTTGAGGTCGAGGGAAGAGACCATTGGAGTGCACTGGGATTCTAGACTGTCAGCTTTGCAATTGGCCTTATCGATACCCTCAAATACGTAAATAATAGATACGGGAATAGTAGTTCGTAGAATGCTAAGTGCGATGGGTTGAGCAGACTCAGCCTATTGTCCGTCACGGAGGTGGACAGTTTGTCTCCGATAACATGTTGGTTTGTCAGACAAATTAGCCCTTGACTGGTATCTCATGTGACGATGCAATCTAAGATACATCTTAGATTGCATCGTCACATGAGCAGGCTTAGTTAGAATAGGTACAAGTTTACTGTTCCAGTTACTCTTTCTATTTAACGGTTTCTACTCGGCGGATATTTTTTCTAATATTATTACGTATTATGGTGTAAGCAACCAAAAACATTAAAAATACCCATTAAATCTACTTTGACGTAGCGTTTACCCACTTTGCTTAAAAAAAGGAAAACATAACACACGGTACATCAATGCCTGATCTACCCGAAAACAATTTATGTTAACTCTTATAATACTTCCTCTTGTTTGATATTTATCCCTAAGAACATGTTTATTTTTCCTAGATCCTTCATTTCAAACTTACTTTGTAACTCTGTTTTAATTTGATTTTTCTCCTCATCGTCATTCCAAAAAAAATCAAACGATCTACATAAATTTCTATTTTCATTAAAACGTTCTCTTAACTCCTAACTCTAACAACACTTTATTAAGTTTATCATTCCAAGCACGAAAGGCATGTTTTAGTCCATAAAGTTCTTTTCTCAACAGACATACATGGTTTTCATAACCTTTCTCTTCAAAATTTCTTGGGCTGTTTCATTAAAATTCTTACAGTTAAATCACCATTAAAAAAAAAATGCTTTCACTACATCCATGTAATCTATCTATAGTTAAAGCTCTGCTGCTATTGCCAAAAGAAAACTTAAAGTACTAGCCGTTATACTTTCAATTCAATGAATAAGGTATCCTCTGGCTTCTTCTACTAAGTCTTGTTTTTTTTAAGGAATTCAACTCTAATAGTTTTTGCTCATTCTTCTATATCTTCTCTTGATAACGTGTCTTCTAAAGTTAGTGGCTCGTCTTTAGCTATTCTTACTGTATGTTATAGCAAACAATCTTTGAACACTCTTGGTATACGTTTTCGTAAAGGATATCTCCTACCTTCAGTAACGTTCTCTATTCCTGTTTCTGGAATATTCTCAATATCCCCTATGTCAGATTCTTCTATTGTTTCTACACCATTCTCTATCTGAATAACCTCTTTCAACGTCACTGGTGTTTCTAATATGGGTATACTCTTTACAGCTGGTTCGACTATATTTCCTAGAGGTATAATTACTTTCTCAATTATTCTGTTATAACTCTTAGAAATATCATTTGCTTAAAGATTTCAAAGACAAAACATCTCTAGATTTATAAAGCTTGTTAAACAACATCCAAGCAGGTGAGTAAGCTTATTGGTTTTTGATATCCTCATATGGAGGCTGTTCCCGGGTTTGGGTATCATTATAATTTCTGATATTCCGGTAGTGTTTAATAGTTCTGAAAATTCCACTGAAAATTAAAACACAAACATGACTATTTTGAAAGTTGTCGTTATACCTCATCTGATATTAAGGAGTACCCAAGAGTTTTATTAAAATGAAGTCCTTTTTATAATGGACTTCTCTTGGGGAGCAATTTTTTATTGATAAATTATGTTGATGTTAAAAATCCAGAAACTCATGGAAGTCTGCTTGTGTCTGGGTCGCCGTTATTTGAGGTAAAAGATATTTTAATTATGGTTTGCAAACTTTATGAGATTCACAGCGCCATCTATTTTATGTCTAAAAGAACAAAACTTTCGCACTAGATGGAGCTTTGGACATGGACATATATACATCTATTTGACAACAGATGGTGGGTGGTGATATTTTATTTATGTACTTAATAATGTTGAGATTGATAATATTTGTAGTACGTAAATTTAAATGTATCGAAATATATTGACACAATAAGTTACAGGGCTTTCTTTTTCTGTAAATATTAAAGCTGTTTTTTTTTAGTTTTCCTCATATTAATTAACTATCTTTTTTCTTAGTATTGATTTGATGTTTTCAAATCTTTTACTAGGATTTATTTTTTACGAGTTTAAGCATTTCTTAAAATAATTATTAATTTAGGAAATGTCTAGTTCATAGGGTTAATTAGTCGCCATCTATTGAGTACGGTAGGAAGTTGATTACAAGAAAGTTACACTACTTGTCGGCAGGTGGCAGTGACAAGACATTTTGTAAATTATTATTATTATTTGTTAAATTCTGTTGATGTGTTGAAGCTATTTCTTTTTTTTAATTTTTTTCAAGTTTCTACGAAAGGATACTTATATATTTTAGTTAATTACCTTTGTTATATTCCATTATAATATGTAGCGATTTCAAAAGCCCATGTGAAAACGTTGAAAGAAAGTTATTTTAAAAAATATACACGTAGATCAACATAACATAATAAAGATGAAGAAATTCACAATGAAAGGGAGGAGATAAATAATTTTCGAAAGTTCGGTGGATCTGTAAGTTCTTTACCTGTATGATAGTGTAATTTGTGTTACTGTAGGTAGGTAGCATAGTGATGTGTTGTTATCTACACAAAACCGCTTAAATATAAATTTGATAGCAAAATTTCAACAAACTTATGTTACATATTTATTAAGTTGTACCCAATTAACCTTTTATCTTTTTTTGTAGGTAGGTACAGCAGGTTTAACTATAAACTATTTTATGAAATTGTTATTTCATTACCATAAAAATACACTGTCTTGAATTTTTATATATATCCAAACAATGCTGATTTCTCTGTGTTGTTGTAGTACCTATTATATTGCTAAATTAAATTACCTACTCTAATGCTAAAAGGGCCTGTGTGTGTGGGACCTCTACAATATGCCAAAAAGTTAATACTTTGCGGGGTCATCTTAATATCAGCCATTACTTTTAATGGAACTCTACAGACAGTGCCAGACCTTTCTCTAAAGAACAGAATTTTGAACTTAGAGCTGTTGGTCGGCAGGTTGGTTAAGTGATAATGTTTGACTTTATAGCAATCACTATCAAATGTATACATTAATGTCCAGGCGTCAGAATCAATAAATTAACACAGATAGGCAATGATTTCACATTTTTGAAGATTATTAGTAAACTGGTGGCCGTGATGCATTTATTTTCTTTCATTGTTTCAGATATATGCCAAGATGAATATGATAGAAGTTGATCCGAAGTTGTTTGTCAAATGTCGATTATGTTTGGATGAAACGGGACAGTATCAGATAGTCCCAAATGTCCAAATGCAAATCAAATATTGCTTTGATATAGATGTGAGTATTATGTTGGTCAATAATATTTAAGATCACTTACAGATTCACTTATGGCTAATAACTCAAAGCAATCAACATATAATTAGCATTATTTATGACTATTCATAAATATTGATGAATGTTCATTTGAGCATGAAAAATTTCACTTGCCTTAAACTAAAATACACTTTTTCAAAGTCCTAAATTTACCTTTAGAAAACAAGAACAAGAAAACACAAAACTATAGATAACTATTTTCTTGGTTCATTATTTCAGGTTGAACCATTTGATGGCCTACCACAACTCGTTTGTAAGAAATGTGAATCTATTTTGAGCCAACATGCTGGAATAAAACAAATGTTTCAGGAGAAACAAAAGAATCTCAAATCAAAATTGAATGCAAATGTAAGTTTCATTTTCTTTACAGTATAACTATATGTATAGACTGCCAGACCTAAATCATTTTATAGAAGTACAATGCCCGACCATGGTACTACGAATATTTCTAGTTCTTTTATATTACTGCCTTACAGTGAACTGTCAGAAATTGTCACTATCAATGTAAAGGCAATAATCAGTACCAGGTTGATATAGAATGTTGATTTATACACTCACTACAATTTTATATTGTTGCGATATTACTAAAGAAAGTGTTATATTCCCAGTTTGACTGCTATTAGTTGACTTCTTGCTCTTTGTGAAATGTCATGGCACATATTGTAGGCCTACTGGTCTGGTTTGGATCTTTTTAAAATAATTGTGATTCAAACTTCATCATTCCTGACAAACTTTCAGCCATAATAAAATGACATAGGTCTGGCCAAATAGGCTCTTTAAAATTAAAGAATATATTTATAAATACAAGATTTTTTTTATTTTTATGTAATGCAACAATCTATTAAAGACTGCAGATAGATAGATAACACATTACATTAAATAATTTAAGTTTACCTGGAAATTATGGATCTATTTTGAAATGAGCATACATTTAAATTGATGTTTGTTAAATGTTTATTATAATATGACTGTTTCATATGTAAGTATTATCATTTAAATAAATTTCATATGTATTTAAAGGCAATAAACTTTCAGGCAAACATTGATAATATAATTCAACAACAGCAGGATACTGTAAGCTCCACACAGGCAGATACTGAAAATAAAAATAAACTAGAAGAAATCAAATTCAATAAAAAAATCGTCATCATCAAAAAATCATCAGCTTCCACTAGACGTATTTCTACAGAATCTGAAACTTCTAATCATAGTCAGAAGAAAAAGAATAAGAATACAAAAAAGGCCTGGCAGAGTGCATACACTAAATATTTTATATGTAGATTTTGTAGTAAATCCTTTAAAGATTTAAAGGGTATTAACAGTCACATCAAAAAACAGTGCAAATTGTATAAAAAGTATTCAAATATAAATAAATCCTACTGCTTAGTACATTTAAATAAAATAAAGTCCCACACATCGCCACAATCTAACATTACTGGTTCCACAGAAAATGTTGTTTGTAGTAAAAATAAAATTATTCAATCCAGTAGACCAAATTTTTATGTTCTTTATACTGACAAATCACAAATAAATGTGAGATATGAGTCATCTGAATCCTCTGACGAAGATTTCTTTACTGATAAAAAGAAACGTAAACGACGGCGTCAGATTTCTAGTAGCTCAAATGAAACTGTTGTGGTTGATCAAAATATTGCTAAAAAATCTGATCATGTAAAACAAGCTAAAGTTAAAAAACCCAAAAAAGATGAAAATAAGGACATGATTTCAGATATAGAATGTGTAAATATAGAAGATTCTGACAGCAATTCTACAAAAAGTAGTGTAAAAACCAAAGACGATTTACTTCCTGAAAAAACAAATACAATCAATGATACCATGGTAAATCGTATCATTGGTACGTGTTTCAGCAAGTATATGAATAGATTAAATGCATCTGAAGGAGATAACACTTCAAAAGACAAGGTAGATTCTTCTCTTAAACATAAAGTTTTGAGCATAGGAAGAAAAGTAATTAACAAAAATGGTCTCAACACTACTGGACTCTTGAGATATATGGAACATAAAAATCTCGAAGTAGTTTGGGTTTCGACAATTGACACTAAAGTTCTAATAAAGACCAGAATAAAAGAAAGTGGAGATAATGATAATACACATTTTGGTTGGGAAAACATATCGCTGCCAACACACAATCATATAACTAAAGATTTCTCTAATGACTTTGAAAGAATTTCAGCACTTGAGTCAAGTGTAAATGAATGTGAAGAAGAACAATTAAATCAAGCTAATCTACAGTGCGAAAAAATTACTGAAAAGGAGCAAGTAGGAAGTAATGCAATACATTTAGAAAATTCAAAGGAAGCTGATACACAAAATATTGGTAACAATTCTAATAACGACCCAGTTCCAAATAAAGTTTCATCTGAAGTTGGCAAAGTCGAGAAAAAAGTAGGTGATAATCCTTATTTACGTGCAGTTTTGGATGCTGAGAAAAGTTTTTACACAAAGTTACTAAATGCAAATCCTGTTGCAAACCCTAAGCAATTACCCAAAAAGAATACTTTTAATGAACCAGCATCTATTGTTAAATTATATTCAAATGAAATGCAGAAAGAGTCTGAAGTTCCCGAAGAGTCTAATGTCGAAAAGAGCAATGATATGCTTCATATGCCCATTATAACATCCACAGTGTCACTAGCACCTATTGACAATCAACACGAAATAAACGAACAAGCTAATATTGAGTCTAGTAATCAAAGTGCTAATGAATTAAATAACTATATTAGTACAATAGCACCACAACCACAATCATCTATGCCCAAAATAAAAGTTAAACCTGTGTCTGAGCTAATGTCAGAAAGGGCACTCAGTCAACAGAATAACACATTTGTGTCAACTGCAGGTTGGATAAGTGATGCAAGCCAAAATGATGTGTTGCAATCAAATTCTAGTAACATGCTTTTTATAGCGAGCCAACCTTTTACAAATGTTATTCCTGTACAGCAAGATCTTCTTTACTATCCTCAAAATCAAGTTAATAATCTTGGATTATATAATTCTGCACTAATAAATAAGTCTGCATCAAAGTCACAATGCCAAGAATATGTTAAATTGCATACTGTTGAATTGCCTAACACGAAAACGAATTCCCCATTTCGATATTTACAAAAGTTATTGCAAATTCACAAAATACATTTGATGGATAGTGAAGATGTGTTATCACCTGCAATGAAATGTCTTATGAAGTTCAAAGTGGTGTTTGAACAAGAAAGTAACTCACCTGTAAAATTGTCTTTGCATTTATTTTGTGGAAGTAATGTATTTTGTATAAAAGTCAAGGACGATGATATGAAACAATTAGATTTAACCCAGTTTTCAGCTAATTGGCAATGGGAAATACTTAAGGTGTTTAGAGGTGACGATATTGTGCCTAAATTGAAAGCAAATGCCTTGAAGCTTGGTAAGGAAATTCACGCTTATGTCAATTATTTTACAAGTTTGCTGAGGTCAATCGTGTATTCGAAAGAATCATAAACAGTAATGTTACTATAGCTTGGCAAATTCATTCGTAACACTTCCGATGGTGCGCGGGGACGGGGCGGGTAGCGATGATAGATAAAAATTGACGAACACATAACTTATTACGTTACGAATAAGTCTTCAGATGTCTCTGAATATCCTGTTTATGTTATAAAGGACTTCGTTTAAGTATTAATATATATATTATTATTACTTTTAAGATAACTTTAGTCGATTATTAAATTAACATACAATAGTTAATTAATCATTATATATGCAAATTCGCGCAATAGCACAAATATCATTTCTTCAAAGTGGTATGTCAAAATATTTTTTGAATTATATGGTATAGTTTTAAAAAAGGAGTACAAAAAGTATCAACTGCCAATAATTTTCCCAACGATAAATAAGAGGGTTTTCATTTTAAGTTTGTAATCAAGTGGGATGATGATTGAATAATGACAAAGACAATTTTCTTGCTCAGTAAAGTTGTTAACGAAAGGTCCCAGACGGTTCTTTGGGCTTTTAGACTCAATTTTCTTAGATCTTGACAACTTAGGATTTAATTTTCATATTTTCACTTTTCTTCCAATATCTATCAGCTTTCATTATCGCCGGCGTAAATTAATAAATGATGTAAATTCTTAAAAATATCATTTAATATAATTAAGGTTTACCAATACCTGAATGAATCTTTTCACACTTCTTTTCACTCTTCAGTTTCGCTATACTTCGTATAGGAATAGCTAAGGACTCCCGCACACGGGCCACCGGCCACAAAGACAAAACGCCACTACCGGCATATTTCGTGTGGTTTCATACATTTTGTATGGACTCGCCGCACACGGTTGACGCCAGTGGCCGCCGCACGCTACAATCGTCGCTGCTCTTGTGGCCCGCACCGGCCACTAAACGTCAACACAAAACGCCGCCACACGCCACTCGCGCGATTCCGCACCTCTATTAAAATTGGATGTATCCAATAACTGCGGATTCGTCTTCTACGACGACGTTTTCTTATCAAAAGCAGCGCAATTAAACCTTTGTTCGAGTCCATTATGATATAGTTACGTGGTTTAAAAAAAGTAGCAGCCACGGACCATCGGCCACAAGTGGCTGTCGCGTGTGGCCCGTGTGCGGCGACACTAACTTACTAACTTACAAAACCTCAACAGACTTGCTGGCAGGTCAGACTTGGTTTGCCATAATGAACATTACGCGATTTGTTGATTGATAAACACTACTTACAAAAAAATTTAAAACAAAACAAACAAAAACCCAAGTTGCATTTAAAAAGTGAAAAATAATATTAAAAAACTCAATCTTAAAGTATATATGTATGTATTAATAATTCTAAAAAAAATACGTCGAGTTGGGGGACCGCTCCAAATTATTCAATAACAGTGGACGCCCGCGACTTCGTTCGCGTGATATAAAGTAGGCGGAGCGTCAGCAATATTTTGAAGTCATTTTATAAATGTTTTCTATCCATAGTTTAGTGTTTAAATTCATCTATGTGTAGGTAAAAGGCTATTTTGTAATTAAATTGTTAGGATCGGTTCCCCAACGCGTAGTTTTTTTTTAGACTTATTAATAGATGGTCATAACCCTGTAGTGCGTAGGCGAAGGCGCGTTTATGTGGTTTGCCTACACCTATAGTACGTAACTGCACTACTTTATATACATATTGACGGCCCCCGTGGCGCAGTGATATGTGCAGAGGATATACAAGACTGAGGTCCTGGGTTCGATCCCCGGCAGGGCCGATTTAGATTTTCTTAATTGGTTCTGGTCTGACTGGTGGGAGTCTTCAGCCGTAGCTAGTTACCACCCTATCGGCTAAGACGGACCGTTAAGCGATTAAGCGTTCCGGTACGATGTCGTGTAGAAACCCAAAGCGGTGTCGATTTTTATCCTTCTTCTAACAAGATAGGCCGCTTCCATCTAGATTGCAACATCACTTACCATCAAGTGAGATTGTAGTCAAGGGCTAACTTGTAAAGAATAAAAAATAAATATACACTAATAGTTTAATGTCACATACTCACAATTGAAACATTTGATGCCATTGGCTTGTTTTATTAAAAGATGATTTCGTTTCTGTGTTATTTATATTGTGTTCGGCAGATTTTATTACTATTATTATATGTTTAACTATGTACTAATATATCTATCTATTACAGTTGTGTTTGTCTGTGTTTGTAAAAATATATTTATAGACTTAAAATAGTAGTTATGGTATAATGCCATTTATACGATATTATTTAAGTCGAACATTAAAATATAGTTTTCATTGCGAATTGTTATTTTGCGAACATTGTCTTATTTGTATGAAGTGAAACTATGTAAAAATATATTATAACTGTATAGCCTCTTGGTTCGTCATCAACCCATATTCGGCTCACTGCTGAGCTCGAGTCTCCTCTCAGAATGAGAGGGGTTAGGCCAATAGTCCACCACGCTGGCCCAATGCGGATTGGCAGACTTCACACACGCAGAGAATGAAGATAATTCTCTGGTATGCAGGTTTCCTCACGATGTTTTCCTTCACCGATTGAGACACGTGATATTTAATTTCTTAAAATGCACACAACTGAAAAGTTGGAGGTGCATGCCCGGGACCGGATTCGAACCCACACCCTCCGGAGTCGGAGGCAGAGGTCATATCCACTAGGCTATCACTGCTCTTGGTTGGCTATCAATTATTATTATTATATTATAGACTTTCGCTAATGCGCCTATATCATTGTGCTTCTTGTTGTTTCATATATTTATCCAACATCAATATTTATGTATAACTAGCGATATTATGATTAGTCTATACTACGCCAGTACGTAACGTACTGCCGGACAGCCCCTGTGCCATGGGCGTAGCCAGGATTGTATCTGGTGGGCAGCTATACTTAAATTGTGTATCTCACATTACTTGCCCGTCCCTTGCTACGCCCATGCCCTGTGCTTCCGCTTCTTAAATCTGATATATTTTCTGTACTATCTGTTATTACTTTTTATACATATATACCTTCTCTTGCATCACTATCTACTGCTGAAAACTGAAAATCTGTTAAATAGTTTAAAAGATCTAAGCGACATCATTTTATACTATGTGATGATCATATACGAGATATACTAAAGAATGGTCATAAACCTAATTGTATATTTATTAAAATGTTTATAATATTTAGGTAAGTGTAAATTAAATTAATTATTAATTAACAAAAACTTATTGATAAACTAATCCATAACAATGTATAGGAAACCTATGAAATAACTGTGCCAATTAATTGAAATTCGTCAGTCGGTTGCAATGAGTATCAAAGAGTTACACGCATACTTGGACACTTGATCTCTGCCTCAGTTGTGAGAACAGGGTAGCGGTATGGAGATGAATATAAGTTACTGTTTTTGTAAATATTTAGGTATGTATTGGATTTGTCCACGACGTGTAACACATAGGCCAAATTGTGGCTAATTGCATAAGAGTTGTAATTGTCTAAGATCCGGCATAAAGAATATATATATACCCTCATATTTAGTTGCGATAATAAATAAATGATAGAAAATATTGCGGCCAAACACATTTTTCTTATAAAATATCGGAAACCATGAAGTAGATCAAAAGCAACTTAATACAGTAAAATTAAGCATAAAATAAGCTCTCATTTGACAAAGTAACTGATGAGAGTATTTGTATAACATTAATTAACTGTCTATATCTGGCAACCCCACACTTGCAGCAATTGAAAACGTAAAGATTTTCAATTCTGTTGGATATATAAAATCATACACAGATTAAAATAATATACCCTTAGTATATTATTTTAATCTGTGTATGATTTTATTTAGCTAAGAGGGAAAAAATAAATAAAGTACTAAAATATATGTCAAAAATTCACTAAGCAACCTATTTGCAATGTGTCAATGTGAATATTTTGTATCATTTATTTCTTATCCCAAATAAATAACAGAAGAGGGTATAAATTCCTTATGCCGGATTTCGTAGTATAACCATCCTTAGATACTATTAGTATTAAATATATTATACTCTTATATTTCTGTTGAGTAATAACTATTATTGTAAATAATGTATGTACCTCTCGGCTACTTACAGGGGCGTAGCTATATCAATGATACGGGACAAGCAAAAATTTGTAAATTGTAATCCACAATCTCACTTACCTAATCTGGTGCTTCACGAAAAAAAACACTATAAAAACTGTTTAATCCGGCTTAAGCGTGCGCTCAAATGTTGGAAATATCCTACATAGATTAAGTCATTGTCATATTTATTTTAAGCAAGCATTTTTGTTTCTTTTGTGACAAATCTTTACCCTTTATTTGGGCCCCCCATCTAATTTTGATACTGAAATACTGATACTGCTCTCCGAGGCACGCTACGCCACTGGTTACGTCATAGATATTCCTATACTACATACATGTAATGTCTCGTGCTGGAGGAATTTTGAACAAATTACGTTACACATGCCACGGTGTGCATGAGCCCTAAATTAGTACTGTCAACAAAAACGATTATTATATGAAACAGTTCCTTTTAATTATTTTTTTGTATACCAGCCCTAATTATAAAGAACGGGGTATAAATACAAAATCACCAACAAAAATGTATTAAACAGTCTTTGTCGATCAAATTAAATTAGCCCAAAGGCAGATGGACTATCGATTTTTTTTTTATAGCAAAAATCATATTGATTTCCATTTATTAGAAAAGATACCTGTTTATTGAAGATTTTATAATATTATGATTATGATGTGTTATTTTGTATATAAATACGACTACAAATTTGTAACCAGCGTCACTCGGAATTATATATGGGTTCTAACGATATCCTATCATCATATGTTATCCTCAAACCGAAGTTTGAGGATAACATATGATGATGTCACTATTTGAAAAGCCTTCCTATTTTTAGCCGCTCCTTTTATCTGCGTATAGTCTAGCCCAGTCCACTGACCTACATCGTCCGACCATTGTCGTCTTTGGCGGCCGGTTGCTCTTTTGCCCAATATTAGTTTTCCAATATCCTATTGTCATCATCATCGTATCAGCCGATGGACGTCCACTGCGGTGGACATAGAGATTTTTTGTAGGGACTTCCAAACATCACGATCCAGAGCCACCTGCGAATCTGCTTGATGTCGTCAGTCCAACTGGTGGGGGGTCGACCAACACTGCGCTCCTTTGGACTCCAACGTACATCGACTCTTCGAACTATGTGCCCCGCCCATTGCCACTTCGCGACTCGTTGAGTTATATCAGTGAGATTTAGAATTATTATTATTATTCTTCGAATATCCTATACCTACGTCTAAATCTTTCTGGCATTTACAAAGAAACAAATATCTACACTTATCTACCCATATGCAACAAATCTGTAAGCAAAATATAGCTATTACATTAATTAAAAAAAGATAAGGTATGTACATAAGAAAATATTAGATATTACAAAAAATATATAAAACCTTCCTGGCAATACCTTCAATAAAGTAAGATGTAAATACAAAATTACACGTGTCGACTTGTTAGCTGCACCATGCTACAATGAAAGTAGTATAATGAGCATCAGCAAGGAAGGAGAGGGTAATTTTACAGTGGATTCGCTTTTCACGTCCGTTCTTTATAATCTCTATGGTTAGATTTATTGATATTAATTTTAATTACATTTAGATGTTATGTTGTAAGATAAAAAAAAACAAGACTTTATGGTATGTTTGTTCTTTTTATGAAATAAAAAGGATATATTATAATAAACTTTTTAAATCAAAATATAATGTTTTTCATTTCTATGTACACTCATATACCTAGTACATGTACCATTCATACGATTGCGATGAATCTTTGACGAATTTCTGAATCGGTTCAAGCACTCACATAGTGAATCACACCGTGAATGTGGCGAATCGGGTGATGTAGGTCTATCATTGCAGATCTAACAATTTGTTCTACTAGCAGTAAAAAATCTGTACTAATAATTTAAAGCTAAAGAGTTTGTTTGTTTAAACGCGCTAATCTCAGGAACTACTGGTCCGATTTGAAAATTTCTTTCAGTGTTAGATAGCCCATTTAGCGAGGAAGGATATGGGCTATATATTATCCCCGCATTCCTACGGGAACGGGAATAACGCGGGCGAAACCGCGCGGCGTCAGCTAGTAATTATCATAAAATATTAAATACTTCAAGCTTTGTTACTTGAATCGCTTAAAATAATCTCTCTGTCGGTTGTTATTAGGGGTTGTATGGATATTGTTAGCAGGTTAATATGAGGCCGCCTTTTCGTGTTTCTATTTTTTTTATATTGTCTTACTAGTGGACGCCACTGCGGTTTCACTTTCACCCGCGTGATTACCATTCCCGCTGGAATACGGGGGAAAAAATATAGCCTTTGTTAACTCGCTGATAATGTAGCTCTCCATAGGAAAAAAATAATTCATAATCGATTTTGTGGTTTAGTCATGAAAGCTTAACAAACAAACGAACTTTTTTTACATTATTTAAGATACCTATGATGTGAAATAAAATCATCCTATAAGAATAAATTATTTTATTTACAGTGAAACTCTAGTTTAGCAATGCGGGTCGAAAACATCTACAATTCATAAATTATTTCTATGACTTTAACCATCATAACATTATCCTAGCGTCCATACTGAATCTACATTGTTTAGTACTTCTGTTGGTGATGAGTGTTTGTGGAACATGAAATATCCTTGTATTTGTGCTGGGCTTACGTCTCTCTTTTTTTCCATAACCCTAAAAGAAAAAAACAAAATAAAGTCTGGTCAGAAAAATAAAATCCTCGCCATGAAGCGGGGAAAAAAGAAACTGCTGTTTTTCAATTTTTTTTTATAACTAGCTTTACGGCTCTAAATACTAGCCTTTCAAATCCTTGATTAATGATTTCATCTTTAGGCAAAATAAATACAGACTGTTAAAATTTATTTGCGGCGCCCATCTATAGGTACTATATAGTCATACTGATGTGCACTGTTTATTATGACTTTTTAAAGCTATATATAAATTTGAGCATGTATAAAAACAATCTACGTAAGCCATAGAAGATGTGCTCCACGACATATCTAGATGACCTAAATGTTAATTTACTTACAAATACCAACCAATAGCGGCGCAATCGAATATTGCTCTCTTACTTTGCTGCTATCGGTCGAAATTTGTCTTTCTTCTCCAGATATGTCGTAGTGCGATTATTAGACGTAAAGGTATACTAACTTTTTGGCAAACTCTCTCGCATGATCCGCGGCGTCTTTGTAAAACCTTAGAAACATTAGTTCTACTTGATCTTGATCGCAGTAGCCTACATACTCCTTCAGGTCTACACGTCCTGGCCTAATCAGCGCTGGGTCTAACCTGAAATTTTAATTTGGTATAGGTAGGTAATCAATTTATTCATATCAGGCATGGGCGTAGCCAGGATTCTATCTGGGGGGGGGGGGGGGGGTTTGCTTAATACAAAGGCCTACGGCCAGGCACTAGATCAGTGTTTAAGTTATAACCTGATAATCCACTGAACCAATTCAGGGATTTGTTCAATTCACTAGATTTGTTTAGGGAAAAGATAAAATCCCTTAGGGAATTGACCAAATCCGTGTTTTTATCATATCCCTGCGACATATAGGTACTTTACAAACGTTTGCATTCTAAATCTTTACAATGTCAGGACACGTTGGTTCTAGCCTTGTATATTTTCTTAAACTATTGATTAGCGTCAGAAAGTATACGCGACCAGTACTCAGAAATCGTGTATATTTTCCAGAACTTCATTTTGTTTTACGTTCTGAAACCATACAGTGATAGAACTATACGAGTGCGTACTGGCCTTGTATACTTTCAATATACGCTGTTCGAACTAGTTTTTATAGCCAACACCGAAACCGAATTTCGGCTCAGTCTCAGGAAAATAATCGCAACCGAGAATTGACTGTTGCTACCTACAGTTATTCTGTGTTCTAAATAAAAAAAACTTACCTTTCTAAATAGTTAGTAGTCATAAATACTATTCTGGCCTCAGTGGATGCAACTCCGTCTAAGCAGTTAAGTAGACCGCTGAACGTAACTCTGTTAAGACCTTCATACGCAGCTTTCTGTTTGGCGGTGTCTTCTCTTGACACGAATGCAGCGTCTATATCTTCTAGGAGTATTATTGATTGTTGCGGCGCTACACTATAGACAAATAAGGCAATATTAGGGATGTAATAACTTTATGTTATTGTTCTACCATAAGAGCTTCTGGGCCATCTGCTTAGTCTGTCAAGTTTTACTATAAAAACATATTTGGAATGAAATTTCACCCTTATAAAATATACTTTTCTAATCCTATTTAGATAAGGATGAGTACCTAAATGTTAAAAGTTTTGAGTGTGCTTACTTAATTCAATACCATAGATTTACGAGTCAGTACAAGATTAATTCTATATTCAATACAGTTTCACATCTTATGTTTAGACAACCTTTAGTTTGTCATGGCTTCATAAATATATGACTTGTGATTAAAATTATGTTTAAGATTAAATAAAATTAAACTTTAAATTGATGTAAATTAGGCTTATTTCATTAATGGTTTTTGATTGGTATTGTTAGAGAGTTCCTTTACTCTCTGACATAATTCTGAAATTTTGTCAATTTGGAAAACATTACTATAATATTAATTTGACTGTTAGACAAGGGCTGTGAGGCGTTGAGTGTGCATATTCTCTCTACAGTTTTGAATTCAAAAAGCATGCAGATTATAATGCTGGATGTTGCCACAAACTTTGTTGTTCTTTCCCATTGCTTCCCCTTCAATATCGAATAAATTGACTCACAGTGCCTGGTCTAACTGACATTTTACATTTTACCTAAGAAGATGGTTCAATCTGTCATCTGTAAGACCTCTTTCAGATAAATTTAACACACAAATATTGTACTCCAACTCTCCAGCCAGGGCCATTATAAAGGATGATTTACCACAGCCAGGAGGTCCATGAAGCAGATAACCTGAAAAAAGATAATTACGAAAATTTTCATTACAAGGTACATATTTTGTTAGAATATCTACACTGGGTTAGTATTTTTATTGTAATTGAGTAAGTACATTTATAATTTTTGTTTTATTTAATTAGTATATTTAATTTTTTTTCATGACATATATTTTAAAAATATTCACATATATACTTTAAACATACATAATCAAACTTTGCGAAAAAAAAGTGTTTAATTTAATTTTAATTATGCTAAAAATGACTGAATATATTTTGTAATATATTCAGAGGAAATCAATAATTTCTCAAAAAAAATATAAATATATAAATGTTGTGATACTTTATGAAAATTATATTATTTTGTTTTACTTACCTCTTCTGTATGGTATACCTCTGTCAGTATACCAGTTTGGGTTGTCAATGAAATCCAGACAATCTGTTATGATTTTTTCTGCCAGGCCTGATTTTAACACAACACTTTTGATAGGTCGCCGCCTTCTAGGGTGCCCGAAGGGTCGCCATTCTGACCCCATGGCTGTGTACATAACTGTCATACCTTCATGCTGTTTTAAAGCCATTGTCCTTGCTGTTAAAAAAATTCATTCCAAAATTTTTATACTTTAATTTTATAAGCTATATCAATAATAAATACTTAACAATAAAGATTCAATAATTAATAATAAAAATAATTAAATTACAATTTATTAAATAAATTTTGCTTTCTAAGATAACCTTTTTAAATTATAACCCATAAAAACTCACATTTGACAAATAAATGTTAACAAATTTTGAACATACTAAAAATTACTAAAGTGTGCAGCTTATCTTAGTAATATACCTTCTTCAAGTATATCATAGTAGAGTTGCTTGTTTCGTCCAAAGGCTGTTAAAGTAACAGTTTCCCATGGAATGCCCAAATGCAAATCCAGAGTTTGTTGTTCTCTTGTCCTATCCACTTTTATCCAAGTTCCACCATATCTGTAATAGTTTAGAAAATATGGTCTAATTATATTATTCCTTGTTCAAGGTAAGCTCTGCTCTGCATAGGGTATTCAAAACAGAAAAGGTGATCTACACAATAATAGCTCTGCCCTTATCAGAGCACCTTACATTCAGCAGAATAATAAATAACTCTGCTGTTATAAATAATAAGTCAAGCTCTAATGTCATTATAAGTTTTAATGTAAGGGTTTTTTTATGAAAGATTGGGTCGCACTTGACTACAATTATGCTTGATAGGAAGCAGTAATATTGTCTAAGTTGGAGCTTGCTTACTATGGTTTACTAGATATTGGTATATGTTGAGCATAGTTAAAAATATTTATTCTTAAAACAGATCTTGTCTGTGATCATATTTTGATGTTGTGTTATATGTCTCACTGTGTAGTCTCAATAGTAGTATTAATTAAGAAAATTAGACATGACTAAAGCCAAAGACTGAATTAAGCTGTTTGAGAAACTGTTAATTCCTTAGTTTCTTAAGATAAAAACTGCACCACAGACATCAAAACATATGAACCAGAGTGAGATAATCAGAAGTCAGATAGATCCTAATTAAGTAACAAGTAATTAAACTTAAGTTTTGTCGTATATATATATATAATGATTTATAAAGACGTATACCTAAAAAAATGTTGGCCAACACTAGGTATGAAGTCGTATTTAGTTTTTATTTGGCCTGTGTCCTTTTGAAGAAAAGATGTTTCTACACTAAGATGCTGAGTTTGTTTAGCTCCCTTCAGTGTGATCCACTGCAACAGCCATTGGTAAGATTTATCCCGACACGGAACTTCGAGAGTTATCATACAATGTCTTCGAAACAATAACGTAGAAGTTTGAAAACCTTTGCGTAAAATAGCCGCTGCAGCCCCGACACCAAATAGGCCGAAACCAGCACCGAAATATGGATTCTGTGACAATGAGGCTACATATTCAGCTAGTGGCATTGTATCATTTATTTTTTAACTGGTAATTAAATTAATTTATTTAATGAAATTTTAAATTTTATTACGACACAGTCCTGTTAGGTTATGTTATGACATTTGACTTTGAAGTTTGATATAATGTCAAAGTCAAGCTCAAATGCTTGACTTTGACATTTGACTTCAGAGCCACAGACGACATTTTGACTAATCGCGAGCTGACGTTGACATTTGAAGTAAAATATTCGATAGACAGAAAAACATGTCGATGGAAAATCCGTACCGCAGCTTTTGTGTTGTATGGAAAAACTACAGGAGCCATTTCGTGAAAATGCGGTAATTAAAGTAGTTTATTCAAGTTTATTGGTTAGATAGTAACTACACTCGTAGACAGAGAAAGAAATAGACATTTGTTTGACACCAGCACTTACTTGGACACTTGTAACCTCAGAGCAATTACCTTATAAAGGACTTGAATCGCACTCAAATACACCAACACGTCGACGACGTCTGTCGTTTTTTGAGGGGGATGAGGTAAATACTCACATCGAAAATATTTGATACCAAATATTAATTAATTTTAGATTTAGATTTAAATATATCCTTATATTGTCAAAGATTACACCTTACACATTCCTTACACTACACACAACTTTAAAATTTTAATTGAAATTAATATATTTCGAACCCTTATAGGCCGTACAGACTACTTTAGTATTTTAGTCGAGTACGAACAATTTTTGGATTTACCGCCCAAAAATCGGCATAATATTCCAAGTACCAAGTACATACCTACCTACTATAAGAAAATGATGTTGTATTTAATTTTCTTTACGTCTAGCGTATTAATGTAAATGTTTGTTTAGACCGTGTTAATCATAAAACGGAATATTACTAATTTTTTTCAGAGTCTATTTACTTCGGGGAAAAATGACATTTTTCCTGGACCAACAAACAAATTGGGAAATGAGGGTATAAAAATAAATCACTAATCATTTCACAACTAATAATAATTAATAATTAATTTGTTCTTAAATTAATGAAAATAAATTTGATTAATAAGCTTAGAACAGTTAGATACGGCTAACATATTTTATATAACAATATATAAACAAACCATACATAATTTAAAATAAATATCTGATGAAATGACATACGTTTTTTCACCTTCATTTCTTATTTCTTTGTTTGTAAACAGTACTCATCAAGAAAGGCTGTAGTATAGGTACTTTGGGTTTAGGTATGATACGTAAAAATACATGTATTTTGAAACTAAATACGGTTTTATATGTCTTAGGAGTACGTTTTAATAACTACAAAGTCAATAATTGTTATATTGTATGTACTTACGAGTGTGTATGATGTCGGCACTCAGTGGCCTCTCCCCGCTATAAAAGCTGCGGGTCACGCGACCCCTATCGTCGGCGGCTGACGTCGGCTCGTCTTAATTTATTGTTTGAGCTATTCCGTGTGTTCATAAATTATGAAATTACACAATTGCTGGTACTCGCGCCTTCTATTTGTTGCCTTTTAAATGGGCACCACTTTTTTATAGTATTTAAAAAATTTCAACAAGTTTTTAGATATTTTTAAACGATAAAGATTTTATAAATCATGTTTTACACATAAACATTCTAAGTTGAATACTACTTACTTAATAATACTTTTAACTACTACTAACTTAATAATACTTTTTCTTACTGGATGTGTCGTCTCTAAAAGAAAATGAACTATATAAATAAATGTTCGATTAAAAATATTTATCTAAATCTTAATTTTTTATATTATTAATTTGTATTAAAATCTTTTCAATCTATGATGATTACAAAAACTGTCACGAGATACCAACTCATTTCAAAAGCTCATAGTGTACCTTGTATTTTCCACCTGAAAGTTTCGGGGAAAACAATAAATTACCATACAGATTTGTTATAAAGTCCTTGTTCCTATTAACATTAGCCTTGAGGGTTCAGTGGTTATGTACCTCCGAATAACGAGGTCCTTAGTTTGAAACCTGTATCGGGTCATAGAAAACCTACTGAGCTTTTCATTCTTTGAAATTTTTAGTAAACCTCAGCCCGGGGTTGGCAAGTCTGTTGCACCCCGAGCTTTGGAGAGCACGTTAAGTCCCGGTCATTATTATTAATAACAGCTAGTGACCGTTTATTTACCGCTAGGCGACGCCCAGCGGTTTCACATGCGTAGTTAACGTTCCTGTGAGCGTACAACCCATGTTCGGCTTACTGTTGAGCATGAGTCTCCTCTAAGTATGATAGGGGTTATGCCAATAGTCCATCACGCTGGATTAGGTACCCTTTACACAACTAGAGAATTAAGAAAATTCTCAGGTATGCAAGTTTCCTCACTATGTTTTTCCTTCACCGTTTGAGACACGTGATAATTAATTTCTTAAAATGCACCTAACTGAAAAATTAGAGGTGCATGCCCCGGACCGGATTCTACGCCCTCCGAATCGATGGGATTCCTAATGATTAGGGTCTACCCTAATATCTATATTAGTCCGTGCCGTTCTCGGGGCGTGCCATGTACCTGGCCCGGACGGGGCACGGATTTGAAACGTTACATTCATTTTGTATGAAGCACTTTATATTAGTTAGTGCGCGCCGGTCGGGACACGGATCATACACTGTGTCATGTAAACTATTTCATAATAAATCTATGTATGAACGTTTCAAATCCGTGCCCCATCCGGACCACGTCCCGGGCAAGGCACGGTCTATTATAAATCATTCCTTAGGTACCTAGCTACTTATAATAGAAGTGGAATACTTGCCTAGTTAATTCTACGTAAAAAATCCATGTGGCCATGCTGAAAATGGTTCATTTGACATGGATCGTAAATTCTTAAGCATATTCATTATCCTGATTTACGTTAAGAAAGAAATTGATTTCGTTATTGCTGTACGCAAGTTAAATCATCCGAGAGACATGTCGGAGTACTGCCGGCGTCGAGTGGCGCCGTCTGTGTTCCTTGGGAAACAGGTCATGGAAGCCCATTCACATATCATGCACTTCTCTCAGTTGGAAGTGCCTTATAGCTGCACCTTGAGTGTGAGGTTTGTACAATTTTTAAAAGCCCCTCATCTTTGTAATAAACTAGAACAGCGGTTCCCAAAAGGTGTTCCGCGGAACCCTGAGGTTCCGTGAAAGGCCCTCAGGGATTCCGCGAAACTTTAAGATTTCCATATTGTAAATTGTTTAACTTGTGATAATATTAATTGACGTAATTTATTATTCATTTTCAATTAACTTGTTTTATAATATTGCATTCTAAAATTCCATGGCACCATATTATATGAAACCGATAGGTATGCTTCTGGCGCGCTACCACACGCCACGAGACGTAAGAGTATTTCCGCCTTTATTATAGTTTATTTCTTTCTTAAGCTAGGGTTCCGCCGAAAAATGGTGAAACAAAAAGGGTTCCGAAGTCAAAAGAATTCGGGAACTGCTGAACTAGAAGACACTCACGAGTCCGTTTGCGTGAAATTTAGTTTTTTACAAATCCGTGGGATATGTGTATTAATGTGTTAATCCAGGGTCTATTCATCTCTATTCATCAGATAAATGGATTCAGTTGTTACGGCGTGAAGGAGCAAAAATCTTTATCTTTATTTAGTCTGTATAGTGTGTACTAGCCTATTTTACGGGCTTACTACAGGGCCACACATTAACTAACTTTGAGTAACTTTAGGTTTAAACGAAATTTACCACCTACCTATTGTAAGAAATTCTTAAGTCACATTATTTCGCATTCATTATTGTTAATTTATTGGTAACTGATCAATATTACTAACAAGTGTGTTTGACATTGTGATTTTCATTAACAAACGAAAAATCCGGTTGTTATTGATCATTATCAACTCATGTTCGGCTTACTGTTGAGACCGAGTTTCCTCTCAGAATGAGAGAGGTGAGGCCAATAGTCCACCACGCTGGCCCAATGCGGAGTGGTAGACTTCACACACGTATAGAGAATTAAGGTAAGGTTGTTATTGATTTGATGTTAATTATATTAGGTGGCTAATACACCAAAGTTAGTGAATAGACAGCAGACCTCTTTGAAAGAGAGCGTTAGTGATAGTTTATCATTCTGTAACAATAAGATATTATTGATAATGACCGGGACAGACCGACGGCTTTACGTGCTCTGCGGTGCACGGGGATGTAACCAACCAACTCCAAGCTGAGAATGTTTACTAAACATTTCTTAGAAGAAAGAAAGGCCCAGTATTTCGCAACTCGACCTAAGACTCTAACCCACGGCCTCGTGATACGAAGTCACGTTGTCTAACCATTGGACCAACGAGGTAAGGTATCTTACTGAAAAAGAATAACTATACCACGTACACCTACATTTGTACACCTATTATAGGTGAGAAGTTGTTATACTTATTACAAGAACATCTTTGTATCTGAAATGTTATAGTCAGGGATCAGCAAAACATTTTGTACAACTGATCTATCAAGTTAATTTTTTGTGAGTAGCTTCATCTCGATAAGAACTTTTGATAAACAGCCCTCCTAACTTGTATCAATAACGAGGTTATTAAAAGTTGTTACTAACCGGCTGTTTTTTTACTGTTGCTTAATTAATAGTTATACAGCTTAACAACCACCCTACAAATTGCGTGGTACGTTATCTCGTTCCGACGCTCAGAAATTTTAATTTCCTGGTAACTCAGTTAGCTACCAGAATCAAGAAATTTCGTAAATAAAAAAGTTGATCGTCTCACCGAGATGAAGCTACTCACCAAAAAATTAACTTGATAGTAATTAGTTGTAAAAATGTTCTGCGGATCCCGGACTATTATGTTTCTTGAAAAAATGATTCTGATTCACTTTTTATTATTAAAATTCAAGGGCAGAGTCTGGCAATGATATAATCTTGGTTATACAATTGATATCCGAGTTGGATTTAATGGAAAGCTGCACCCAAAACGCCGATCAGCTGGTTGTATATGAGTTTGGTGAAACTTTTGGCGGCTATTGGGGTCATTTGCCTGATAGGATGATGAAGAAAGCTACTAAGAACCATTCTCGTTTCTATACGGTTAAAACTACTGAGTCCACGAGTATAACTACCACTGAACAGTAAATATAATCATTGATACATTTTATTCATAAGTAAGAAAAGCACTGCTTAACGTGCTTAACGTAAATGGGAAGGTCCTGGATTTGATGGGTAGTATAGGGTAGGTATAGGGCAGGGTAGGGGTAGGGGTAGAGTAGTGTAGAGTACGGATAGGGAAGAAGTGCACTCAAAGCGAAGCTGGATGTGGTCCGCTAGTTTTAAATATTTATTTAACAATACGCTAACGCTTCGAAAATTAAAAATTGTATGGGAATGACCTTTGTTATCACCAGGTCACGTGATCAAGTAATCGATCGGATCTGTCATTCCCATACATTATTTTAGTTTTCGAAGCGTTTGCCTTTAAACTATAAGGCTGATGAAAGGAGTCAGAAAGTCAGAATTACGAGAACCTATGTATGACCTGTACCAATTTAGCGTGTCAGTCTGCGAGCTTATTAGATTGCCTCTATATTTAATATCAAGCAGGCAATCCCTAAAAAATCCTAAATTGCCTAATTGGTCTAGTTGCTTTAGATCACGAGGTGCTGGGCTCGAGTCCTGGGCTATGAAATACTGAGCATTTCTTTATACCAAGAAACTTTCAGTAAAGAATCAGCTTGATGTGCGGAAGTTGGTTCTACACCAACGTGCCTCAGAGAGCACTGTAAACCATTGATACTGGTATATTTTAACGATCACTATCATTTATCATTATCGTTCAGAGAAGCAGAGTAGTGGGTCTAAACTCTATATTCCCTCTTCTATAAGCACGGATCACGGAAGTCCTGTAATAGGCTGTTAAAAATAGGTAATGATAATGATGAGTCAAGCCCTGACCGGGTTGGTCAGGGCTTGACTCATCATTAGCTCTTGAATGCAAGTAGTTGCAGTGAAGGGTTAAGGCGACAATGGTCTGTTATTGAGATCTGATTGTAGATCAATTTTCAGAACGACAGATTATATAACGGACGCAACACAAATAGTTCTCACACACAAGGCGTCCGTGGATACCGACAGACCAAAGGACTTCATCAGAATGGAAGTACCGCTGGTGAATGTGTCCGGAAATTTCCAATTAGGGTCGCCGCTGCAGACGGGCGATGTTGAGGACATGTTTGACTTTATCTATGACGTCACACCCAAGTATATCACCATTACTACTCAGTTTTATGGCGTATAAGGGACAAAGCAATTAATAGGGTATTATAAAAAGTGCTCACGTTGTACGAAAAATGCCATTGAGATAATAACTATTGGTATTATATATACACGTACTTGAAGTCACATAGTTACCTATCCAATGTTAATTTTGTAGAGTTTATTGTTGAAAGCTTGGACCAGAGTTGATTTCAGAAATTCTAAGCAAATTCTTGCAGTTCTCTTAACTACCTCAGGATTATGAGGAAATTGCCTTATTGTTTACTTTGCCTATGATGGGTGCTTCACCTAACTTCTTTCTTACATTTTTTTGAATTGTAGAAAGAATAGAGATTTAGCAACTACCTTAGCAAGGGATAGAAAAGGAATTCAGTAGGTTTGTTCATTTAAGTACCTGTCTATACAACTAGTTAAAGTTCGCAATAAACTCACAAGCTACTGACCGGATTTTCATGCATTTTTTACCAATTTACTCGTATACTAATAAAATGCTAAAGTAAGTCTGTCTGTCTGTTACCTTTTCTCGATGGCAGAACCGATCAAGATGAATTTGCAGTATAATGGTAAATGAGACCTTAGAGCAAAACCATGGGCACTTTTGACCCCAAAATAAAAATAAAAGAGGGTGAAATAGGGGTTGAAAGTTTGTATGGAAAGTCCTTCATTTTTAGAGTTACAGTTTTAAAAAAATGTTTTTAAATCATAAAAAAAATCAAAATATAATGAGATTCAAGATTTTTTTAAAATGTTGGAAAAGGGGTTGAAAGTTTACATGGATTTCCACGCGGACGAAGTCGCAAGCGTCCGCTAGTACTATATTACTATATTAAATAGGAATCTACTCGTAATTTTAGTCTTATTTGTTGAGAACAGGAATGGCGTGGAATATGAAACAAGCGTGCTACCCTTGGTGCAGTTTTCTATTAAGAAACAAGGAAGACCAAACAGCTACGGCTCGGAGCAGCGCTACGACTTGGACTACGCCATCGAAGGTGTCACTCTTGACTCGAGGTTAATGACCTATAGCTAAATTATTTTTACCCGGCACATCAACACATTCATTCACACATTGTGTTATCATCATTTTTTTTTATTCTTTACAAGTTAGCCCTTGACTACAAACTCACCTGATGGTAAGCAGTCTAAAATGGAAGCGGGCTAACTTGTTAGGAGAAGGATGAAAATCCATACCCCTTTTCGGTTTCTACACGACATCGTACAGTGATTTAGTTTTTTTATTTAATTTTTAATAATTAGTTAATGGTTATTGAAGTGGGCTTTTAGGAGTTTTTTAAACAGGAGAATACTTTTGCAATATTTAATGCATCTTGGAAGCTTATTATATAATTGAGCACTTTCAAAAGTGACATTTCGTTTACCATAATTAATAGTTAATAGTGTTAATTATTATTATTGGGTAAAACTATTATATTTCAGATTGTTATTTAGTACATCCAACAGAAAATTAATAACTAGAAAGAAAAAATGGCCTACAAATAGAAGACTAAATTTTCGGAAGAAAAATTTTCACAAGTAAGTATTTCAAATTCCTAGTATTATAAGTCGTCAACATCAGCCCCCCTTGCCAAGTGGCATGTCGATTCTCTTTCTACGATCGCTAACGCTTCGAAAACTAGAAAGATGTGTGGTAATGACAGATCTTGATCACGTGATCTTTCTAGTTTCCGAAGCGTTAGCGATCTTAGAAAGAGAATCGACGTACCACTTGGCTAGGAGGCAGATATGTAATACTTATTTGAAGACATTTTATCCAAAAAGAAATACTTCTATCGGTTAAGTGACCCGTAAAATTTATTTATTAGTCTTATAGTCCAAGACAGGGCCATGAACGGTATTTTTCCCGGTCTGGACCTTTCAAACCTGCTTTTAAACTTTCAGCTTTTATAAAATGATAAAGATCAAGTTCTCCCTCTATGATAACAGAATTCCTTCTTAGATTATTTACAGCAAGGTCTACGAGTAAACGAGTCAAAAATCGTCAATTTACAAAAACTCTTATTCCTACTCTGAACTCGACATCTTGGAAAATCGAAGATGTTATGAAAGCTTATAGCATGACTACAATACGCAGTACAGTAGAAAATACGAGTAATAAAACAATACAAAAGATTTTGCAAAATATTTCTAATATGGATCATAATATTAGCGGTTAGTTTTATTTATTTGTCAAGAATAGTTTTCTACAATCTCCATCGTTTAAGGGGCTGGATAGAAATCGGAAAAGCCTTGGGTTAGATTCTCATCCTTTGAAGTAATGGAATAGCTGGCTGTTTTTTTAAGGAAAATTGGTCATGTTTATCTAATTGTAATTAAATTATTCATTTAGCCATATATTAATAAAAAAAATCATAGGTACATAGTATAATTAATCTTCTTGATATTTAACCCTGGTTAAGTTGCGAAAAATTAAATAAACTTTTTCAATATTAATGCAAATTGTGTGATTTTTCATGTTGATGAATGTTACAAAATATGATATTAATACTTATAGTATAGTCGTTCAAAGGATGTGTTCACAAATTGAGATTGTCTTTTTCAGTGTATTTAGCTCCTAATCTGACAATTTATGAAAACTCTAATCCATTTTCTAATGGACAAAATGTAAAGTCAACTATAAAGTTAGAATTTGCAACAAAAATCTCCACAACAAAAAACTTGCATCAGGTTGCACTAAGGTATGTTACGTAAACTTAAACAAAACAAAATAATACTTATTTGGTTTATATTTATATATAAATAAAATTGATTTTTGTTATGTTACAGCATGGATCATAATAAAATAGATAATTTACTCGAGGATAAAAAGTTAACCCATATTCATATAACGGATAATAATAATCGATCTACATTACATACTGAATTTCATGTTAACAATAATTCTTATTCGTTCAGTAACAATGTTCACTCGATAAAAACCAATAAAAATGTTTCAAACGTCAATAATTCTGATTCTGTAATTGGTGGGTATATATACCAATTAAATTTCAGTATGAGGTGAAAAAAAAACAAAGTATTTTAAAAATAAATTTCTTTTTAGTAAAAGTTACAACAGTAAAACAAAATAGTAATTCAAGTGAAGGTATAAAAATTAAGAGTAATATTGAAAAAGTGAATATGTAAGTTTAAGTATCAAACAGTTCAGGGTTAAAAAATGTAACTAAATATTTATACAGATACTGGGTTTTAGTTTACAAAAAGGAAGGATGGTGGACCATGAATCGTGGGAAAATGTAGTCCAAGCAGCTCCTGTGATGGCTGTAGTATTAAACAGAAGTGAAGTACTTAGTAATAAATCAAGAAAAGATGCAAAAAGACTTACCAATGACCTAAGGTTTGTACATTTTATTATCTTGATAGATGGCCGATTTTATGTACTGTCTTTTTATTTTATTGCATCGTAGATTGTAATGGAAATTTTTCGCTTACTTGACTTTTTAAGCCCTAAAGTTGGACCACGTTGGGTTTTACGCATTCATCATCAGCTTTTTTAGGGTTCCGTAATCGATAAGAAACCCTTATAGTTTCGCCATGTCATTCTGTCAGCAAATTTTGCTCGGAGAGACTACCTAGATACCTACTAAAAAGTCATACAAGTGCGTCCACTGATCCACATCGTACGGATCGCATTGAACGGATTTCATCTACCGTTAAATTAAAAATCCGTTTGATCCGATACGTACGATACGGTTCCGTGGGCGATTTGAACCCATCACGTTGCTCCAATGTGCTATAACAGGTTAATAAGTAACGATTAACCTTCAATATTATGCAGACATAGGAAAAAACGGAATATACACGCGTTAGAAATAGAAAACTCTCGCCCACGGAACTTGACCACAGAGCGCGCATTAACCACGGAGACTGAAACGCAATACCAGTTTTCAGACTTGCAGGACCTGGCGGAACTAGTCGAGTTACAAGATGATGAGGTACAAACATGTTGTCTGTATCTATCTATCTATATCTACTTTAATCCTAACTTTTAATCCTTAAACCACTTTTATTTGCTTTACTACGCTACAGCCTACACTAGTTCTACCAAAGGTTTATCTTAGATCAACAGTATGCTATGGTGACTCGAAGATCTTTTTTCACTCGTGTCTGCCGTCGTGCGCTCCCATCAAACTACAAGATTAAGGGAATATAGACTTGGATTAGTTATCCTTTTTAGATAGCGTTGGTACCTACACAATTATTCTGCACTAACGAGTAACATCTCCTGTGTTAATCTCAAGATAAAATTGGACACCGTGGCTAAAATTCATTTGGGAGGAAATTAACTAATTTATCTTATTTTTAGAAATGAAAAATTTTCAATATGTATATAGGCATATTTATATCAGAGAAAGTTTCCAGTCCAAATGTTAATTTAGATTAAATATGTTATTTTTTCCACATAAACAATCCAATATTAATTGGATTCAAGTCAGTTTATTAAGAAACTAGCTGACGCCACGCGGTATTACCCGCGTAGTTCCCGTTCCCGTAGGAATACGGGGATAATATATAGCCTATAGCCTTCCTCGATAAATGGGCTATCTAACACTGAAAGAATTTTTCAAATCGGACCAGTAGTTCCTGAGATTAGGGCGTTCAATCAAACAAACAAACAAACAAACAAATTCTTTATAATATTAGTATAGATTGAGCTTTTCAGATTACAGGTAGATTGGCGCTACGTTATATTCGTAACTACGTCGGTTTGACCCTCTTCAACATCTGCGACTACCACGAGGCCAAGGCTCGTTATGTGTTCTTGTTCAATTCTTCGAGGATAGTTATTGCTATCAATAACTTTACTGTGCGTAACTTTTAATATTTAAACGAAGTTTACTAAAATTTTTCTGAAAATGATTAGGTAATGCACGTAGGTGTATAAATTATTATGAATACATAATGTATTTGCATTATTTAATATATGAAACAAATTATTAGATTAGATTAATTTAAGATTTTTATCTATTTTCATTATAATTATTTATTTATTTTTATGTATTATTTTTTTTATTGTACTGTATTTAAGTTGACATTTACGCACCAACCACTTCTCTTTGTAAACTTAAACTCCTTATGATTAACGGTTGCCTGGAAGATATCACATACCTGTCACTGTGTGTTTTTATTATTATTATTAATTATTGATAGAAAAATATTTGTATTTAACACAACACCAACAGTTATGTCACACCAACAGTTGGCAGGAATGACGGTTGTGCTAACCCCAGCTCAAGCACTCCTCAGTAACACGACTCTGTGTGACCCTGGCCACCTGGAGTGTCAGATCGTCGGCACTCGCGTCTGCATTGACTCCATGAATGCGTGTGATGAAGTACCAAACTGTGGCTCCTACGGTGAGTTGATAAAATCTCTCTAATGCGAGCTATCAGTGGCGTTCACTTCATATATGCACACTGCCTACCCTGAGAATTTATTACAAACCTTTATTAGATGAGATTTTTTATTTTGTAATCTGTTGGAATATAGTGCCTACCCTAGTCAAAAACCTTGTGCACGCTACTGCGGACTATAGAGCTTCAGTTTTAACTACCCAGCTTTAACTGTAAAAGCTATTTCTTCGCGGCGTATATAGTATACCCTAGCATAGTGACCGTAAACGCTATAGTACTGGCAAATTCGTTCACTTATTTCAGTTATTTTGATATTAAAACAAAATTACTGAACCGGTTTTCGTGAAAATGAAATAGGACCACTCTAAATGAATCTTTTACAAAATTTTTTTTTGGAATTGCTTACTAAATGATGAAGTTATGAGGTACAAACATAAAAAAACTTTTTTTGAAGTCGGTTAAAAAGCTTGATTATGTTTTAGTATCATGTAAATAGCTCTATGCATTTGAAATAATAATTAAGAATGTAGTTCATTTGGGCTATTGTAGTGACCCTAATTGTTGTTTTTTGTGTGTAAAAAAACCATTGATTTTAACATGAACCTACAGACCTGATTTTCGTGAAAATTTGATGGGACAATCTGGAAATATATCCTTTCAAAGAAAAAAATAAATTTCTAAATTCGTTAATAAACAACGAAGTTATGAGGGTTTAAAACTTATTTCGTGGTTGTTCATTATGATTATTATTTGAAGGGATTTCGATATTTAGACCCAGTTGCATGGATCGTGGTCACGACGGGACTGTCAATGCAACTGGATCGAAATATCGACATTAAAAATCTCGTCGTTTTATCGTGGTATGTACCCGTTTAAATAATAATCATAAGTTATGAGGTAATAAGCATAAAATCACATACTTGTCGAATTGAGGACCTCCTCCATTTTTTGAAATCGGTTAATTTGAAAACACAATTATCAATAAAATACTTCATTTTTTAAAATATGTATTGATTGAACATTAATTCTATTTCTATGCGTAAATCATTGCTCAGATATATACGACGAAGACCGGCTCCTGTGTGGCATAACCAAGGAGCTCCAGCACAACGTATACCTCGCCGCCTTCACCTTCCTCGCCCTCATCCTGACGCTGCTGTACACCATCCACTACTGGCTCAAGCGATACGTGCCTCGAGTGGCCGACGCCTTCTTCGTATACACTGATGCCACTGAAAACACGTAATACGAATTTAGTCACAAATGCTTATACCTTAGGAGGTCCTGGGTTTGTTCCCCGCGGGCCGATTGAGGTTTTCTTAATTGGTCCAGGTCTGGCTGGTGGGATGCTACGGCCGTGGATAGACCAAGTGATTAGGCGTTCCGGTAACGCTAAATCACTTGGTGGTACGTGAAAGAAAAACTAAAAAGTACTGGACCGATTTGAAAAATTCTTTCACCAATAGAAAGCTACATTATTAGGGAGTAACATAGGCTATATTTTATTCCCGTATTCTCACGGAAAGTGGAACGAGGTTCTGTTAGTTTAATATATTAAATACTCCGACGCCCGCTACTTCGTTCATGATATATTTTTTTTTAATTTTTCACAACTATTTTTCCGGGATTATGTTGCTCTATAACCTCCTCTATCCTCCAGTGAAAGTTCCGTTAAAATCCGTTCAGCCGTTCTAAAGATTACGCCTAGGTCCTTAAGCTTAAGGCGCGGCTTTTCCTGATTCCGGAGGAATTTCGGAATACGGAATACTATAAATAAACTCCTCTATCTGCCAGTGAAAGTCTCATTACAATCGGTTCAGTCGTTTCAGTGAATAGCTTGGCAAAAAGATGAAATTTAAAAAAGTTTATATTTATATTTTTACAGACTCTTTCTGGACACTATTATGCGATCACCTAATGAAGACGATGAGAGATCGTACAAATTTGCATATCCAGAAAATTTGAGCGACAATGATGATTTGTATAAGAATGCGTTCAAAGAAGACTTTAGTGAAAACTTTTGTAAAAGGATCATGAGAAAGTGTTATTATTTATTATTTTGTAAGAAGAAACCTGAAGAAATATCTAGTTTTGAACATGAAGTTTATAGTTCAGCACCCATAACTCACTCAAGTACGTTTTCTTTTGCGGAATATGAGCTTCGTAAGTTCAAATTAAGAGAAGGAGGTGTGCAAACTGGAGAAAGTTTAGAATTGCATACTGAAATTCACGAAGAAGTGAAACAAGAGAAGTTTCACCAAGAGATCGAAAGAGATAAACAAGTTCAACCTAAAACAATCAGTGATATAAATCAGGAAAAACATGCAGAGGAATTAAAATTAATTCAGTTTACTAAAGACTCTAGATCGTCAAATCAATCCAATTTAACTTTTACTGAACCGAAGGATTTAAGTGTAATGACAAGAAGGAATGCTGTTGTTGCAGATGATGAGAAAGAAATAAAAAGTACCGTTTACGAACGCGTCTCAAACATTAATATTAATTCTGAGAAAATACAAGTTAAGTGTGAGGTTCATACTGAGAAACCTAAAAAACAATTTGACCGTAGAAAATTAAGATTCAATGAGGACCTAACGATGATACCTTCTGAAGACGCTGTAGACAGTACAGTAGTTGGAGGACTAAGCCATCAAGACCTAGATGTGATAACAGAAGCAGGACCCGAAGTAAGTGATAGCCGCGATTTCATGCGATTTTGGGGAATTTCGAAAGTTAAAAAGGGTAAGAAGAAGAAAGAAAAGCACCTTCCTACACATTAAATTTTTAATTAAAGACAGTTTTGTTTTTCTTGTTGACTAATTTGTTTTTACACGGCCGATGGAGCAAGCTATGCTCAAAACATCTCTGCGTGATCGATTCAGAAACGAAGAGATCCGCAGAATGAGTAAGACGAAAGATCCAAAGTCACCATTCAACGAGTCACAAAGCTGAAATGGCAATAGGCGGGGCATATCATACGAAGAGTCGATAGATATCCCATGCTGGTGATGGGTGAATGGCGCACTGGAAATCGCAGTGTTAGTCAACCCCCCCACTAGATTGGCTGATGTCATCAAGCGGATAACAGGGAGCTGTTGGATGCTGGCAGCTCATGACCATGGTGTTTGAAAGTCATTACAGAAGGCCTATGTTTAACAATGGATGTCCATCGGTTGTTGGTGTGTAACTTCAAATTTAGAAAATCCCCCGACGCTCATGATATTAGTTAAAACGACTTTTACGCCAGTCACTCTTTCTAATAAAATGTGATTATGTGACCTAAATACGTCAGCTTTCAAACAAAAAACCACATCATAATCGACCCCTTATTTTATAAGCTAAGATGCCTCAAAAGACAGGCATAAACAGGATTTCACGTCTAACTTATAAAATCTCTCGTTTTTACGTCGGGGTAAGAAATGAAAGTAAAAAAAGTAAAAGTTTTATAATCTTGTAAATATGGATTCCATGAATGAGATTAGCACTCATCTGCCCACATAGTTGAAGACATTTGCGCGTTCGCCGCTCGGCGCGCCATTTCCTAATTAAGTCCAATTGTGGACCGGACAGAACACGTACCGAAATGTTTGTCGTGTTTTTTTATGGATATTTTGTCATTGTGTGATGATTTAATTTAGAACAATGCCAAACATATATTGTTAAGGCTTGTTTTAAAATGAAATTATTTTTTGATTATTGATGGATGCAGGCGACCCATGACCGCGGTGTTTGGATACCCTGGCCTTCCTCCTCAGTGGCTTTTGTCCAGCAGTGGACATCCGTTTGCTGATAATGATGTAGATAATATTATCGAAATTAAATATTTAGTACTAATTCAAATTATATAATTATTTATCATTGGGCTTTACAAAATCGATTCAGTCTAGTTTATTTGTACGAATAACTTTAAATAATAATACTAAACAATTTCTTGAATAAACTTAGAGCGTCTGTCTTTTTATAAAAGTCGCACATCAATGCAAGTCAATGTATGAAGTTTGGATCTTAATCGCTCAGAGGCGTCTCTAAAATATGTAATCTAGGGAAAACATACAAAAATGTCAACCAGTATATACAACCGGCGCCCCTAAATCCGTCGCCCGGGTGTTAAGCACCCGCAACAGTCTACACTATAGGTAAAGTCGCCTCTGTCGGTTTGGGAGAAAACAGGCGAATGGTATAAAGCGTATTTAAAAATTGCTAGATACCATACGAGACCAGCAGGCTAATTCACTATCCTATT
This sequence comes from Bicyclus anynana, assembly GCF_947172395.1. Taxonomy (NCBI): domain Eukaryota; kingdom Metazoa; phylum Arthropoda; class Insecta; order Lepidoptera; family Nymphalidae; genus Bicyclus; species Bicyclus anynana. The sequence continues at coordinate 10,352,967 of NC_069086.1, forward strand.
ACCAGACATTGTTAATGATTAAAAAGGGCATCGATAACTTATGTAAGTACTACGAGCATATTGTTGTTTGGTAGGTGTATAAAATAGGTAAAGGTTTACGTAACAACGACAAGTACAAAATGACAAAACAAACATGAAGCAAGTGGCGGTGTTTTATTGGGTTCATCTAGGGGCACTGACGTATATCATCGCTTTTATGTCAGCTCCAAAAAAGATAGATGTAAGAGTGTCAAGCTAGAAGTGGGAGCCGGTGCGCGAGGTCATTTCAATTGAAATCAATTAAAGCCAATTGGCTTCAATTGAGCGCGCGGCAGATTCAGCGTCGTTGCGTCCACAGAGAGATTTTATGTGAAGCGCCTACACACTGTCACATGACTCACACTCACATGTTTCAGTTTTTTTCCCTGCCGTTGTCAAGTTTGTATATAGTCTTTTGTTAATGCCGCTTTTTTACATTGTTCGAGTTATTTATTAATGAAAAAGACTAAACCCATATATTAATATTAAAAATGCAAAAGCAAGTATTAATAATTACTACTACTGGTTTATGTTGCACAATGGTTAAGCTTAATATCAATATGTATGTTGTAGAATAATAAATCCGTTGCTTATTAATTACTTAAAGATACAGACAGATGATAATTTACAACCTAATGCTCCGTCATATAAACCTGCCTGTCTGTACCTACCTTACCATAACATCCAAAACCAAAGAAAGTCTTTGAAATCATAAGCAGAAGTACCTATATAAGTATGTTCAGATTGACGAGTGCAGCTAGTGCATGCATGCTAGGACATATTTTTATATAAAGTTTGTAGCAATTCTTTGTACGGGGTAATCTTCGGAACTACTGATCCGATTTTCAAAATTCATTCACCAGTAGAATGTTACGTTATCGCGGGCACTCCCCGATAACGTAACATTCTTCTACTTCGAGTCGAGTGTCCACATCTTCGACCGGCTAAACGGTTATTTATGGATAGGTACGTGAATAAAATATAACAGTTAAGTAGCAATTGCTAATTAAAGATTAATAGTGGATCAACTTAAAAAAAGTAATTGGAAATCGAAAATTGAATATTAATTCCGTTGTTAATTAAAAAGATAAAGTTGTCAGTAGGATAACTCAAGAACCTGTTAAAACTAGAAAGCTTGGTAAAATTTGGTATGGATATGTATATTGATTACGTCTACAAAGTACTAAAAAGAAAATTAAAAAAAAAATTGAGGTGGTCCTGCCTACATGCAAAGTGAGGATGAATTTTTTATCGTCTATCTCATGGTTTGGGCATCGTTATCAATATATTTGTGCATTAAATAAGGCGTTAAACTGCTCATTTAATCTACGGAACCCTACACTGCGCGTGGCCTGACACGCAGTTGGCCAGTATTTTATCATGACATGATCTCACTAATAGCCAGTGAATTAAAGTAAAAAACAAGCATTTTTTAAAATGTATCACTCCGAAACTACTAACTGAATTCTAATGAAACTTGGCACTATTTGAGAAAAAAAACTACAAAGAAGGTTAATGGAAACTTTATGTTGCGAAATGTATCGACAGTTTTTTTTAATTAAGGTAAGAGTAAAGCAATTTTGTAAAAGTAACAGTAAGTATTACTTTCGGAGCTACATGGATTCAATAAGACTTATTTGCGGCACTGCCGAAAATCAGTACAAAAGAGCGAAATAATACGAAAAGTATATACGAGATACATTTCAGGCGATCGTTCAACCACGAGCATCTCCTGTGAATTATGGTCGTGTACTGTAAATGCTATAACATTTTTATGGCTGTCTATACTATTCAATAAACTATACTCGTAAATGTATACTCGTATATTATAAGTACTCGTAGCTATTGTCCCCGGATCCACTCCCGTATTTTTACAAACTTACGGGAACTCTATCTACTTTTGTTTCTAGATGAAAGGGATCCCACGAGTTTAACTAATTGTACGGACAATGTTTAAATGTAAAGGAGATGGTCCAAAATTGTATGGAGCCCAGGTCAAGTCATTGTACCCTGGCGGAAATAAAAGAAGATATTATTTTTAACTATTTTTGATTATAAAAATCTATGAATTTACTTTAATACTTTCGAAATAATATTCGTTATCTCCCAAGAAATGCAACATTAATAAGGGTATTAATGGCGGATAGATGACGTATTCAATGCATTACTCGTTTTGATGTTTGCTGTCAACTGTCATGTCATAGTTGCTCTATGGGCGCCATCTTGATATAACTCAAAAACTTGGGTTTGTATTTTATTTAGTTAGATTTATTCACTTTAATAAATTTTAATAAATTCCTTGTATTTTTTAAATTTTAATGATACGGGGTACAAGAGTGGATCTGAAATGGACCATCTCCTTTCAGCGTTGCTTAGTTTACCGAATGTTTAATATGTATTTTCTTAGCATAAACTATAAACTATAGCTAAATTACATCGTTATACTCTATAAACCTGGATTTCAAGTAAAAAATGTGCTAGGTGTGGGTAAAATAATAAGCCAATGGGCAGAAATCTAATTCAGGAAAACATGGAGCTGGAGAGAATTAAAATAAAAATAATTTATTCATATCTAAAAATTACAGACTGACTGTAGTAGATAAATACCCTATCCTTATGACAGCATGTCTGTCTGTAACCCTTAAAAAGAAAGGGTGTACAGCTCAGCATATGCCGTGCACTACATACAAGCATAATTAGTAGTTTTATATCAATACTTAATACATCAATACATATAAATACAATTCTAGAGTTTGGCTGTGACTTAAAAAAATGTGTAGGTATTTTTCAAATGCTCCGTCACCAGTTATTACGTTAGCTACCCACTATTATTTACAGGATATTAAAATTTCATTATAAAACACGGCTGAAACGCATGTGTTATGACGTCGGACTAGTTACGAATCCATACGACATAAACTTGTCGGACATACTCCGACGTTGTATCGCTTGAGTTTCAGCCGTGTTTATAGTGAAATTATAATATGAATAACACTCACGATATTTTAAATTCTATAACGATATTAAAAAATAAACGAACTTTTTCAAAATGTTTGTATGGGCTAATATTTGGAACGGCTGAACTGATTTCAATGGGAGATTTCACTAGAAGATAAAGTAGGTTATTGATTAACATAATACAGCCTATAGACACTTATTTAAAAACGGTAATTTTCAGTACGTAGATAAAATTAATAGAAATGTTTGCTGCAATAATAATTAGTTTTTAATTTCTTATAAACACAACTACAAAAAGTTGAATAGATAACTGCTTATTAAAAGAAATCGTTATATTATACTGTCAGTTAGGGGGGTTGTTATCAGGGATACTCATCGGGTATAAACCGCTAAAAAATCAAATTTTGTAAAAATTTAAAACTTACAGTTATGACCTTGAAGAACTCCTTTTGATTTCATTTCACAAATAGTGAATACACCAGATATACCCACACTAAGTGTGAATGGACAAAACACTTCACTGTATAACCAACTCATATTCAACATCTATAAACACCATAATTCGCATCTTTTAAACACTTTAGTCGTAGTAAAATCCAGTAGCCATCACTAGTTTCATCTTCAGCTAACACGTACCAGGTGTCAGTCCTCTCGACCCACATGTTCGGAGTTGCAACGAGTGCAAATGCGTCTAAAAGTGCATCAGCGAGTGCAATTCGTGTTGTCTGAAAGTCACCAATGAGCCCAATGAAGGAGAGATCCCGCTGCCGAGCGCCAGCACCAACCTAAATAGACTCTGATCATCTAAATTGACTTCAATTAAATAACAACCGAAATTGTTGAAATGCGCCATTACTCCCTCAACGCTAATCTAAGTGCCAATAGTCAGGGCGAATGTTTTATTAATAATCCCCAGCAATAACAGTTAATTAATAATTAAGCGATCGTAGACTTGATCGGCGGCATCAGTTAGCGTGCAGCGACGACACCGCGTCATCTCTCCGCTTCTTGTATATTATATTTTCAGTAAAAAATGTGAAAATTCATATACATTTTCTACTTGCATGCAGTGTAAACTTGTGTAAGATTTCAGTGTTTGAAAATTTTGATGATTTCTTATTTTGAACAAGTATCTTTTCCCACGGCTATAAATCATGAAATGGACATATGAGTGGTATTGATACGGATTTACAATAAAGTACTATGAACTTTCAAAATGATTATGTGGGCGATCGCACCCCACAATGCCATGAAAACAAACATCTCGGGTGCGTCTGTGGGAATCCCGCATGGTGCGTGTGCTCGCGCGGAGCCCGCAGCGCCGGGGCTCGCTCAGACCTCCGCCGGGGGAGTGGCCGCCGCGCGCCGCCATTGGCTCCCTCGCCTCGCTGTACTATCGTCCTATGCGCCCGCCTCGCCCGACCTAATACCTCGCTTCTGTTCATCTACTATGAAATAAAATAGCATTCACGAGCACACACTCGCCGAGCTCGGTCAGTACACTCATTGGCTCGACTCGTGCGCGGAGCATCGTATTATGGTAATATAAATTGACCAACCGTAGAGCAAATTTGGTTAGTTCGTTAAAGTTGATTAAAGCCATTTAACCGGGACGGAGACGACGAAACGTACGCGAACGTCGATCCCGAGGGCTAGACTAAACGAACTTCAATTGTTTAATATCGGAGTCGATAATTCGATCGCGAGGGCTGTCGCAGCCCGGAGAAGCGCGGCACGGCGGCAGGTAGCGGGTAGCGCGACGGAGCCGAGCGAGGCAGGCGCGGAGGTAGCGGGTAGCGCGCCCGCCGCCGCCGGCTACATGTACGTGTGCGGGGACGGCGCCGGGCCGCGGTACGAGTGCGCCTTCGACGGCGGCGCCATGGAGCAGCCGACCTTCGAGGAGCACATGTTCGGGGAGTTCGGCAAGGAGCGGCAGGTGCAGGTGGTGGTGGGCGCGGGCGGCGAGCTGCAGTACCGCGACGAGCTGCCGGTGTTCGCTCCCGACAAGCGCAAGGACGAGCCGCTGCTACTGCAAGCCGTGGACGCGCCGCCACTTGCCACACCGCACCCGCCGCCCACAACCACCACTTCCAAGAAGAGCGACAAGAAGAAAGGTGACAACAATGGGATCAAGAAAAAGAAAACAAGGTCAGTTCACTAGCTTATTACTATTATTTAAAATACAATTCAAAGCATTGATTGTTATGGCCTTAGATCAGAAGGAGAGTGTTAACATGCTATGGAGCTCTTTAATCCTTCACCCGGGTCGTGTTCCACATACTGAAGTTCATGGACATCCGTGGAATACTAAAATATTCGTTATTGTGACCTAGTTTTTATAAGTTTTAAGTCTTAGAGTTAAATTAAGAACTACAATTTGTAATACATGTGTAGATATTACGCGTTACTTAAGATGCTAACTGAGAATTATATTTGGACAAAAAACGAATTTATTTAGGAGCCATTTGTGTAGACCAAAAAATTAACTAATTGACGTTGTAACTGAAACCTAAAGTCTTATGAAGGGGCTTTAATTATTTTTTTATTGATTTAAAGAATTAGAATCAAATTTAAAATAAACTTTACAAAACAGTATTACAGTAATTAAATTTAATGACAATAAATAGTAATTAATTAATTGAATAATAATTAAGTCTACGCGCATTTTGCTACGAATATGTAGACTGCTACAGATTTCTTCGTAGCGTCTTCGCGCTACATTAAGAAAGTTGTAGCACTTACGTAGTAATATGGTTACAAATTTAACTCATTTTTAATATTTTGATAACGCTAAATTGCAAATCTGTATTTTATTGTTTATTATAAAATAAAAAAATGTCTATTTGTCACTGCGAATGATTTGTTGATGTATTCGTTCCCCATCAATATTTTTAAACTTTTATTCGTAATCATAACGCGTAATTTAGCTTCATATTGCAGCTTAACATCTTATTCCTAAGCATGAGCTTCCCTATATCTTAGCTAGAGAATATAGAGCTAAGACCCACGGTACCGTCTAGTTGCGGATTGGCGGAATATTTTCATCTCTTAGGGGTATTTCGTTCAATAAGTTATTAACATGAAACCAAAAATATTATGTTTCGATGATAATCTTGTTTCATTTTATCTAATGTTAATGGACTAAACAGTAAAATGATACTGGACTAACTTTGTATAGCATGAACAGAAGTCTTCATTACTCTACAATTAGAAAATAGCAAAAACCCCGCGGTTTCAGCCGCGTATTTTCCGTTCCCGTGGGAATACGGGGATGAAATATATGCCCATTTTACTTGGTATAGATGTAGGTTTAAATTGGTAAAAGAATTTAAAAAACCGGTTAAGTAGAGATACCCCCCCCCCCAAACACTCCTACAACCTCACAAATTTTCATCATTCATTAATACCCATATTCAACTCACTGTTGAACACGGGTCTCCTCTGAGAATGAGATGTCCACCACGCTGACCCAATGTAGATTGGCAGACTTCATATACATAGCTAATTAGATTACAAAATACCAACTGAAAAGCTGGAGGTGTGGATTCGAACCTACACCCTCCGAATCGAAGGTAGAAGTCATATCCTCTATCTATCTATCACACCACTCATTATCACGCCATCATGTCACTCATACTCACAAAACTTCTTTTTATTATTAGTATATTTTATCTTATCGTTGTAAAAGTAAGTAATGTGTTGCTATGCAGCAGTTAAAATGAACATGCATTTTACTTGGCAAAGCTCCATGATCACCCCATTGCATAACTAATGTGATGATTTTTAAAACATGATAACCGACATATGGTTCTACATTCCATCTCCGTATTATTTGTACGTTTTTTTAAGTTATACGAGTAAGTAAAAATGTAATAATTTGTAGATATGGTAAATATTTGTCAAAATACTTGGAACTTGCTAACAGACGGACCGAGGTAAAATGTGTTGAATGTATTATCTCTATTTAGCCTTTTGTATGCTATTGATACACATACTAACTTTCAAATTTTTTATAGTAGCCTTAGATGCATTTACATTTTTATTTAATCGAGTTCAAGCACATTCCTAACTTATGTATCTTCTTTGTTTGTTTGTTTGCTTGAACGCGCTTATCTCATATCTAACACTGAAAGATTTTTTTATATCGGACCAGCCCCCCTAGCCAAGTGGCTCGTCGATTCTCTTTCTACAGTTGTTAACGCTTCGAATACTAGAAAGATGACATGTTGATCACGTGACCTGTCGATAGCAAATGTCATTCCCATACATCTTTCTAGTTTTCGAAGCGTTACCAATCGTAGAAAGAGAATCGACGTGCCACTTGGCTAGGGGGGCTGGTCCGATATAAAAAAATCTTTCAGTGTTAGATAGCCTATTTATCGAGGAAGGCTAAAGGCTATTAACCCCGTTTTCCTACGGGAAGGGAAACACGCAAGTGAAAATTTATTAAAATTGATTGAGAAAATGTGAAACGCTCTTGTCTATTTGAACGAGGTATTGCTTAATTATAAGACAGGTGCATCAGTTAACCATGACTCCAATGAGGGTTGGTGAACAAAGCGCAGATTTACATGAAAATTTTAAATATGATCAATATTTCCATTACTCTCTAACTAGTCTCTAACTAGTAGTAATAAAGAATGAATACGACAATAGTCCGGACAATTAAGTCAAGAAGCTAAACAAAATCATTTTAACTTTTTTAAACTCATTCATGATTCTCGTTAATAAATACCCATTTCAATTTCATACTTTGGCGCCCCGTCATTCTATAATAATTGCTATCAGTAATATCACCCTCCGAGCGTAGATGTTGTAACAAAACGCTTGATGCAGGCGCCTCAGCTATTCAGTTCTAAACGCGACAGCAGTTAATTACCCGTATAACCGCAGGGAGTCAATTGCTTTATCTTACATCTTGATATTAAAGCTGGCAGGATCTTATTTCTTCCGTGGAAGTAGTTTAGATACATTAAGAAGACCATCTTATGTACGTAATATTACAAGTAGGTAAATAGTACATGGGCCTACAATGTGTCAGTCATTTATTGAAATAAAATTAGTGCAAAATGATTTGTGAAAAAAATTTTACAATCGCACTGCAAAACTCCGTGTAGGTTTCTATCCCTATGTCATTGACATTCCTCGAACTCGTACTTTTTTGTTTCTTATACTCATGGCTAGGCTATATATCTATTTTTTTAACGGCGTCCGTTACGCAGTGGTATGCGCGGTGGATTCACATAACGGAGATCCTGGGTTCGATCCCCGGCTGCACCGATTGAGATTTTCTTAATTGGTCCAGGTTTGGCTGGTGCGAGGCTTCGACTGTGGCTAGTTACCATCCTACCGAGATGTTGAGTAGCAACCGAAAGGGGTGTGGATTTTCATCCTCCTCCTAACAAGATAGCCCGCTTCCATCTTAGACTGCATCATCACTTACCATTAAGTGAGATTGTAGTTAAGGGCTAACTTGTACAGAATAAAAAAAATGTCTGATAATGATGATTAACAATACAGCCCATATAGAAAATGTCATTCCCATACATTTTTCTAGTTTTCGAAGCGTTTGCGATCGTAGAAAGAGAATACCCACTTGGCTACAGGGGCAGGTAGGTAGGTCCTTAGTTATAATAAACTTGTTATAAGATTATTAAAATTTGTATATTTTTATTATTAAAACATAACAATTTTGTGTATTATGGTAATTATTAGAATACCACCACTATAAAGTACAAGTGCTGTCAATTGGGAAGCAATTAGAGGTGGTCACGCGCAACGGGGGTGAATTTAGTTTCACGCTCAATCAATTTCTGCGCGTGCGCCCGCAGCCATATTGCACGCGTCAGATGGTGGATGCACCGCGTGATAACAGTTCATCCCTCAGTTATTAAACCTGACAATTGTTAGCTTAAAAGTTTTAGTGGCATTTTTACATGACAAACATGAAGAGGTTTTTAATCCTCGACGTAAGATAGGGTCTCTAACCTATTAGAAGTTTGACACGTCTGTCTGTAGTATCGTAGCTTCTGTACGATTGGACCGATTATGATAGGATTTTTTTACAGATTTGTAGAATTATATACAAAACTAGGTTAACTTTATACTAACTAATACCCGCGACTTTGTCTACGTGGAAATCGATTTTCAACTTATTTCCTTAAACTCGCTAGAGCCTTTAGACCTTAACTTAACCCTGTCACAAAATCTCTTCATAGCGGACGTCTACTAACTTTAAACTAACCCCCTGACAAATTTCAAATCGTACGTTAAGCTCAATTCGATATTTCGTCTCTTGGTTCTAAGCTACCTCTCTACCAATTTTCAGAGAAATCGGTCCAGCCGTTCTTGAGTTATAAATAGTTTAACTAACAATACTATATTTTATAGACATATACCTACATTTAGAAGATTGTTGATACCTACTAGTATTTGCTGATGTTTTGTAAATTATATTTTTTCTTGTCCACAGAACAACATTCACGGCTTATCAACTGGAGGAGTTAGAAAGGGCGTTCGAGCGCGCCCCATACCCCGATGTGTTTGCAAGAGAAGAACTAGCTGTGAAGTTAAATCTTTCCGAATCACGAGTTCAGGTTCGTATCTGCAGTTTACAGATTTTGCCTTCGTAGTGTCTTGTTTTTCTGCTTCGTTGGTCAGGTTAGGCTATGTGATTTCGGATCACGAGGTCCTGGGTTCGAACCCTGGGCGGGCTACGAAATACTCGGAATCAGAAATGAGGAGATCCGCAGAAGAACTACACTCACCGACAGTTCAACAAGTGGCAATGGGCGGGGCACGTAGTTCGAAAACCCGATTGACGTCGGTGCCCTGAGGTACTAGAATGGCGATTTCGTATTACAAAACGCAGTGTTGGTCAATTTCCCATCAGGTGGAATGACGACATCAAGCGAGACGCAGGGATTCGCTGGATGCAGGCGGCTCAGGATCGTGATAGTTGGAAGTTCCTATAAAAGGTCTGTCTGTCTGTCCTATGTCTTGTGTGAGTGGACGTCCATCGACTGATATGATGAATGATGATGAACCTAAGACTGCCAATACGCTTTGGAGCAGCGTAATGGTTCTGAGCTCCATATCTCCTCACTTATAAGGAGTGATGCCTGGCCACTACGTGGCTGATAAAATAGGCTAACAATGACTGTCTTATTACTTAATGGAATATTGCTAAATGTGAATGTTTATTTTGACAGGTATGGTTCCAAAATAGAAGAGCAAAATGGCGCAAACGCGAGCCACCTCGCAAGACTGGCTACATCGGATCTAGTTCACCAAGCTCAACCACATTAAGCGGTGGCTTCTCAGGCATCGGAGGTAACTTACCGCCTTTCCCCCAAAATGGTTTGCCAGCTCCAGCGGATTCCTGGTCCTACCAACACTCATACGAGCTGTCTTCCCATCACCTGCTCTCTTCTGGGAGCAGCGGGTACCCTGGATTCAATACTCAACCAGCCTATTCATATACCACGGTACTGAACGGACACGATGGCCAAATGTTCGCTCCTCGGCACTCTTACGAGTACGGTGAAGGCAGTCCGCCTCCGCTCGGAGTGAGAGATTATCCCATGATAGCAGCTCACTCGCCACACATGGAAACGCACGGGCACGATGATAAGTTGGAATACAGAACCCACGAACACGAGGATAAATACTCAGCGTGCGCGTTACAAGAGGAACCTCCTCGATACGCGCCTCCCGAGGACTATGAGAAGTGTGGGATGGTCCCTCACGACAAACACTACGAAATCGACCGTCATTCTGACATGTCCCAACCCGTGGTAGTGAAAATGGAGCCCAGTTCCGGACAGCCGTATACGTCACTGCCCCCTTTTTTGAATTGAAATACTCCTTTTCGAAATTATCATAGCGTTTAGATCAATTTCGAAAAGGAGTATTTAATAAGAGTAGTATGTTTTTTTACTTAGTTAAGTAAGTGTGCGGTTAGTTAAGTTTGCAGGTGTGTTATGTTAGATGTACGTATGTCTATGTATTACTTAATTTTAAGACTTAAGCAAATGTTATCAAAGCATTGTTAAAATTAGCTTAGAAAAGATAGGGGTATCTGATCTAGTTTAGATATACTCGTAGGTATAATTTATTTTCGTAGTTAAATATTCAAAAGTAAAAGTTTAACATTAAAAACTGACATTGGTTTCTTAATAAATTTTCTTTTATTCTTTACAAGTTAGCTCTTGACTACAGTCTTGACTACAGTCTTACCTGATGGTAAGTGATGATGCAATCTAAGATGGAAGCGGGCTAACTTGTTAGAAGGAGGAAAATCTACACCCCTTTCGGTTTCTAAATATAGACAACGGTGCCTGTTTTGTTATAAAATATGTAGTGTTTATGAAAGGACTCGTGTATACGAGTATATTGTTTATACTTTAAAACCAGGAATAATGGAACGGTTTTTAAAGGAAGATATTTTTTTAAACGCTTATTCAAATACCGTACCTAAATGCGAAAGTAGTCTTGGAATAGTATATTTTTCTAATAACCTCTTGTAAATGAAACTTTTTTAGGATTTTGAAAATCCGAATTAGCTAGTTAAGTTTTCTACTCGTGCATTCCTCGTGCCTTATTGTATTATAGAATTATAGTGTGCAAATTATTATTGCTTAGGTATATATCAGGTAGATACTCGTATATTGGGTTGGGAATTAGATTTTTACTCAAATACGTATTTATATTTCTTGATATCTTATCTATTGGAAAGTGCATAATTAAGGTATTCAGTGTTTTCTGATATTTTTAGGCAGGTAAAGTTATATATTGTACATATTTCCAAAATTAAGTGTATGTAAATTTTTTACATTATATTTTACATTACAATTATATTTACGTAGATACGTAGGTACGACCTCAAAAAGTTAAAAGGTGTTGTGGGGAAATTACGAAGACGAGGTAATTCTGTTTCTGAATATCTAAGAATAAAATCTTTGGATTAAAAAAAATATTCAATATGTCGTTTTTTGTATTTCTAACTTTAGTGGATCTACTAATGGCAAATAGATTTACACAAAAAGTATTTTTCCGGATTTCCGCATCTTCGTTAGGTATTACCCCATAGCATCTCGTTACTTAAAAATTGTTTATTCAACTGTGTTGAACTTTACTTGAAGGACCAAATCGTAACTATACTCGTATAACTTGTTGCATTTTGTAAATATTTTAAGTATGTGAATTTATGTGCCAAATAATATGTAGGAAAGAGGTATTTGAAACTTGTTACAGTACCTCGGTATTGTTAATAGATTTAAATAGGCAATTTAGTAATAAAGTTCATATTTTTAGTAGGTAGATTCAACTTTAGAATAATCATTGCATTTTGATGATACTTCTTCTGCAGAACTCATTTACTTCATTACAATTTTATTTTATTTATTTAATACTCTTTATTTGTACACCACAAAAAATAAAAGAAAACAGGCAAAACAGAAACATAAGAAAAAGTAGAATACAAAAGGCGGCGTTATCGCTTAGTAGCGATCTCTTCCAGGCAACCTTACAATGTCTTGTCACTAGCGTTTTGAATTTCACCTATTTGTATTTCAGATGAGTTTTTCGTTAACTAAATGTCTCTCGGGAGGGTATAGAACCGTCAGGCTAATTCACTAACTTTGACGTATTGTAGTTGATATATACTTACTCATACGAAATTGAGATTTTAAGTAATAAATGTCATCTGGTGCCTACTGACAACCTTTCGTGGATATCATACAGTAGGAAGATGACATTTCTCGGTTGATTCGATGTTTATTTAGGTTGTTAATAAATACCAAATTAGTGAATAGGCCTGTAGTCACGAGGCATGTCGACTCCTTTCTACAAACGCAAACGCTGCAAAAACTAAAATATGTATGGGAATGACAGATCTCACGTGATACGTCGTTAATAAATGTCATTCCCATACATTTTTTAATTTAAAACATTTGTTGGGTAATTCTAGCGGCGTGCATAAGGTTTTTAACTATGGTAGGCATTATAAATACTATAAGTACAATAAAAAATTCCATCTCAAGTCTTCAGTGAAGGTCTGTATCTAGGCACGCCACTGGGTGATTGTATTTAAGTTTTTAAAAAAAAATACTCAAATAAATAATTTTGACCAATTTTAAAAATTATAAATCAATTGCCGCACCATGTGGACGTTCATCAATTTAGAACGGCTGGACCGATATTGATGATATTTTCAAGTATTGAAGTGGGTATTTGCATGATTTATGGATGAAATTGAATCCAATAGGAGATTTTTTGCCAAGCTTACAGCGATATTATAAAAGAAAACCAAAGACAATTTGAAATGATAATAGATAATAATAGACAATCTTGGACTTTGTACAAGAAATTCTAAAAAAAGAACTATTTACAACAGCAGGGTAACTTACTACTACTACAAAGAACATGTATTTATTTTTGCGATTTTACTATAATATATTGTTAAGTTAATTACGTATTTGTTAAGATAGTACATCTAAGAGAACGCATGACAATTGTAAATTAAGTTTTTATAAGCAATATCATAGAATATAATTTTTGAGAATAATAATAATACGATGTGCTTATTTATATTGTTTTATTTACACTTCTTCAATAACATATATTCTAATAAACAAGTTACTTCAAGTCTACAAGTTCAAATCAACTCGCGACTCGCAAAACATATCTTGCCCCAAAGATTTGATACTATACACAGTACAATGTAGTCACAGAATAAAGAATGACACAGAATGAGTCTTTAAAAACAGCGCGGTAAGGCCGTTGAAATCCATAAAAAAAAAACGTCACGCGACTCCTAGACATCCGCATTATCATAATTTGTATTTCAAATTTAACACTAACAACAATTACGTAAATTAATATTATAATAGACCAATAATATCAATAAGTACCAATTTAAAAATACTCCATCGTATTTTTTTAGTTTTTGTAAACAGTTTTTAAAATATTTAATAACCTAGGACACCATTTTTTTAAATAATATTGTAAATTACTAATGCAAACGCTTCGTGTCGTACTGACTCGAAAATATATTAGTTTTTTAATTTGTATTTGGAATGGCTGCAACACTGCCGTGTTCCGTGAGCTCTATCTGCTTATTATTCTTTAATCTGTGACTATAGAATAAAATATCGTTTCCGTGCTCAGTTTGTCTTACCTCGTCATTAGATTTAAATACATTTGTGTACATTACCATTTTTCAATGAATTAATTATTAGCAGACTGTTTTAATTTTTTGTTTGCTATTTGTGTGTCAGTCATCCCTCCCTCAAGTCTATTCCAAATGCCGTCCCCACTGAAGTGATACTTCTTTTCTATTTCATATAAGACCAGACTTAATATCTGACTGTCTGTAAGTATTCTATAGTCAATAGTACTGTAGGTGGCATCTAATTCGACTTTACTGGTTTCTTTCACAGACGTGTCGCCATTGCGGATTTTTACGAAGCAGTTAATGAATTTTTCTAATTCCAACCTGAAAAAATATTTAATTTATATCATCATTATCAACCCATATTCGGCTCACTGCTGAATTCGAGTCTCCTCTCAGAAAAAGGCCAATAGTCCACCACGCTGGCCCAATGCGGATTGGCAGACTTCACACAGACGCAGAGAATTAAGAAAATTCTCTGGTATGCAGGTTTCCTCACTATGTTTTTCCTTCACCGTTTGAGACACGTGCGAACTCCGTCTATAGAATCGATGTTTCATTGTGTTAAAAAAAAATTACACGTGTTACACACACGTGTAATTTTAACACAATGAAAATGATTTAAAATGTATGGTTGTGTGTAGTGTAAGGACACAGGAAATATTTATTGGTGTTAAATATTTTCGATGTGCGAGTTTACATTGTCCCCCTAAAAAAAGACAGACAATTTTGTTGGTGAATTTGAGTGCGATACAAGGCCAAAAAAATAATTGGTCCAAATTTTAGTATAATGTTTTACAAACTGTGCAGTTCGTTGGTTCGAACTTTAGTTCCGGTTTTGGCCATTGTGTCAGAAAAATAATTGAAATTACATTAGTGTCTATTGACAAAATAAGTCTAACTTCTAAGTGTAAATGTATATGTAATTTTGTATTTTTACATCAACACTTAAAACGCACCATACAAACCACTTGAGTTTATGATTACAATGTTCGCAAGCAAGTGGAACGGGAAGAATTTAGTCGTGAATGAGATCGTTAGGAACCAAGTGGAACACAGACTATGGATAACAACGTAATAAATCACATCGCCAATCACAAACCGATGCCTTGTAGCAAATGAGTTTCAGTTAATGATTGGACTATAAAAATTTTACAATTACGAGATTATTTTCACAAATAAATATGTGATTCGATGTTCTAGGCATCTAAACTGCCTATATGCAAAAAAGCTTCTTGTTTTAGTACTGCATGCAAGTAGCCTGTTGTTTCTGATGACACACTTTGTCGGAACAGGTGGGACAGAGAGGAAAGCCGTAAATTATTTATCTGTTGAAAATATAGTTTACTTACACAGGATATAAAAGTATTTGACAGTTGTCAAATATTACATCATCGTCAAACAGTTTTTTCAACCTGTGTATGTTTTCTCCTATTACATTTAATGCAATATGGAGACTATATTTGTGCTTCCTTAGTTTGTCCAAAACCGATTTATTTGTAATCCCTTGTACGTTAAGGGATGAGCTTATCAATATCGCAATATCCTTACTGCAAACTTTTTCACCAAAACTGCTTATGTACCTATAAACACAACAAAAAAAAAGCCATCTCAGAATTTTAATAAACGTGTAACAAGCATTATTTTATACCAATATTTTTAAACAAAAAAATTATACTATTATTTTAAGAAGTAAAGCGAAAGTAAGTCTGTCTATGTTACGTTTTCACAGCTAAACAACTGAACCAATCAAAATGAATTTTGGTATAATGGTAAACAGGACCTTGGAGCAAAATATAGGTTCCTTTTTGACCCTAAAATAAAAACAGAAGGGCGTGAAATAGGGGTTGAAAGTTTGTATGGAAAATATGTAAAGTTATAGTTTTTAATATTTTAGAATTTAATTTTTTTTAATATTTGTTCATAAATCATAAAAAAATACAAAAATGTGATTCAAGTATTTTTTAAATTAAAGTGATGAAATCGGGGTTGAAAGTCTACATTTACCCACGAGGGCGTCCGCTAGTATTACATAAATTATTTTGAATAATGCAAAATATTTTTAATACTTACGTGTTAAATAGTTTTGTAGAGGCAACTAAATTGTTCAGACTATAGCACTGTTTCCGAGCTGCTCGTATTTTGTTTAGGCGATTCATCATCTTGCGTTCGTGGACTACCATGTAGAGAACCTGACAGTGAAATTTTCAATTAAATAACTGGATGTAATAGCTGTATTTGAAGAGTTTTATAGTAATCAATAAGTATATCTATAATATAAAAATGAATCGCTGAATATGTTGCTAAGCGCAAATCTCAAGAACGCCTGAACTGATTTTGCTAATTCTTTTATTTAGAATATTCCTTGAAGTACGACAAGGTGTTTTACAGAGAAAATTAAAAAAGGGTAGGATAGGGTAGGTGTAGGCTAGGGGTAGGGGTAGGGAAGAAGTGCACATAAGTGAAAGCGAAGCTTAACCGGGTTCACTAGTTCATCTATAAAAATAAAACAGAAAAAAAAACAATCTATAAAATATTTTTTTAAAATGTTATGTCTGTCTGTTTGTACCAGCTAATCTTGAAAACGGCTGGACCAGTGTTGACGCAACTTTTACTGGCAGATATTTAAAGTTATAACAAGTAAATTTGATCTAATATTATATTTAATATAGTGTATATAAAAACCCACACTGCAATGGAGTGTGGGGGGTTTCTAATTTCCTCTCTTACAAGGCCTGGGTGTTGCATTAGACCTTTAAAAAAACTGCATAAAATATTATAATGATGACAAAATAATCAACAAACTGGTCAAAAGTTGAATAAAAAATACAAATATATATATTTTTAAAAAGTTACTTATTACTCACTCTGGGGTTTGTGCAGAGAATTTTGTATTCTGCCAGTTTAGATAATTGCTCAAGGCGCTCTTGTACTGTTCTCGGGTGCATACAGTATATTTTAAAGTAATGTTGTTGAGCATCATCCGAGATGTTGTATTGCTGCAAAACAAAAATCGACAGCTATTTATTTTTTTCTTGAATAGCTAATCTGCGATCTGCGATTAGTCGTAGGACTATAAATAAAAGTGTTGTGAGTGTCATTGCAATGTAGAGGTCGAACATTCTTAGGAGTGGGCGTTCATTCAGCCTGTCCTGTAACTATAAAAAAAAATCAGCCTGTCCTGTAACTATAAAAAAAAAATCAGCCTGTCCTGTAACTATAATAAGTAAGGTATTTCAATATTCAATTACAAAACTTAGAGGTTTAGTATAAACCTAACTAAACCTCTAAGTTTTGTAATTGAATTCTGAATAAGGTATATAAAAGAGAATGCATTCAAATTATCATACCATTAATAATTTTTTAATTTCCAAAATGGCTCTGTAATTATTTTTCAGTAATGCTGGTTCAGATCTTATAACCTTTCTGACATCTACTCCACCTAATGTATCAACATTTTCCAATATAAGTTTAGTGTTTGTTGGATCTGATGATATGATGAAGCCATTCCTCCTTATTGTGTCCATATTGAATTTAATATCATTCTCAGCAATATTTAGTGCCTCTTTGATATCACACATTGGTCTATGTTTTAGTGGAAGATAATTTTTACAGTATTTTCTAAATTCATCTGTTGTTATGCATAGCTTCCATTGTAAGTAGCTTTCTAGGACACTCATCCGTATTGTTACTGAAAATAGTAATGATTTCAAAGTATTAAACTTACATAATAGAGCATATTATGTCAGAGGGAAGAACCAATAGCACATTTGCAAGGTTACAAGAAATGTATTTTCAAACAAAAATTATTTGTATGTTGTTACCTACAAATATTTGTATCTGTGTCTTGAAAAGTTTTAGGTTGTTGACACTCTTTGGGCCACTCGTGAAAATTTTCATGTAGTATTTCCTCCAACTTTACATCATCCCTAAGTAGACCTTTTTCCTTTAATTGAGCAATTGTTCTAGATTTAACTAATGTGTGGTATCTGTAACATAATAAATACTTTTTTTTAGTAAACAGTTTTTTTAGTAAGACTCACAGTGTTGTTTAAGGCAAGTTTGGCAAACCTTATTATGTGTGAAGGAAGTATACTTGTAAAGTTGCATTCTTTTAAAATTTCTCCATAGTTATCCATTGATATGGGATTCATACAGAAGATATGTGGATCAAAGCAAGCATCAGCAGCAGATATACCAAACTTATTTAATACTTGAAGAGTACATTGTAAACTCTCTTCACTTAAGCTAATAACCTTTGGGTGCTTTTTTTCAAGATGCAATAAAATATCATCGGGTAATGTGCCTAAAAGAGAATTTACATTCAGATAATAGTACCTAAATAAATTTACTTAGATACAAAGTTTATAATAGTTGTCACAAAAAATCAGATGATCTTAATAATTTCAAGTGGAAAACTATCCACAATAACATATCATGATCTTGCAGAGAATTAGTGGCGTGTACAAGGATTTTGTGCAGGTGGCTCAGTATCGTGATGTTTGGAAGTCCTTACAAAAGGCCTATGTCCTGCAGTGGACGTCCATCGGCTGATATGATGATGATGATGACAAGGATTTTAACTAAGGTATGCACTATATGTACAAATCATACAAAATAGCTAATTCCTTTCTCATTCCACGTTTGTAATGAGTCTTTAGGGTAGGCAGTGCATTTTTGCATCTATGATGTGCACGCCACTGCAGAGCATAGGTAGTAGCTAGAGATTAACCTTTCAATATAATACATACAACAAATATTACATTCTTCCAATTTCAATTTCACCAGTAATATAGCCCTTTTAAGTGCTGTTTAGTTGCAGAAATATGCATGTTTGTTGTACTTTACTTTATATATATCAATAAATACATAAACTAGAGAAAAAGTAATAGTAACGCATACCGATTACTCTCTTGTATAGGCCTATGAATGGTATATTACGACAGTAAGGACGATTTTGGTTTCTCACTGGTAAAATAAAGTGTACCGCTATTTTTGTAAATGTATGGACTTTTGTACAGGTGGTAGTGTTAAAAGATTGGATAGCTCGCACTAGATACATGGTATTTGAATGGTTTTTATTTAAACAGCATAATTCATTTCAGCATTTCGAAAAGTATCCGCTTTGTATGATTTTCTTTTATTAAAATTAATAAGTATTATTTATTATATTTAGCTTTATACTTATTAGTCGTAAATAAGTAAAATAAGTAAAATTTTATAAATTTTATGATGAATCTAATAAATCGCTTAAATGTTGAATAATTGTTTACAAAATACAAATACAAATACAAACGTGACAGTTCACTTGACACTGACAGTTGACACCATACCATACTATACTCTTTGGTTGACACCAAAGACAACAAACACAGATTAATAGACACAACGAATAAATGCTCTTCTGACTTCACTTGACATCACCACAGATGAGAAGACTATGTTATAAAACGTAAAAGATTATTGAGGACGTTTTGTACGGTTCTTAGTAGGTACTCCAAGATGTTAAATATAAGAACATTGTGCAATAAATAATATTACTAATTAAAAGACTAAATATATGATATTAGTTCTACAAAAATAAAGGCAAAATATTTCAAAATTAACGTGTATGGTGTAATACACAGAACACTGTGTAACTAATACGTCGTACCTATTAATCTGTGGTGTATTAAAGTTCCTTGGTGTACTATCTTCGCCTTTTCCTTACGGGAAAGAATAAAGAAAAAAATATATATTCGTTATCGTTTCTTTCACACTCACAGACGACAAATCAAGGTTTCTTTTTATTTCTGTCAAAGAGTAAATTAATTTTTTATTAAATTTTAATAATGTAGGGTAAATAAAAATAGCTGATTAGCTGTTCCAAGGAACATACGGATTGCCCATATATAAAAAGTACTCTGTGTTTGTGATTGCGATTGGTGAATAACTGAATAGCCGCAGCAGCTGATTTTCCGCGATTTTCTTTTACACTCTGTTTTCTCTACTTGTTTTATTTACGAATTATTCGATTTGTAATTTGTTAATTTGAAATTAATTAATTTGAAGTTAATTTAAATTTTTAAAATTTTGTTAATTGTTCGATTTTATTAATAGTTATTTGTTCCACAGTGAAGGTGGGTGATTGGTGTAGCACATTATTATTATTATAAATATTTATAGTCTATTAATATTTCAAACTTTATATATACAATAAATCTAAGTATGCGTATGTTGGTTAGATATATTTGCTCAAAAGTGCCTGAAATTATAGCTGAGCATGTTTAGGTTTGGTTAAGATTAGCTCCCACCCAACCTGGACTAGAAAACGCAGTGTTGGTCGATCCCCACCACGACGTAAAGCGAGTCGCTGGGATTCGCAGGATGCAGGCGGCTAAGGTTCGTGATGTTTGGAAGTCCCTGCAAAAGGCCTATGTCCTGCAGTGGACGTCCATCAGCTGATATGATGAAGTTCAGCTCAGTAGTAGTAGAGCTCTACCGCCATGCTTATTTCTGTTGCTAAGCAGCATTGGTCCGCTTTGTTGTGCATGGTTGTCTGGTTTGGTCTACAGTGCAGTACAGTATGAGTTCCAGTATAATTACAAGCACATGAGGCTTTTCCATTTTCCATACCACCTACAATATGGTTATCATAAAGTCAAGAGTGAATAGGTATCTTCTATTACCCATTTTATTCCCTGCCCTGCCATACCAGAAGTAGCTCTGTTTAAAGGTGGTAGTAACCCATCAGGTGCAATATTTCCTTAGCATCATTTATTACTGCAAAATTTAAAATGAGATTTAAACTAGAGGGGCAGTATGCAATATTTATTGTGTAATAGGACTTAGAATTAAAAATATTAGTTCCCAGGAAAACCAAAAATTTTTGTGGCAACTTAAACCTGTCTTATTATTTATTGCACTATAATGACATCATAATATGTTAGTGGTTTAAATTATCTTACTTATATAGTTGTTTCATATAGGATGGTGCTGGTGAAAGTACATTTCACTCTTGAAAGTTTGCCAAGATTTACGATAATAGTATCTATTATGAATGTAATACAGGTGACTGTCATGATATACACATGATATCTGAAAAACACTTTAGTTAGTTCTGCTATGAATATAAAGACTTAAATTTTTTTGAATTATACATAGTTAATATAACTTAGTTTTAGGTAGTCAATATAAGTTGGTAATTTAAATATTATTTTAAAATAAACTTTTAAATTACTAAATAAATGAAATAAAGACTAAAGTAAATAATCAAAATTTTCACTACAGATGGATTGGACAGCAGTATGTAACCAGTTTAAACAGACTTGGCTCACTACGCTCATGAGCTTGATTTTATTCTCTGGAGTTACCTATTTTTTGATATGGGCAGAGGTAAGAAAAGGATTGTTTTACATATATGCAATATAAGGTTATCAGCTTATACAGCACTGTAGCTTGGCAAGTTCTTTGATGGCACTCCCATGATATGCGGGCGACGGGGGGGAAAGACTGTGCGAGTCTGAAATTGTGCATGCGGGGAAGTGAGGTGCATCAGTCTGGGTTATTCAATCATCGCTACATGCCCTCCGGCCCGCGCGGACCATTGGGAATGTTACTAACGAACTTGTGTGAACTGAACTGAACTGGTGTGTAAAACTGAAGGAATATTCTTTAACAAGACAAGTCTTGAAGTTTCCAATATATTGATATATTGCTTAACATTGACATTCCAGGGTCAAACAATACAGAGCAACCTTATCCTGGAAGACCTTGTGTCTGCAGCAGAGAGCATAGATGTGCATGCAGGTGATGAGGCGGAACGCTATGAAGGTCGTGTCGCACATATTGTAGGACCCTTGAGAATCCTGGAACCCATTTCTGAGCCTGACTATAACATTCATGTACAGGCTGTAAAGTTGAGGAAAAGAGTGCAAATGTACCAATGGATAGAAGAGACAACGTAAGGAATCCTTTATTTATGCTAACAAATCCATACTGTAATGAAATATTAAATGCTAAGTCTGTTAATCGATTGAAATCATCAAAAATTGAAGGTAGGACTATAAAACAAGAGATCTGTTTTTTATTCCATAGGGCAAATGTATTGTTCTTTACACTTAGATTGTATGCAAGTATTAAATAATTTCTAAACACTTTACCCATAGTGAAACAGAAAATTTTTTGAGTGAGCCAGCTGAAGAGTCTCAGAAAACGTATTGGTACCACAAAGACTGGAGAGACTATGTGGTTGAGTCTTCCTTATTCTACATCAGACCAGGACATCATAATCCATCCTCCATGCCAATGTTTAGTGAAACTCATATAGCTGACAATGTTAAGATTGGATGGATGCACCTAGGTAAGAGTCAGAAATAGCATTATTCAGCATAATTCATTTCTTTGCATAAACAGTAGTAGTTAAGATTCACATTCAAATAACTTTCAAGGATTTGTAATTGATAAAAATTACGACTAATGTAATTTTAGAATTTCATTAAATATCTAATTTGAAAAACATTGTGAGGAAAGCTGCATACCAGAGAATTTCCTCGAGTGTAAAGTCTGCCAATCCGCATTGGGCCAGCGTGGTGGACTATTGGCCTAACCCCTCTCATTCTGAGAGGAGACTCCAGCTCAGCAGTGAGCCGAATATGGGTTGATAATAATAATGATGATGATGATCTAATTTGATCTTTAAAAATAAACATTGAATACTTTATTAATTAAATCTTTCAATTATCTTCGTATTTTTAATTTCATATGTATTTATTAAATTTATTACTGTTTGATTTGAGATATCTTTATTAGGCAATATACAATTGGCTTGAAAATATTTTCGCTTGCTATGAATAGTTAAAAATATTTTGTACTTAGCATGCAGTACATAAAAATTAGCAAAAAAGTCAATAGAAACTTCTTTTATAGGATGTACAGTGTAGTTTTATTTTTATTAGGACTAGATGTAAAGAGGAAAGTAAATGACTATTATGAAATCTGGTCAGACACAAGGCCTGACCGGAGTGATATCAAATTGCACTCTGGTTTCTATTACCACGGGAACAGCGCTCTGGAACACGAAATAGGTGATCTTCGAATTCATTTCTCTTATGCGGGACGAGAGGATGACATTGTAAGTCTAGTTTTGTCCCACTTTATACTGACATATTGACGTCCAACCTATTATTTTGTTTACAATGTATCCTCTTATCCAAAATAATTTATTTAGTTATATGTACCTGAATCTTAAAATTATTATTTTTATTTCCTAAATGTATTTTTTTATTTTTTTATAAGTGGTGATTCCTGTGGTGGAATTTACCGGATTTTATTTAATGTTTAATAAAATAAGTATA
Organism: Bicyclus anynana; assembly: GCF_947172395.1. Taxonomy (NCBI): domain Eukaryota; kingdom Metazoa; phylum Arthropoda; class Insecta; order Lepidoptera; family Nymphalidae; genus Bicyclus; species Bicyclus anynana. Next base: position 10,376,451 of record NC_069086.1, read on the forward strand.
ATATTCTATTGGAATTCACACTCCATACAAAGTAATAAGTAATTCTAAATGGTTTTTTCAGTTGCATGTTGATGGTTTTATTCTATTTATACTTTACTTTCTATTTCTCTTTTTCTATTTAAATATATCATTCATGTTTGCCATCTGCTTGTTTTGTCTAAATTATGAAAAATAATGAGAATTCAAAATTAATAATGTCACGCACTCGCTGCTTATTTCATCGTCACTATGCAGTATTGTTTATATCTACTAATTTATGCCTACATTTTCTTCTTTCTGGGCCATTTTCGCACGTATTACTTACCTACAATTTCAGTAACAGTTTGTTGCGTTTTTTTTTAGCATTGCATTTCGAATAATATCTTGCAGTGGTTTCATCACGGAGGCGCTATAAAATCTCACCTCCTTTGCACCAAAATACGTAGCGTATAATTAAAGCCAAAAGTAATGAGTTTTTGCGGGTAAATCGTGGAAATTGAGGAGAAACATGTAGCTCTCGTTTTATTTTCATGGATATGCTGCACTTTAAAGGTTTATTGCATAAATTCAATATTGAAGTGGAGGTTAATCAAGAGTGTTTGAAGTTTTTTTTTAATTTTCAGTACACAGCAGTTGGTGTGGTTGAGAGAGGAGTACTACAACCGTACAGTGTAGACAAGTTCCCTACAGCTGACCCGTTGTCTTTAATGAGGAAGGGTTCATACAGTCTGAAACAGTTGTACGACTTAGAGAAAGGTGTTGCCAATACACACACCTGGAAATACAGGATGCTTGGCTTTGTGCAAGTTTTTGCATCTGCCATGACACTTCATCCAGAATGGTTAACACTGTGTAAGTATATAACATTTTATTTCAAATTTCAATTACTAAAAATTAATTTACCTATTTCAGAATTATGTGTACCGTTCACTAGCCTTCATTTATTATATGTATATGAAAATCATCCATTGTACCTATCCAAATCGGTAATCAATCAAGTGTAGTTTTGTAAGAAAATCGCGTGCTTACGCAAAAATAATTATGGGTTGAAAACGGAGTTTGAAGTCAGTTAAAGAAATGAGTATTTTTGATAAATGGTACTATAATTTTCCAGTTATGCAATGCCAGTGGATTTCCAGCAATCTGAGGAGGTGCACAAGATTTTGGATCAACTTAGTTCTATCTTTTTCATATACTCTCCTCATCATATCTATACCTTGGTAAGAAAAACAAACAACTTTCAAATATTAATTGTGTAGGCTAAAAGCAGCTAATACTCGTAATGTTTTAGCCTTCATTTCTTATTTTCAATGGCCTATTGTAGGCTAGAGGGCCCAAGTGAATTTGTTGTCTTTTGTATGTAGACTAGCAGGCCTCATATAACGCGACTGGTAGCAGTGACATAATTTTGTGTTAGAGGAAACATCTCGAACAGATCCCAGGACTTGTGTCCTTGGAATTAGGTTTAAAGAATTATTATTATTATTATTGCTCAAAATCACTCACGCGACTAGCAGCGAGACGGCGTTCACGCTGTATAACAAAGAACTGAACTCAAGTCATCAAATACCCCGTTATTGATACCATACTTTTGTAACAAGGAAAATGTAACAGAAACAAACAGACAGACAGACAGTATGGATTTAGAAACTCATGCGGGTGTAACAATTTTCATATTTTCAGGTTATTCCACAAGCCAACCTTCGGGGTAATGGTGCTTGGTGGTGCAATGTTGCCCATACTGCATTATTCTACATTGCTGACTCGGGATGCACCTGATGTTACAAGATACACTCGCTGGGAAGATCGCTGAGGCGCTATAAAAATATGGGAATTGCTCAAAATGGTTGTTTTTTATACTATAAACGTTATGCAGGAACCACATGTTTGGCACTTCCAGCAGACTCCAAACCTCTGCTTCATTTTGGAAACCAAACATCGCGATTGCTTGCGTCATCGTGTTGACTTAAAATAAATAACCAAATAAACGGGAAAATAAGTGAAATATTTTAAAAAGTTACTCATATCTACACCTACAGTTACTATTTTTTTACACAATCGCACAAAATTTTAGTCTTTTTAATTAATATTAGTTTTTAAAATTGTACATCTACCATGTTGATTGGAATTTGTGATGGTTTGCACAGATTTGGCAAGAGTACGGATTTGGTTGTATGAACGAGTCGAATCAAGTCAATTCTCATTTTAGTGCTATCTAGGTGTGCATAGGCGTTAAATTATTATATACTCAGAGGCACAATTATCCGCCTACTTTAATCTACTCGCGTCTTATTAAAGTGGGCGGATATTTGTGCCTCTGAGTATAGTTACATGACTATGTTTTTACTATTGCCTCACTAATATAGAGTAAAGTTTTATGTGTGTGTGTGCCTTAGTGTAAGTTTTGTCTATGCAAAGAAAATAAGTATGTGCATTTAAGCATTTTAAATGATTTCGAATATTAATTTATGTCACCCTAAGTGTAAATATTTAAAATAAAAACCATTTGTTAATAATATTAATATAAGTTTAACTACTATGTATAATACTATAAACTAAATTATAAAATACACGTGACCATGTAGGTAGGTAATTTGATTGTTTGAAACTTACCATATCAGATTGTTTTTGTAGCAAAGATAACATACTAAAATAAGTAAGTATAGAATACTATATATTTCAGTATATAGTATTCTATTATATTTAAGTACCTAATTGAGTATTGTGTAAATAATAAACTTTAAATTATTAACATTGTTTTACCTTGCCTCCAGAAAAGTAATAGCTAGCCAAATTGACAATAATATAATAGTTGTAATTCTTATCATCATGCATCATCATCATATTCGGCTCACTTCTGAGCTCGAATGAATGAGAGGGGTTAGGCCAAATAGTCCACCACGCTGGCCAAAGATTCAGATTTCCTCACGATGTTTTCCTTCACCGTTTGAGACACGTGATATTTAATTTCTTAAAATGCACATAACTGAAAAGTTGGAGGTGCATGCCCTGGTCCGTATTCGAATCTATACCCGCCGGAGTCTGAGGTAGAGGTCATATTCACTGGGCTATCACGACTCACGGTAATTTGTATACAGACAAGTAGGTAAATAGAATGTTGAACGATGTTTCAAATTAGAATTAACGTATTGTAGAAACGATATTAGAGCCTCAACTTATTGCAAACTGTCCGACGTCCTGCGGTTTCACTCGCGTTGTTCTCGTTCCCGTGAGAATACGGGGATAAAATATAACCTATGACACTCACAAATAACGTGGCTTTCTATATAAGTAAAAGAATACCAACGAGTATTGCGTAAAGTGTAGTAAAGTGATATATGCGGTGGAGTTACAAGACAAAGTCATGGGTTCGATACCTGGCTGGGCCGATTGAGGTTTCTTAATTGGTTTAGGTCTGGTTGGTGAGAGGCTTTGGCCGTGGCGTGGGTAGTTATCACCCTACCAGCTAAGATGTACCGCCAAGCAATTTAGAATTCCGGTATGATGTCGTGTAGAAACCGGAATGGGTGTGGATTTTCATCCTACGCCTAACAAGTTAAACGCCTTCCATCTTAGATTGCATCATCATTTACCATCAGGTAAGATTGCAGTCAAGGGCTAACTTGAAACGTAAATAATAAAAAAAAAGAATTCCCGAACCAGCTATACCTACAGTCGTAATTTCTTTACATACTACGGCATGTAAATTCTGTTGACTTCTCTGTCTACTTAATAATTGTACTCGGTCGCCCTAGCCAAGTGGCACGTCGATTCTCTTTCTACGATCGCTAACGCTTCGAAAACTAGAACGATGTATGGGAATGACTGATCTTGATCACGTGACCTGTTGATAGCAAATATCATTCCCATACATATTTCTAGTTTCCGAAGCGTTAGCGATCGTAGAAAGAGAATCGACGTGCCACTTGGCTAGAGGGGCTGTACAGACCATAATATTTGATGTATAATTTGAGCGCCATCTCAGTTGAAATAGCAATTTTTTCATGACGTGATTTTGCATTAGTTCATTATAAATAGCTAATTAATTACGACGGTTTCTATCTCGTACGTCCTTAAAATAACGACTACCTTACTGGGTTACCTAGGTTATTATACCTACTTACTTTACCTACCATTGTAAAAAAAAAACTTCGGTACAGAGTGGTAAAAAGCTGTACGTATCAAATAGGTATTTACTGGCTTGGCTTTATGGCTTTTTTATTAAAAAAAATTAATGAGCTTAATTTGAATCCTAGCTTTTGAAATATTACCGTGTCATTACAATTGCAGAACTAGAATAACTAAAGTGGCACAAACACCATGCAGGGGGAGTTGTAGCATTTAGCGCACGCGTATTTTACCCCTCGTCCTCAGCTGATCGGAATCCATCCATTGACGCATTTGAGATAACATACCAAATTTAATGGTTTCGTTATTGTGATATTTACAGTTTATTATATATAAGTAGTGTTCGTACTTAAATAGCATTGTGATTGACTGCTACAGTATCAAGCTAGATCTCAGTAGAAATGAAAGCCGCTGCGATGTCCGTGTGGATTTTCATCAACCTTCTATGTTTTGGTATGTGTGGTTATTTGTATTTGATATGGTCACAATACTGGATGAGTATAGAAAAACAGAGACTGTTCAGTAAATTTCAAGACCCTCCAAAGACCATCGCCGGTATAAGTATTCAAGAGACGAAAAACGTTCGTTCACTTATAAACATTACGGTGTTAAAATTTGATAGTGTGCGGAAAAGTAGGAGATCAGTGGTCGCTTTTAAAACTGGTCAACTGATGTCGAATAACAAATCCTCATCGCACGACCGACCGTCCAATAACATAGTTGTCAAAAGCCATGGCGTTCCGAGATTTCCAAATATCCACAAACCGATATTAGAATTCGACAGCGAGAAATACGTCTGCAGTGATTACACCACACAGGAATGTAAATTAAAATCGAAGGAATTCAAAGAATTGCTTATGAAAGAATTTCACCGTGTTTTGATGAGTGAAAGCAAAGTTTTTACGTCTGGACTGGATTCACAAAACTCTTACGATGTCAAATATGATAGAGGAGCCCCTAAGCATGAAACTAGAGAAGACGTATTGTGTGTTCTTAAAAAGGTGTTTGTACGAACTATAAAAGCGCAGGATGAGCCTTTTGCAAGTTTAGGATACCGCATTCCAAAGAGACCATTGCAAGAAGGTCGTATGTTTAACAGTTGCGCCGTTGTAACTAGCGCTGGTGCCTTACTTGGATCTCGTCTGGGAGAATTCATTGGTAAAGTAAATATTTTATTTAATTACTTATCTAGACTTTATTTTATCAAATATTATGCTTTAAGTGTCTAAAGCTATGAAGCATAAAAAGATTAGTACTGATATAGAGATAGGGTAAGTATTTAGATATCAAGAAGTATCTTTTTCTTTTACCTTGTAGGAGTTCTGATTCGATAATAATACTCGTATAAGACTCGGAGACCAAAAATGTCCTTTTTTCGTAACGTCGTAAAAAGTAGATTTTTAATTGGTTAAATTTGGGAAAGGCTTGACCTTTTTATTGGCAGCTAAAACCATAGTAACTAGTCAGGATAATGAGAAGGGCAATAGTTAGATTATTTTGCAGAATATCAAGATTGGTAGTACGATTGCAGGTGATCGACCGGTATTGTGAAGCTATCGCGTCGGATCTTCGCTTTGTGTAGATACGCATTGTCATGCGAAGGCGACACTCTTCGGCGAACGGCCCAAATCGAATGCGAATCACATGAATTGTACACGGGACTTCACTTATTACTCACAGCTACAAATCATGGCAGACAACTAGGTACCATTGTAGTTTACCGCCTATTTATTGTTACCTACCTACGTAATATATACTGCGGTTATAAATTATGAATCAACCAACAATTAAGTGCCTGTCTACGTACTTATATAAATTTCTGCGTTATTTCTAGGTCTAATTAAAAAATAATGACCAACCATCAACGTCGCAAGAGACACTAGATAGGAACACGTTCGACAATGTGCTATTTGAACTTTATCTACCTACCTAGGTACCTGCTCGTCATAATAATGAAAATATTAAACTTATATAAAGCCGCTGATGATAGGGCTTGACCTCTGCCTTCGATTTGGAGGTACAAATCTGGTCCGGGGCATGCATCTCCAACAAAAAAAATATATGCAGAAATGTTAAGAAATTAAATACCACGTGTCTCAAATGAAGGAAAACAGCGTGAGTCTGCATACCTGAGAATTTTCTTAATCCTCAATGTGTGTGAAGTCTGCCAATCCGCATTGGGCCAGCGTGGTGGATTAATAGCCCAACCCCACTCATTCTGAGAGAAGACTTATGCACAACAGTGACCTGACTATGTTGAGGTTGTTAATGATGATAATGATACTTACCTCCAGTCGATACCAGTACTTCTATCTAAACTGCATCCTCACTTCACATCAGTAATTAGGTATTTAATAACGTGGGAACGCTGTCATACAGGTCTGTCAGATAGTGATCATACCATGTAAATGTTTATTATGCGTTGATCAGTTGATTTATTCATGATCGCACCAATCTAAGCTGGCAGCAACACGTGACACCGCTGATATGCTAATATGGAGCGAGCAGCTGAACGTCGCGTCGTTGGCGCCAACTCCGGCGCCTGATTCCATTTGTAGGTATCTGGAATACCTGTGCGTACCTACTGAACCATTTCCGTACCTAATTGAACCATAGTTATCTTCATGGCGTTTTTGTATAGCGAATGTTGTAAGATGTTCATAAGGAGGGTTACATCATCATTATCAATCCACTAAAAGACGCCCTTGTTTTCACGTGTCCGCGTGGAATTCAGTTTTTCACAAATTTCGCGGGTACCATTGGTTTTTCCGGGATCCTATGTGTTAATCCAGAGTAAAATCAAAACGAAGGTAATTTGGATATTTGGAAGGTTGATGGTCTAAAGCCTTAAAACCTAATAAACCCCAAAGCCTACGGTTTAAACTCTATGGCGTACCGCACGTACTTATGATAGGAACTTGGGCTGATAAACTTTCAGCTTTTATAAGATGAGGATGGTTAGGGTCTACAGACTCTCAATCTAATAGCAGGGGAGCCCGGGATGCTATATTTGCAGTTACTAAAGCGTCATAGGGACTAATTAGATTAGATGATACAAAGTATATGTAGTAAGTGCTTATATACTTTTGTCGCTCTCAGCATGGGAAAAAAAACTACAGATAATAAAGACAATTTTTATTACTGTGCTTTACTGAAATCGTCAGAAAAAATTAGTGTCAATGGGGGATTATTTTCTTCGAACAAAAAAACGGATATGTTCAAAAAGCCAGCCCCCCTAGCCAAGTGGCACTTCGAGTCTCTTTCTACGATCGCTAACGCTTCGAAATCTAGAAAGATGTATGAGAATGACATTTGCTATCGACAGGTCACGTGATCAAGATCTGTCATTCCTATACATTTTTCTAGTTTTCGAAGCGTTAGCGATCGTAGAAAGAGAATCGACATGCCACTAGACTAGGGGGGCAGGCCTGTTTTTGGGGTAGGTAAGTACCACTACCAACATGATCATGAGGATGACATAGTGTAAAATGAAGTCGCTTTCGCTGGATGTTCGCTTAGAACTTTCGAACTATTCAACGGATTTTAATGTAGTTTTCAGCAATAGATAGAGTGATTAAAGAGGAAGATTTATGTGCATGAAAAGAACGTATTATTTACATATAGTACAGAAATCAGAAATTTAACAATCTGACTAATCTGACTAATCACAATATTAGTATCTACATAGCACTCGTGTGAAGTCGGGGCGGGTCCCAATTATTTAATAAAAATAAATTGGTATGATTAAATACAAATTTAAATTATGAATAATGAGGAAAGCTAAAAATAATGGTAAGCAATAGTCAACTACTACATATAGTGGTGGTCGTCATTTCCCTATGGATTTAACTATTTAGATTCAATTCAACTGAATTTATTTTGCAAGTAATCTAACAACCCGCAAATTCATACGTAGGAACGTGCGACCACATGCTGTAAAAATCATGCGCAATGATTCACGCGGCAAATTATTATTTAGGTACACCTACGTTGTTAGTCATTCGCACATGATGTCCTTTGCAGCTATGGCTTTATCGAAAGTTGCGATAAAATACTAGACTACTTAGGTTTATATATCTATAACAATATTATGTTTATATAATGATTTATTTATTTTGCTATCATCCGCGAAAAGCCGACGAACCCATGCGACAACGTCACCCAGGTCAACAAGCAATTGCAAACTTTGCAATTGTACGTTGTAGAGTCAACATCTCCTGAGGATCCACCGGTTTCGGGGTGAAACGTACGTAGAGAGTATTTTGTCGGACCTGGGTGACGTTGTCGCATGGGTTCGTCGGTCTTTTCGCGGATGATAGCGAAATAAATAAATCATTATATAATCATGATGAACTTTCGCAAAGTGACACCTGCCTATCCAATATTATGTTTGCCGACGCCAAAGTACAAGATTATTTCGCGATCATAAGATTGAAAAGTTCGACCTCTTTAATCCGGCCCAGTCGCATAATCTGTTCTTAGCGGACGTCTACTAACTATAAACAACCTACCTGCCTTTCATCTTTGGTTTTCAAGATTTCGTCATGAGTTTTCATATATTTAGATGACAGTCACAAACAACGCTGCTTTCTAGTGGTAAAAGAATTTTCAAAATCGGTTTAGTAGATCCAGAGATTAAACACCACAAATTAACCTCTTTATTATATTCGTAGACTATAGAGTAAAATATTATGACTCTGATTCAGCCAACCTTCTTTGGAGGAAGAGTTTTATAGTTACAGTAGGGACAAAATATCCCGATGATGATGAAGAAGTGTGACACCGTATTATCCTGGGAAAATATTTTACTCCGCTAAAAAACAGAAATACCCCGTCGCGGCATCGCGGAAGGAAACAACTAAAATGACAATTCATTTTCTTAGAACCCATACGACCTATGCATACGGCCAAATTCGTAACTTGCAGCTAAATTGCAACATAATCTGCCTGCAAAGTAAATACAATAGGTGCAGCTATCGTGTCAATGCTCGGAACTGCATCGCATGCATTATTGAACAGTTATTAGTTACTTGCTCTGTTATTATTTGTATGTACTGATACAGTTAATAAAAGCCTCAAACACTCAGTGGTAAGGCGGCCGGTCTCATCACCTAGAGGTGGTGGTTCAATTCCTGCCTTCTGGACTATTGTCGTACCCCTTCTTAACACAGTCTTATCCGACTAGTTAAAGGGAAATGGGAATATTGCTCATATTTAAAATGTATGGCAAATATTCTTTAAAAAAACAATAGAATAACATACAGACCACCATAAATTTGTCGTTAAACACACAGAATAGGCAAAAAGCTAACGCTTTTACTTCTTAAATCTGTGCACAGACACGAATCAAAAAAACCGGTCAGTTCTCGAGTTAAGCCGTAAAGAATAAGCAAACAAGAAATCAAACTTTACCATTTTGTATAATATTAAGAAATACGCGATACACTTGGCACTCCCAAAGTCATAACATAGCCTTGTACTTAAATATTCTGTGCCATGGTCCAACCTTCATATTCGCCTACCGTACTTAATGATGGTAGAAACAAGAAAAAAGAAGGTCTGCGAAACTTTCAGTTCATTCAAATGAAGAAGGTTCATCACAGACTTTCAATCCACAGGAGTAGATTGTAATATATTCTATATTTCTATTAGAATATTATAAAGAGGTAAGTAGTGTTTTACTAGGTAATTTCTGGATTAAGTAAGCCACGTTATTTTTGATTGTCATAGGCTATATTTTATAGCCGTATTTCAACGGCGACGGGAACTACGCGGGTGAAACTGCGGGGCGTCAGCTAGTATTTTACAGTATAGGTCGGTTTGTTATTAATAAAAACTAAGGATTAACTACTCATTAAGATTATAAAGATAACATGCTTTTATAAAAATAGGAGCATGTTATCTTCAACAAAAAAAGTGATCGTTTTATTTAATAGCGCTTAATAAGCGCGCGTAGTAATTATCGGTTATTTATTGCAAATGGCTCTGTTTATGTCCATTGTTTCAAAGGGTTAGAACTTGTACGTAACTAAATAATTTGTATGGTCTTATTACTCTTTAAACCGTTTGAGATGTGATAGCCTCGTGAACATGACCTCTTCCTTCGATTTGGAGGCCGTAGGTTCGAATCCGGTCCGGGGCATGCACCTCCAACTTTTCAGTAGTGTTATGTTTTCAGTCAAACGGTGAACGAAAACGTCGTGAGGAAACCTGCATTCCTGAGAATTATCTTAATTCTCAAGGTGTGTGAAGTCTGCCGATTCGGATTGGGCTAGCGTGGTGTACTATTGGCCTTACCCCTCCCATTCTGATAGGAGACTCGTGCTCAACAGTGGGCCGAATATAGGTTGCAATGATGATTACTCTTTCCTTAGGCTTTATTTTGTTTTACAAACAAATATTTATTTATTAAACCAAGGCTGGAACCTTCCAGTGAGTATCTACTAGACAAGTTTCAGAAGGTTCTCTCTTCTCATTAGGTAATATTTTTTTCAATTTATAATTCCGTGATCCATACCTACAAATATTATAAAATATGCGAAAGTATAAAAAAAGCAAGTCTGTATGTCTGTCTGTTACCTTTTCTCGACTAAACTGCTGTACGATTTGTATGAAATGTGGTATAGAGAAAAATTGGTCCTTGGAGTAGAACATATTAGGTTACTTTTTATCCCGGAAAATGCATGGTTCCCGCGGGATTTTTTAAAAACAAATTATATATAGAGTATTGGAAGATTCGTACATATTGTAAAGCATTGGAAGATCCCAGTTACACACAGTATTTTAATACCTTTATTTTCACTATAAAATATCTTCAACGTCTTGACTATTTTCCTGAAGTTGATTGATTTATTTATTATATTTTTATAGATACACATGATATGGTGCTGAGATTTAACAACGCTCCGGTTGAAAACTACACTGATGATGTTGGCTCTAAAACAACTTTTCGTATTCTAAATTCACAGGTAAGCATTTTTATAAGGAATAAGCTCGCGCTTGACGGTAAGTGTAGATGTAGCCTAAGGTGGAACGCGCTTGCCTAGAAGATGTCTATTCACTTTCATCTTAAAGATGCCCAGGTTGTAAGAATTAGGAAATAGTGACTTTGGAAGAGAGTTCCATACTCTAATAGCCATGCGTATAAGAAACGAAGAAGCAAATCACTTCGTACGAGTTCTAGGAATGTCAATGACGTAGGGATGGCAAACATTTTTTGCCATATTTTATACAAAAATAATATACCTAATCCCTATTAAAAATAGGGGTGGGGGTAGGAGGGTGAAAAATACTTTACGATCTATTTTCATATCTATCAAGAAATTTTATGAAAATCGGTCGAGCCGGTTGAGTGTGTTCACAAATGCCGTGAATTTAATATGAAAAATAGATTATGAAATATTAATTATTCATTTTCAGGTAGCTACTAAGCCTGAGTTTAATTTTTTAGAGGATCCTCTGTACAAAAATGTGTCAATACTAATTTGGGATCCGGCAAATTATTCGTCCACTTTGCAAGAATGGTATCTTCGCCCCGATTTTCCAGTATTTTCCGTTTACAAAAGGTAATTTTTACGTACATACTTTATTATGTATTTACGTTTGTAAATATGGTAGTTAATGAAATCATTATACCTAAATACTTTTTAACTATATCCTGACAATTCGGTAGATTACTGGAGCGTCGTGGTACATCAGATGTTCATCTCCTTAATCCACACGTTCTGTGGGATTTGTGGGAAGTGCTTCAAGATTCGTCAACTTACCGACTAAGGAGAAATCCTCCGTCTTCTGGATTCATTGGTTAGTATTCAAAAAAAAAATTTACCTTTGTATGTGTACAGGTTTTTTCAATCACAGACATACACATACTAAAGTCAAACCCGGTGTGGAATCTTTATCAACAAACAAATTAAAAATGTACAGTACAAATCCCTAGTCATTTTATAGCAAATTTTAAATTAAAAGACATAACTGAATCATGTCTTTGCCGGTACAGTTGAAGAAACATATAACTTAAGAATAATAAGAATAAGCCTCATGTCAACTAAACAATCAACCAGTTAATTAAAATTAGCCACCATGTGGCTGGTGTGTGGTCCGGTGGTTTTTATTTTCATTATTACTCCTGGAATTAACTCTCATTTAAAGATCTAGCTCTAAACTGTATATACATAAATATATAACGGAGTTAAACACAAAATAATTATGTTTGTGTGCGTTCATTGGAGTAGTCTGTGGCGGATCATTTTTTGCGCCGATTTTGTAGGCACGTAACACATCTGTAGCAAAAAATATCGTAGTGCTAACCAAGAAGGAAGTATTTATAAACAACTTTCCTTATCTCTACATCCAGGGCTATGGTTCGCGTTACACCGATGCAAGCGAGTTCGTGTGTTTGAATACGTGCCCTCGGTGCGAGCGACGCGAAGGTGTCATTACCATGCAGCGGGCGACGACGTGGGCTGCACTCTCGGAGCATGGCACCCCCTAGCACAGGAGAAGGCGCTCGCACACCGCATGAGTGACAACTCCGACCTAGATGTATTCCAGCGAGGCTTTATTGATGTAGCCGGTCTGAGAACATTACATTGTTAGATTATGTGGATATCCTCAGGGCACGCAAGCGGAAGGACTTGCCATGGGTGAAAATAAGTGACAACCATTGAGTTATATGTAGTAGGTACGTATTAGAGAATCTGGAGAAGCAACATAAACATGAAGATTTTGCTGCAACGCTAAAACATTAGTTAAGTCTACTTACTTATAGGTATTCGTATTCTATCAAAATATTTTGCAGCACTGCATCGCATATAGAATATTGTTTTCTTGCGAGCAAAATCTCGTAAACGCCATGAAATACGTAACGCTTACGCGTTTCGATCAACATGGTGAGCTAGCAAGACAGTAGCAACTATGAATTGCGGCGATATCGCTGCAGTTGAACGGAACGCAGTAGTGATGAGTGGTGTCTTCTTTAGTACATAATATAACTCAATGGTGACAACTGATGAAGACTACTTGTATAACAGGCTTAGAATAATAATAGAATCTAAAGTACCTATAAAGTTGTGTAGACTGTTGAGACGTAATGTTGGACTACTTTATGTGATCCAATATTTTAGGTTGTTGGTAATTTTGGAGGTTGTTTTGACTTGAGTACATACTCAAAGAATGATTTCAATTATTTTACAAAGGAATTGATTTTCATATATTAATATATTAAGGCTTATACAATTTACGCGTTATGGATGTCAATAATTTTAACCATACAGGGTGCTGGGGAGTATTGCCCATAACTTCAAGATGTTGACGAGTTCACTTATAAGAGCACTGCATAACTATTTTTTTTAAACTAATAAATTAAAACTTTTTATGTTCTCATACAAAGTAATTCAAATAATTCCGACTATCCACGCCTGTAACAAACGCCTTTATGTACTGTTGCATTTTATAATTTTAAAGTTTGGCTACTCATAATTATAAGGATGTGGGACACATTCTAAGATTTATTTACAAAAGAAATATTATTTACTCCGAAAATATTAATTATAGAACACATGTTCTTTGAACATTTTTAATTAATTTTCGGTAAAGAATATAACCCTAGAGTTATGGGAAAAACTCCCCAGCATCCTGTATGATGCTTTAGGTTATATTATACATATCTGCTGTTTGGACTTAATATTTAGCTGTGAATAGCCGTCCTCATATTTCAGTCTAACAATACAATTTTGCTTGTCCAGCAAATTGCAGGCTTACGCTGTAAGATTTAGTACCTGCTAACATTATTGCAACCTTTTATCTCAGACAAATATGCTGAACTTAGATTTGCAATATTATCTGCACAGTTTGTTCTGAAGAGTTGAACTGTTCAGTAAAATTGTCCGTGTGTAGTGTCTGTCAGTTTTGACTGTGCAGTTTTTTCTAATGTTTTTTATTGAATTTGTGATTAGAAAAAACTGTACAGTTATAACTGCGCAGTCAAAACTGAAGGTCTAAAGCACCTTACTAAGATCAAAATAATGATCTTATAAATCACCACAAAAAAGCAGCTTCCAATAAATTCTTAGAATACGCTTATACAACAAATCCTATAGTATAGAAAAGAAATGTTAATGCGATATAGTAGATAAGAAATGTAGAAAGCTTTGTAAAAACTAATAGATTTTCTAAAATTAGATTATTTATGGGGTAATTTAGAGTAAATATTATTTTATAATAAGCTAAACTGTTATATATTTATAATATTATCTTTATTATTCGATAATATGAGTCAATAAAATACAGTTGTGTTGTGTACGAGTTGTGAAGCCGTAGATTTCAGTATGTCCATTTACTTGTAGTAGACTTCAACGATCGACCAAAGTTGCAACACTATCCGAGTGTTTATAAAACTGCCATAATCATAAGAATTTTTAAGCTCCTTTCACATTGGCGCGGAGCAAAAGCAAAACGTCTTGACATGTGTAAAAAGACTTTGAAATATCAATTTTATCAGGATTTTTTCAACTTAGTTTGTGCTTTTGACTTTCTAGTAGACGTTCTTTGTTAGGCGTGGCTATATGTCTTTAAATTTACATGACACTATTTCTAACTTGAGATACTCGTATTGTTTATGATAGGGTTGTTAAATGATGTTAGTATTTAGTGATGCTGCGACTTCGACTCTGCACCCATGTGAATGGAGCCTTATTCTTTCATCAGCTAAAAGTTGAGTTTATTTAACCATAGGTACATACCTACTATAACGATGATTAAAATGGTAAGCAGAAGCTAGATAGAATAGTTACGTGTTACTTATAGTTAAAATTAATGAATAGAAACTGCCTATCCTATATGCAGTTTTATTTGTAGGCAAACTGAGTTGGATTGCATTTTTGCAGTTCTATACCTTGAATATTGACAATAATATAGAGGTTAAGCTATTAAGGTTTTGAAGTATTCTCAGAAAGAACCGAATTCGACTTATTTACACGTAGTTTATACAGGTTTTTGTTCCAGTAAGATAATCTAGGAATGTTTTATTGCTCATGTGAAGTACAGTTCCATAATACAGATCCCGTTACATAAGATATTACGCCTATATTTGGTAGGCGGTTACTTTAACGGCCCAAATTATATCGTTGTTTGTATACGAAAGTTTACCGAACATTGACATTTTTTGTTATTTTTTTATAGTAGGTAAACAATGAACCACGCACATGGCCCAAATGAAGTTAAGTGAAAATCCATATAAACTATTATAACAAAGCGGCAAAGTTCGTGGTATAGTACGGAGTAATTTCTGGATCTACAGAACCGATTTTCTAAATTCATTTAATACTTTGTTGTTTGTACACGTTATTTGTGAGTTTCACAGGCTATGTTTTCATCCTCGTATTCTCACGGGAACGGGGACTATGCGGGTGAAACAGCGGAGCGTTGGCTAGTCGCCAATAAACAGAGCGACATTTCGCAAGGTATGCAATTAGCACGTCTTATAAAGAGCTACTATGTGTATCATTGAAACGAAGTTGTTAATCCTTAAATGCCTGTAATAACATTGGCAACAATGCCTTTCAGACCGAAAAACTGCTACTTTGCTACTTTGCGGCAGAAATAGCATGGCGGTATACATCCTCGAAGCTCTGTCATAAAAAGCTCTATTATTAGAATAAGTACTATTTTCCATACATAAAGTAGAGCCACGCTAGCCCATTAGATATGACCTCTGCCTTTGATTCGGAAGGCATAGGATCTAATCCGGCCGGGGCATGCACCTCCAACTTTTCAGTTTTGTGCTTTTTAGAAATTAAATATCATGTGCCTCAAACGGTAAAGGAAAAACGTCGGGAGGAAACCTGCTTTACCTGAGAATTTTCTTAATTCTCAACGTGTTTGAAGTCATCCAATCTGCATCGGGCCAGCGTGATGGACTATTATCTTAATGTAAATGATGATACCTATGGTAGAGTTGACATTGTTCGCAATTTATATTTAAATTTGTTTAATTTGTTATTGAAAATCTACTATTATTTCATATAATCAATATTTATTTGTAAATTGATAAAATTAGTAAAGGATACTGACTGCAAAACGCACAGTTATTTAAGTATTAGTCATGCTGTAAACTAATTAAGATGCTTGTTAATTGATGTTAACGCATCTAGCAAGAAGAGTTAATAATAAAAAAAAAAATAAAAAGATCGCATTTCCGTCCTAGCAGAAAACCATGCGGATAACAATAAAAGCATTTTACATTCCCTTATCTAATCAAGTATCGTAGTTCAACGAAATGGTTATTAGACACGAAAGGCAATTTTTCTGTGCTCTTCAAAAGGTAAGAAACGTATTTCGTATCCAAGAACAAGTAATCACGTATCGAAAATTTTGAAGCTTCTTCTGCTAAAACTGAGAGTTTTTATAATAACTAAATAAGCAAGCCTGAGGAAAATAAATCGGTTAATTTCTCTGATCTCTACACCAGTCTTAGATAACTTGTACCATTTTACATGACTTTAAGTTTTATTGTTAACTCTTCATGTTAGTTTGTCTTCCTACACAAAGTTGTACTGTAATAAATCCGTTAGTAACGTTACTTTTGTTTCATTTAATTAGAAATCGTCCGTACATTTAGTAAACACCTTGTATTTCTATTTTTTTTTATTTAAAATTAATATTCTGTTAATTCTTAGTTTTAATTTATTTCAATTAATCTATACTAATAATATAAACCTGAAGAGTTTTTTTTGTTTGTTTGATTGAACGCGCTAATTTCAGGAATTACTGGTCCGATTTAAAATCTTTCAATGTTAGATAGCCCATTTATCGAGGAAGGCTATAGGCTATATTTTATCCCCGTATTTCTACGGTAACGGGAACCACGCAGGTAAAACGCGCGCGGCGTCAGCTAGTTATTAATATGTACTTTCTTTCACACCGTTTATCTAACCTTTCATCTAACATTATCGTCCTAATGTGATACGCGGTATAAAGGTAGCTTACTAAAAACTTGGTACTTAATAAAAACTTAGAAACAAAAGACAGTTGATACAATTCGCCACGTCAGTTTGAAGTACTAACTGTTTTATCACATCAGGAAGACGCGTTTGGATGTTATTTTATGAGATTCGAGTAAGGTCATGTCGGCCATGAGGTGCCCTTGCCGTATCTTATATTTTTAGCGATTTGCCGTCGCTCGACCGGTGGGTGCTGGCAGAATACTGATGGGCGCCGCTAGGTGTCACTGATTAGTAATTCACTATGTGCGTACGGAATTAGCGACATCCGACTGCGTAGCCCTGATAAAGGCACGTCCTCACTGCATCATCGTAACTTATAAAATGCGAATGTGTGTGTTTATTTGTTTGTTATGCTTTCACGGTAGGTCACGTCCAGGCCACTCAAACGATTTTTAAAATAAGACTACCACATGCACTATATGCATACATTACTAGCACCGCATGAACAGCATGGCGCTGCTAGTAATGTATTAAAAAGTTCAGAATCATTTTGGTTATATATTTTTTTAATTTATAATACATTAGATCCTATATCTATTGAATCTTACGCTTCTATTATAGACTGCTACAGCTTTTGTTATTGCTTAAGTGATAATTTTTATAAGTGTTAGTGAACAAAGTCACAAAGCAACTAAAATTTATGAAAGCTCAGTGACACCATGTAGAAATTACAGCAATTTTGTGCATTCAGTTACTAAAATCTGAAAATGAATTACCTACTAGTATTTCAATTGTAAGTTCATAAAGGGTTACAGTTTTAACTGTTAAGGTGCTGATAGACTTAAGCATTCACTTGTAACAGAACATCGAGCATTCGCCGTTTTTGTATTTGTCGAACTGAACAATGAGCCGAGCCAAGCATAGAACTAAATATTGCTACGAACATCTTGAGAATTCTAGCGAACGCTCGATTCAATCAAGCAAATCTGCTAGAATGCTCGCCAGATCTGCTCGATCGAATGCTCGCTAAAATGTTTTCGTATTTTTCTGTGATGTAACATTCGCGCTGCTCATTACAAGTCAATATGTTTATTTTCATAGACATACTCATATTTTGCTTATTATCTAGGAAATCCTTCGAAATATCTAGCCGTGATAGATAGCCCAGTGGATATACCTCTGTCTCTGATTCCATTGTGCGTGGGTTCGAATCCGGTTCGGAGCATGCACATTCAACTTTTCACTTGTGTGGACATTAAGAAATTAAATATCACGTGTCTCAAAAGGAACCCTGCATACCAGAGAACTTTCTTAATTCTCAGCGTGTGTGAAGTCTACTAATCCGCATTGGGCCGGCGTGGTGGACCACTAGCCTAACCCCTCTCATTCTGAAAGGGGACTCGAGCTCAGCAGTGAGCCGAATATGGGTTGATAATGATGATAACTAAAAAATAAAACGCATAACTTCATTTTTGAACTGCATCAGCCTATTTAAAAGGCCCAGTGCCTAATACTGAACTATAATTTCCAAAAACATTTAGAAACATTTGAATTTATGTGTATCAGTGTGATCAAGGCTTAATCTGCAGTTAACGTAGATAGGGCGATTACGATGCTTCCTACTTCGTCCTTAATTTATAAATTTTGAGACGTATTAAATTTTCACACGTTTGCATTAGTTATTCAGAACACAATGAGTAAGTATATTATGTTCTTTAACTGCTAATTACTTAAAACTGTACTGACAACGGAACTGGAGGACTTTTCCTTGTGGACTTTGTTTTGTTTCAGAGTTCAGAAGAATGAGATCAACCTCTTAAATTAGTTTGTAATAAATGTATAACAATCAGCTCTACTTACGACTGCACTGCTGAGTTAAATAAACTTTTTAACATAAAAATGGAACCGACTTCAAAAACGTATTTCAGTTATTTTGATTTTAACACAAAATTACTAAACCGATTTTCATGAAAATAAAATGGGCACAATCAGGAAATATATTCTTTCAAACAAAAAAAGAATTTAACTTTTCTGCTATAAACTCATGTCAGTGTTTGTAATTATAAGAAAAACAACATAAATAATAAGCATGATTAATTTCATGCGGAAGTGTTGGACTATTGCCTAGCACACCTTACCCTGGCTATAGTCCAAAGATAGGATACATTATACGTAGATAAATGTAAGATAAAGTCTATTTGTTATTGAACAACTTTTGCATACGATTTAGCCCGAGTGTTTTTTTATTTATATCCACAAGGAACCCTTATAGTTTCGCCATGTCTATCTGTCCGTCTGTCAGTCTGTCCGCGAATTAGCGCAGATACTAATAATATGCTCCTGACCGACTTTTCGGTCACGGCGGCTAATCTCATGGTGATATTAACCATGTACGCAGGAGATATTATAGTGCACAAGTGTATGCGCAAGCACAGGTGCACTCTCTCTTCCCTCACTCTCGAATCCGATGGGACGGCAGACCGACACGACCGGTGAGAGATCAGGCGCAGAACCGACGGCTTTACGTGCTGTCCGAGGCACGGGGGTGAACTAACACCGCCAACTTCCCAACTCCAGGCTGCTATTAAGATTTTCCTTGTAAGAAAAATCCCAATAACCTATTTCATTTTTGTTGGCCTGAACCGGGATTCGAATCCTGGACCTCATTGTCCGTAGCGGAACCAGCTAACCACGGGACCAATGAGGCAGTTTACTTAGTTTTAGCGCAGAGACTATTACTACTAGAATGCTGTAAATTAGCATGAGTATGTAGGTACATTAAAAATGTGAACAAAGTAGGACAATAAAAATCTTGAAAAATATTTTTTTTGAATACCTCCCCTACAGGTAAACTTGTAAAGTGGGGATGAATTTTTTCATGTTATATATATATATATATATATATATATAATACTTAGCTGTTTTTTGTACTTTCATTATAAATATCTTACTTCTGTGAATTTTTCATGTATCCTCAAACAAAAATAGACCTATAGACGATACCCCACATTGTGAAATAAACGAATAAAAAATTATCCCCACTGTACACGAACCTTACAAAAAAAAAATTCAACATTTAAATTTCAGCTTTCTAGTAGTAATAGTCTCTGCGCTAAACCGCGGAGAGACGGACGGACGGACGGACAGACAGACAGACAGACAAACGGAAATGGCAAAAATATAAGGGTTCCTTGTGAACTACGGAATCCTGAAAACAAAGTGGTAGTCTAAAATGTTAACTTTTTTTTTCTTTTTTTGTTTATTCTTTACAAGTTAGTCCTTGACTACAATCTCACCTGATGGTAAGTGATGATGCAAGTTAAGATGGAAGCGGTCTAACTTGTTTGGAGTAGGATGATAATCCACATTCTTTCCGGTTTCTACACGACATCGTACCGGAACGCTAACGCTTGGTGGTACGTCTTTGTCAGTAGGGTGGGCAGTAACTAGCCACGACCGGAGTCTCCCACCAGCCAGACCTGGACCAATTAAGAAAACTTCAATCCGCCCAGCCGGGAATTGAACCCAGTTCCTCCGTCTTGTAAAACCACTGCGCATACCACTGCGCCACGGAGGCCGTCAAAAATAAATTACGTGAACGGAGAAGCAATATTTAGTGGATTAGTGCGTAATAGTTAATTATTACACTATCTATAGTATGGATAAAGAAATAAAGAAGAGTTAACAATAGTTTACAACAACATAACAACATACAACACGTGTCTTTAACAAGACAGCGGGAGCTACGGAAGTTATATTAATTATAATAATGGAAAATCGAAGGTTGTAATACTTGACATGCCAATAGTTACCTATACTCATCTTAGTTTTACATTCAACGCTATAAATAAGTAGATGGATTCTGCGTCTATGACTGCATCTTTTATAGAAAATAATTAAAATATAATTTATATTTAAGTTGTGTAATTTATGTAATATACGTGTAATTATTAGTAGGTAGGATCCATAGGTTATTGAAACCATATAACACAAGTAACATGAAGTTACTTTTTTAATGGTTTTTTTAAACTGTATATTAGGTGTCTAATGTTCCTACGAAAAATGTCTTTATTAAACGTCTATCCTCCGATCCAGCGAGTGATAAAGCCTCAATAGCTTAACGGTAAGAGCGGTTGGACTCATCACCGAGGGATGGTAGTTCGATACCCGCCCCGTTGGTCTATTGTCGTACCAATATGCCTTTATTGTTTTTATTAAAGGAGCTGCTAAATTTCGTTGATATTACATATAGGTACTAGTAGTTAAGGACATTACAAAATTCATCATGTTCAGCTCATGTGCTATCATACGCCAGATCATCATAATAGATTTTAACAAGATAATAAAAATAGCACTTTTATTTTCATGGTTAAACATACTACGATGTTTGTTATCTCTCAAGTTTAAAAGTGGGCGGAATGTAAACCCTGTATTATATGCATAATACGGACGAGAGAACGCTTGATATAGTGATGATAGTTGTTATTTACATAAAAACAATGAAATAGGTACAAAAGTGGCAAAGAATAGCGCTTTTCACGTCCTTTGACAAAGTACTGCTTGCGTGGGCAGAATATAGCTTCTGCTAAAGGAAACCTAGAGATGGTATTTAATTATTATTATTGTTATTCTTCATATAAAAAATATTCCAATCGACTTGTAAACGAAAATATTGTAAGACTAAGTAGGTATGACAGTGGACTAGGACTTTTCATATTTAAGTTTTTTTCTGAATCGCAGAGCCACTGAAGTTTAAAAGTACAATATTTCCAACCCATTGTTCTCCTATTTATACAATAATTTATTTAGAAGCTTTAGAAGGTATGGCCATCACATGGCTTTTACTCAATACTCAATATAGCACAGGCCCTGCGGTTTCACTCACGTAGTTCCCGTTTACGTGGGCCTGGTACTGGTACTAGCGGTCCGGTCAAGCTCCGCTTTGACTTATTCCCTACCCTATCCTAATTTTACTGCCACCGTACACCTACCCTACTCCTACCCTACACCTACACTACCCCTTCACTACTCCTACACTCCCTTACCCCATACCTAGCCTACCCCTATCTCGAAACGGTAGCAATAAACAATATTTTAGGTAATTTTTTTAGAATTTTTTAAACCGGTTTAATAGGTTCGAAGCTAATTAATTACATACAAACAAACAATAAAATCTTTCGTCTGTATAATACTTATTAGTATAGATAAGAATTTTTAAAATCGGTTTAGAGATTACCCCCTACAACCTTACTAACTTTACTTCTCTAGATGGGATAGTTTTCAAAACTCGTATTTCTGTACCATTGATTCATTCGATTCGTGAGTGAAAGTATGCGTATAGGTGATTAACTTGCCCGTGGGTGGACGACGTGTATCGGTACATAACGGTATGCGCACTTGGTCTTATTAATTTTGACATAAATTGGAGCCAAACAGTGAATCACTCTTTACTCGAACTTGCGGTGGCTTAATTATTGTATCTTCAAAAACTAGTGCATGCGTCGATGTGACTAAATGACTAAGCCTGTGTTTTAATAAATTCTGACCACTATTATACTTTGGTATATGTTTTAACCTGATTCCTGTTAGCATGTGTTATTGCGGTATTAGTACCAAAGAATATTTAATACTTTGATTATTAATAGTAACTCTTTCCAGATATTGCCTATGTCGTTTTTTTTAATAAGCGATCACATAAGTAATAACGCTGTTTCAAAACAGAATTTATTATTTCCTTCATTAAAAATATAGATACATTTAGTAAGTTTTATGTGATTTTAGTAATTAAATATAGAATATATTTAATTACTAAAATAACATTAAATTGTTAAAAAGTAAAGAAATATGTTGATAAAAAAACTGCTTGACGTTAAATAAACTTAAATTTGGCAGGGAGGTAGTTTATATTTAGTAGACGTCCGCTAAGAACGAATTTTGCGAGAGGGCGGACGAAGTCACGGGCGTCCGCTATTTATTAATCAACATCTTAACACATATTAGAATATACCAAGAGTTCCTAGTAGCGACAAACATTCAGGTCAACCATTCACACTGTTGTAATTAGTAATTCATTAATTTTGAGGTTTATTGATTGTACAGACGTCATTACTTATTTTATTATTATTTGATATTTTATAGTTAATTGAACTATACGTTGATTCATAATAGTCATACGTTTATAAGAGACTAGCGGATGCTCGCGTCTTCGTCCGCGTGTAATTCAGTTTTACACAAATCCCGTGGGAACCATTGATTTTTCCGGGATGAAAGTAGCCTATGTGTTAATCCAGGGTATCATCTTCGCTTTAAATTTCAGCCAAATCAGTAGTTGCGGCGTTAAAGAGTAACAAACATCTATACAAACTTTCGCGTTTCTAATATTACTACTTAATCATTTTACAAAAATATAACTGAAAACATGAACGATTTAATTCTAGGCTGACAGCCAAAAAATAAAAACAAGAAATATTTTTGGCTTTTGTATCGATTATATTATATACAAACTTTTTCCTACAAATAGTTTCAAAATATCTCCAATGTACAGAATTGGACCTATTACAATTTTATTACAAGTAAGGATAAAGGATTCCTGAAGTGAAAGTAAACAAACTTGAAGATAGAGATTTTTCATACTATGGTGTACAAATAAAGTATAAATAAATAAATAAAGTAAAATAAAATGACATTTACATACACACATCTTTGATGATTTCTGTATAAAAATATAAATGCCGATTAGTTTTTTTTTTATAAAATTTATATAGTCTATATCACCCCTATTATTACGAATCGTTTGACATCTCAATCATTAAAATCGTTTCAGAAGTTTACATACATACAAAGACTGCCAAAATCATTACCTTTCCTTTTGGCTTCGCCGTAGTCGGGTAAAAAGCGTCGTGTTTTAAAAATGCTGTCGTGTGAACATATACTCGGGAATGCATTTGTTGTATTTGAACGCTCGTGCGAATGTGGGCCTAAAGTTAGTGACAAAAAAGTTGCTCTTGACGAATAGTGTTTATTTTGATTTACGTCCATTTGCACCGACATACGGTCATTACGCTGTCGCTGTTCCGTACTAGATCACTTACGAGGAAGTTCGTTCTGACTCAACGTTTTATAAGAACACATCTACGCATAAGACGCTCTTGTGGGACTTCTCTTGGGTTTTGTTTTGTACCACGGAATATTTACACTTAAACTACTATTTCGACCAGCAGGTTAGTTCACTATCTTTGACGTATGCTAGTTGACATATACGGAATTGAGATTCTATGTAAAAATGTCATCCGGTGCTTACTGGTGGACATCAGACAGTACGTAAATGACATTATGTCAATTGATTTGATATTTATTTTAATAGATTGATAGAATAAAGACCAATATAGTGATGAATAGAATTAGGAACGTGTTTCTTATTCATATATGTACCCTATATACTTTTTTATTGACATGTAAACACCGTTGCTGTTTAATATGTAATATTATTTTACTCGTAGGTACATATAAGATTTCGTTTTCATTTGTTTAATTTTTCTTCGTACCTACGTACATTTAAGTAAGAACAATACAAGTATTACTGGCATAAGTATGTTAAGACAAGACAAGACGTAGCCCTGCCGTCTAGCGAACTCGGTAAAGCGACGATACATTTAGTTACAAGTTAGTGAATTAGCCTGATAAAGGGCTGAACGGATCAAATCTGGCACATACAGCGATTAAAATCAAATAGTAGTAGTCTTTCTTTCGTAGCAAATGGGTCACTTTACTTATACATGTGATCTATGGGACACCAGTAGCTACCAATACTCGTATAGCTATGGTAAAAGGATAACTTAGTTTAGGTTTCTTGCTATATTTTTTTCCTATAAATAAATAAGGCACAAAAAATCTTAGTCATAGTAATAGTAATTCCAGAGTACAGAGAAAAGGAAATATGTGTTACAAGTGCGCCAAATTTCAACTAACGGCGCTGTATGAGTCACCGAATGGCCAAGCTCACGCCTAGGGTGGCCAGGTCACAAAACCTAATAACCGGAAAGACTTAGTTGAGCCGGACATTCAAATAAAAAGGCCTGGCACTGTACATTATTGAAGATTTTGTAGCTCAGTAATTAATAGATACGACAGAAATGTAATTGTAAAATCAAGCTTTTTAAAATTCTTCTAAAAAACGTAACAAAAGCCCTGACATAAGTTCATTTTGGCTACTTTTACATATGTTTTCTGTGTTGTGGCAGGACACGCAATCTAAGAGTCTATGTCCGACATCATCCGGACGCTTGGCAACGCTACTCAAGCCTATTCACTCTTTATGTAACACTACTGTTGCAAAATTTACAGTAACAGTTTGAAGCACAGGCTTTGTTTCAGCCATCAAAACAGAAACAACGATTTAAAATACCTACCGTATGTGACCGTTACGAGGTCATGTTATTGTCGTATATAGTTTAAACGTAGAATGCTAGTTTTTTTAAAACAAAAAAACTTGAAACATTAAAAAAAAATACTTCTGCTATGTTTATTTATCTCAACAAGTAAATTGCAGTGTTTAGGTCTGAAGATATGATTGTCATTACGAAATATGGATCATATGTATTTTTCTATTGTGAATTTGATGAAATTTTCCTCAGCAGGTTCTGAATATAGATTATGTAAAAGACCGGTGGTAGAGTAATTGCTAACTTGATGTTTTTACAAGTAAATTTATTTGATACGATGAGCTCGTAATGGTCTGCTATGCTGAGAGTATCTTTGCGTGATCGAATCAGAATGAGGAAGAGAAGCAGAGAACATAGCTCAATGTTTTTCAAAGCTGAAGTCATGGCAACGGGCGAAATAGTTCGAAGAGCTGATAGACGTTTGGGTCTCAGATGTTGGGACGGCGTCACTGTACCGGTTGGTAGATCCCCACTAGAAGGACCGATGACATAAAGCGGTTTACAAGGATTTTTTTTCCAGTTGTGGGAATCGAACTTACGTCCGTGGATGCAGGAAGCAAGGTGACTGCCCACTGACGCGGCCCTCAATTATAGATCAATGGAATCTAATCTGACGTATGTCTGGCAATTGCAGCCTCGACCATCGATTTAAATAGTGAGTCAGAAAGGAATTTATAAGAAAAAAGTCAAAATATCCGAAACAATAATAAGCAATTCGTCGTACTCGTATGTTGACGCTGGAGTGGGAACAAAAAAACTGCGAATACGGTGAATGCCTGCACGCACTGAGGTTTTTAAACTCCTACGCAAATCAAGAACCTCTCTACCTCACTAACTATCGAACTTTGATAAACATTACAATGTAGGTATCTACACTAATATTATAAAGAGGAAATACTTTTTACCTTGTAATTTTGTTAGTGTTGCTATGTTGTTAGGCGATGGTTTTCCATATGATATTTTTACATGGCTTGAATTAATAGATCACTGCCTTCAAACTGATCAGCAGGTAGAACATAATATGATATTATTTTTCGCTTTATATTCGACTGCAAGAAGGGTTATGTTTTTCGCGTGTATCTTATACGAGTATAAACGATCTATCTTCCAAACCGCTGAGCGGATTTACGTAATTAAGATATCGTTAGATTCGTCTTAGTAACCCAAGTGTTTATAGATAGATAAAGTTAAAAAAAAACCAACACGACGACTGTGAGACGCTATAGACCCGAGATGAAAAAAAAAATATTTTTCGGATATTGCGATATGGGTATCAAATTCAAGGGCTCATCAAGAGGATTTCAAATTGGCCTATTATGGCCATATTAAAAAAAAACCTACTATTAGGAAAACGTTATTTATTAATGGCTATACAAAATAGGACTAAAACGGATGACTAGGTGGTAGCAGGTTAGGCAGTCGGGTTAATTTATTTTTTTAATTATTACTTTAGTAGGTAAGTTTTTATGTTTTTGTAGTCGGTTGAAATTTTAATTTAATTTTTTTATACTTTGGTGCCTATTTTCCTTTGAACCATGATTGCTTTAGGAGGTAGTAGGTATCAAATATACAAATATTATCATTAATTTTAATTAATTAATATTTTACCTACAATCAAATTTAAAAACTTTTTCCTTGTGTTTTGTGTCACACAGGGTCACGTCGTACCTATTCACAGAAGAGCCTTTACGTGTATTTCCAATCATGAAGTTATCTATTATAATTTATAATTTATAATGAATGTAATTAGGGTGTCGATATGTATCAGGAAAATCCAGTTCCATCGTAAATAAGTATCTGCTTGTAACATACAATATAAAATGTTCGTGGAACAAATTAACGTATAATGTTGTACTGATTCAGGTTTGATCACTATGCCGTGATGGTCTAGTGCTTAGAACAAAGAATTTAAATGCGTTATAGATGTATGGAATCTTATCTGAGGTTATTTTATGATAAAAAAGATAAATGGTGTTGAACTGCACTATATGATTGTAAATACACAATCGTATAGGAATATATAAATGTCCAATGAAAAAATTAACTTTGGCTGAGTTTGTTGTGGGCTCTTCTCGGACCAATGCGCGTTTGGAACACTCGTAACTTTAATTTTAAGTTTTCGACTTTACTTACCTTAACTTGACGTTTCAAAAGTGCTTGTAAACAAAGCCTTATTTATATGAAAGCTGAAAGGTCAGCTTATACATACTCCTGTCACAGCTAAGTAGGTACAACCAATTATAGAGTTTGGACTTGTTATATCTACTGTGGTTTGGATCGCAATGGCTTTCGACAATAGCCAACAGATTCACAGGTCCAGACTCCAGTCACTCAGTTCTAAGTATGTATCTTATAGTTCAGTTTTTGTGCTGATATACATGATTTAATTAAAGCTTAAGTTTTATTTTTATTTTTATTGGCTACGTTACTACATCAACATTAGTCAATATCCAATGTTAAGCTTAAAGTTTATAAGAAGTAAAAGCAAGCAATTTTTTACAGGAAGCACCTTCGTACTTACGTCATAATATATTTAAAAAAGTCTTCAATCACACAACACACAAAGAGAACGTTGTATAGTGATCATTCATACGATGTTAATTATAAAACTGGTATCGTGGATGTGTGGTTTTTATGAATAGAAGTCTGTAACGGTCGTAACCAGGTGTGGGCGTAAACAAGACATCATTATGTTTTGTGACCTACATTTGCTAAGTAATGTGCTGAAATACAGTTCAATATCTGTGGGATAAGCCGCATTTATTACGTAGGTATACATAAAAGTTTTCTTAAACAATGCACATCTTCATCAGATATAGCACGTTTTTTTGATGCTATCTGAGAAAGAGTCAGGTCATTAGCTTTACCACCACATAATTTAGAGACATTTATTGGTAGGCCAACGTTTTACAGTCGTATGCTTGTTTGAAAGTCAGTGTTTGCGAGCCTCATGTGGCAGTCGCGTGGATCGCCCTTTTCAGGGATGACGGCAAGAGGCCCTAGATCTATAGGGCGTGCTTTAGTATAGGACGCAACCTGCGTAGATATATTGGCAGCGTCTCATCTCTCACGCACTTCCCAAGCGAATATGCTCAATATATATTAGCATCGTAAATACTTGGTCATATCTAATGACTATATATTTGAGGCGCTTGCCTTTGAGATTTTAGGCCTAAGGTCATCAGATAAAAATTCAGGTCTCCTAAAATCTGGCGCTTATTTGACCCAAAGGATAAGCCTTGTTACCCAGAGGGGTAATAGTGCTAGCGTATTGTGTACCTTGCCCATGTCGCAGGATACCTATGTACAAGTAGCCATAGGTAAACAATTAGATGGTGTGTAGTTATTATAAATATTTTATTTATATAAAAATGTTGCTTCTTAGATAAATATATCTTAATTTGATTATTTATATGTATTTCAGTAAATTATTATTATTTTTTTGTAACGCAAGTATAAAATAAATGTTTAGTATGCTAACATCAAAATTTTAATTAGGTAAATATAAACAATATATGGTACTGAATCAAAATAAAGTATGTCTTTCTCATTTCCTTATAAGTATTAGCAAAAGCTCAGTATTACTCAGGGTTGTTAGAAATATTACAGTTAGCCGACTGTGAATCATAGAGGGTAACGAAGTCAAACGTTTATAAATTTTATAGCATGGCAAGTCATGCTAGCAGTTACTATGCACTTCGTATGATATTTGTTAAGTAACTTTGTATTGAGTAATCGTATTTTATTAAAAAATAAAATTATTAGATAATTGTTAGGTATTTTATTTTAAGCGCAGTTTAGAAAACTTAACTTATTTAGATACCTATAAAGTTTGTAAAGTAACTCACCGACAGATTAGACTTTTCAGAAGTGTTGGTAAGAAAAAGCCTACTTACTTGAGTATCACCTTGCAAGTCAAGCCCTGCATCATTATTAACCTGTCCGAACCAGGCCTACGGATATGGAGCTAAGATCAACCACGCTGTAAGTTGTAAAGTAAGTTTCCAAAATTCTCAACTCGGAGTTGCGAAATTGGTAGTGCATGGCAGGCATCCTCTGATTCGCATCGTACGTATCGGACACATTGCATCGAACGGATTTCATATTCTTTGCCTTTCTACGATCGCTAACGCTTCGAAAACTAGAAAAATGTATGGGGCTCGATCTTGATCACGTGAACTGTCGATAGCAAATGTCATTCCTATACATCTTTCTAGTTTTCGAAGCCTTAGCGATCGTAGAAAGAGAATCGGCGTGCCACTTGGCTAGCGGTGCAGTATAGAAATATATACAAGTGCGTCCACTGATCCGCATCGTACAGATCGCATCGAGCGGATTTTATCTACCGTAAAATTAAAAATCGGTTTGATGCAATGCCGATACGATGCGGATCAGTGGAAGCCTGCCATTACCCGTCTGTATAAAATTATTTATTTATATACAGATAGTAATAATTTTTCCGAACTAATAGTAAATACTTAAGTATTATGTAACCCCAGTAGATCGTTATCTCGATGTCACGGTCAATATTAGAAACTACGAGTACTTAAACTGTTGACTTGAAACCAATTCGACAATTAGACATTTTTTTGTCACTTTTTCTTATTAATGTAATAACTATTACCCAACTTAATTAACCGCTTCGTAGATCCAGTGGCTGGCTTCAAATGACGAGGTCTTGGAATTGAATCCCGCGTTGAATAAATTATTTATTAGTGTCAATGGTTATTGTGAAAATTTTAGGTTCGTTATTTTATTTTCATAGCCATTCCTAGCATCTGACTTCTGTCTTAAATATAAAATCAGAGGTATCAAAAGTGCTTGTAAACTAAGCCTAATTCATAAACGAACTTTGAAACAAAATATGGCTAATATTATGAAAATAAATCTGCAAGAATATTTCTCGGGTCACATATTTAATTTTTTGAAAATTGTTATCAAAACCGATTAAAAAATCAATTAAAATGTAAACAATAGACACGAAAGTCAATAAATCAAGTGTCGTTAACTTTTTATGTCTCATCCGTCCAAGGACGGCGACTGTGTGTCATAGTTGTAAATCATAATAATCAAATAAGGCCAGATTTCCAGTACATCTGTGCGATTGTGTAGCTATATAGTCAGAGCTACAAAGCTAAATATTCTTTTTTTTATTCTTTACAAGATAGCCCTTGACTACAATCTCACCTGATTTTAAATATGAAATAAATAAATTTTTAATATGAAATAAATAAATGCGAAATGTCACTCATCACGAAATATCGCAAGCCACTTGACGTACAAAGTTGAAATTTGGCAGGGAGGGAGGATAGTTAGGAGACGTCTGAAATGAACGGGTTCTGTAAGAGGGCCGGATAAGGGGGATTAAGGGCTAATAAAAATGCGGGTGTCGGCCAGTAGGCTTAAATACACATTTACTTGAATTGTTTTATTACACTAAGTGTGACGCAGCTGATGAAAATAGCATT
This sequence comes from Bicyclus anynana, assembly GCF_947172395.1. Lineage (NCBI taxonomy): Eukaryota > Metazoa > Arthropoda > Insecta > Lepidoptera > Nymphalidae > Bicyclus > Bicyclus anynana. The sequence continues at coordinate 10,407,411 of NC_069086.1, forward strand.
TTGTGCTAAAACAGATTATTTATTTTACAACAATTTCTATACAGCATAATAAATATAAGCTTATTCAAAGAAATATGGTTAAGCCTAATTAAAAAAAAATGAATAAGTGACTTTGACTTGGTAGTTTCAGTGGTTGAAACACAGGTAGACATTTTTACATTTATAATAGAGTTTATATGAAATAATTTCTAATAAATTTAAAAGAAGTTATACAAGCAAGAGCAGCATGAGGCACCGCACAGCTTTGGTGGAAGGTGTGCTTTGTACAATTAACACTTTATAGTAAAGTGTTAATAGCTGTGTTTCAAATTGTTACGAGTCACTCGTCACGTTTGGCTCTTCCGTAGTTACTCATTCATAGCCACGTGCAGCTGTTATTTAACCGACAGGGAAAATTTATGGGGTTGTGTTTTTCATGGACTCATTACGCTACGCGAGTTTAGTTGTAGTAGGAATTATATCATTATAACATGTTTGGTTTCTTTAAAATGAGAAATAGGAACGTTAAACATGGAACACTTAAAGAAACGTTTAGGATCAGAATCTGTTCAAAATGGAAGGCTGTATTTGTTTATCCCACGTAACGTATCTCATCATTGAATATATTGAATGAAACTTATATGTCAATAACATATAGGTCAACATGTCGTAAAGCTGAAGTGACAATAGGTAGGGTACATAGTCCGAAGACCCGATGGACGTTGGGAGCCGATGGACGTTGGGAAGGTGTTGGAATAAGCTAGGTGACTGATGACATCAAGCTAATTGCAAGAAATCGCTAGATCCAGGTCTACTGAGGTAGACGTCCATCGGCTGATGATGAAAGCATGCAGCTGCTTCCTCGCTATCAGCGTGAATCAACTGTCAATAATGATAGTCATGCCGTGATAGCCTAGTAGGTCTGACCTTCTATTCGGAGGACGTTGGGTCCGAAACCAGTCCGGGGTATGCACCTCACACTTTTCAGTTATGTGCATTATAGATAAGAAATTATATATCACGAGTCTCAAACGGTGAAGGAAAATCATTGTAAGGATACCTGCAAACCTGATAATTTTCTTAACTCTCTACGTGTGTGTTGTGAAGTTAAGTCTCTCGTTCTGAGAGGAGAGTCGTTGCTCAACAGGAAGCCGAATAAGGGTTGTTAATGATATATTAGTCGAAATCAATAGTAGTAAATAGTAGTAGTAGTAGTAGAAGTCAGTAGTAGTACTTAGTAAGTACCTAGTAGTCGTGGTCAGTTTAGTAGTGTTACGAGAAAAATCACAATAAAAATTGATATTGAAGACGTAGTATTCTTTCTGTTTCTATTTATTACACTCATTCGTTTTATATGATACCGTTTAGTCTATGCAAATCAAGGATTTAAAATAGAAGCACTAAAGATACATGTGGTCGGATCATAAAACTAAAGCATGCCTCCTATCATCCTTGTAAGTTTTATGTTATTCTTCATGAACGTGCTCAAAGTCCTTGGATGTAAATCAACTTTAAATGGAAGCTTATGTTAATTTTGCCCTTGACTTTTTTGCTTGCATAATAAGTAGCGTTGTTTTTGTATCGCGAGGGTGGTGTAACGCTGCGTATTCTAATGTGAACTCTCTTGTGTTTGCTGCAAAAAAATTGAAATGTACTAACATTTTTTATTAAGAGCATTCACGCCCATACATTTTTAGGCTCTTTTTCAAAGTGCAGGCAAAAAATAAAAAAAGCATGATTCGTTAGAACTATCCATTTGGAGCAATAGCTAATATGAAACGAAAATTGTAGGATGACTCTGAATTAAGTTATACAGGTTCGACGATTCGTTATTTCCAAACAGATTATTTATTCATACATTTTATTTATGGAAACGTCACTGGTATTTAGTCATAATTTAAAAAGAATTATATTTAAGTACTTGTCTACCTATTAGGTAATTTAATTGGCCCTTTTTAGTAAATTCGGTTAAGTACAACCACCGAACAGAAAACGTTAAAGTTAACGCTTTGGTACAACTCTCAGAAAAGGGTACAACACAAAAAGTGCGTTGTTTTATTTTGTAAAACACTAGCGGACGCCCGCGACTTTGCCCGCCCTTTGACCTCCTTAATCTGGCCCTGTCGCAAAATCCATTCTTAACGGAAACTTACTAACAGATTAAATTTGGTAGGGTGGTATTCCAAATTTCATCTTTGTAGGTACGTCAAGCAGTTTCAAGATTTTGTCATGTGACCTTTTGCATTTACATATTAATGATATTTATTGGTATATGTAATTGATATTAATATTATGTGATTTATTTGATTTATTTGATTTATTTTTAATTTATTGAATTACATGTAAGTTAAGTAATTAAATCATAGTCGTGCACGATTTGTTCTTCGTTCAACTGTACCACAATAAATTAATGGATAAATAGAGTAATTAATTAATAGTAAATTGATAAACAGTGACATCATAGGCGGAAAATTTCAAATATGTTTCCCATTGAATAAATGGAATGGTTCTCTCCATTGCGTAAATTAAGTTTTGGAATATGGAATTCCTTTAGATTGAGGAAGTAGTTTCCCGTAACTTATAATTTTTTTGATAATCTGAACAATGTATTTTAACGAAGGTATATTGTTCTAATATCCAAATGTCGACTAAGTCAAGTCAAGTCATAAAATATAATCTTGAAAATGTTTTTTTAGGGTACATGTAAAGTGAGGATGTTTTTTTTTATTATCATACAGTGTGTTAATGTATGTATCACTATTTGTATTTTTGCATTGTAAGAGTTTAAGGTGTTCCTGTGGTACAGTAGGACGAGGTGATCAAAGGCTCTTCTCAAAGGCTTGATCAAATTCTAAGCCTTTTATTCAAGCCTAAGAAGTCGAGAATACAAAACCAATTCTACCTACAACAAATCGTCATATTATTCCTCTTTGGTCATAGAACCAAAATTCAAATAAGGAATTAATGTTTACAAACCCATTATAGGATATAATGATTCAAATACACAACGAAATTAAACGGCGTAATTGTGTGCGGATACCGAGTAATTGCGGCGATACGTGTCTGTGGTGTGTGACTTTCACATAAATAATTTGTCAAAAAGGAAAACTGCCGTCATCGGTTGCGGCGCAAATGTTGGGTGAACAGACGGCATACAAAAGCGCCCTTGAACTCGGTCACATGTAGTCATGCCTCCACCGCGTTCAGGGAAGCCACCCTGCCTTACTCACCGCAGACAATAGCTTCGTCATAGCATAGCGCAGACCTATGAAGGTTACGATACCACATGTTATTATAAGCTGGCTGCATACTGACATGTTTTATTATCCACAAATAATATACTTTTTTTAAATATTATAACCCGTGTGCATTAACCTGACACCAGGTTACCAAACACATCCAAACAAACACAGTACAACCGTAATTCAAGCCAGGTGTCAAATCAATTCGCACGACCTGTGCCAATATTCGTTTTAACAGTGTTAAGAGTGGGTCACATATGGGTATAATTCAAAGGGCGGGGATTGAACACATGACCATGACGGTGTTGAGGCTGATCCTCTTAACCCTGGACCTATTGTCGGTTTCAGACATTATCTATAACATTTGGTGATCACTCTTCTCACCAAAATACAGTACTAATGATCCTTTACGACAGAAAAGCTGTAGTAGTATTCACATTTAGTTGTTCTCGTCCAAAGCTGTCAACAATAAGGTAGCGTTCAGTGGTGTAAGTATAGAATGGCAAAGCTAGCGATAAGTCACGGGCCCAATGTTCGAAGAATCTCTAACCAGGTGACTGTTTGTTAGTTCAGATGTTGATTATTATTTATTATGATTTTTATATACACCTCTGAATAGCTTTGTTATATATCTCTTGCGGTTATAATGTTAACTAATAACAACCGAAAATTACCTGAAGAGTGTACAGAAAATATTCCAAGGCAAAAATTCAATAAACCCGTTTTAGTTATATTTTTAATTTTTGGTTGAGGAAAGTCCTATGCAATACGGCAAGAAATTTGTACATGTAATAGTTTTATTTTCATAAAGTATAAATAATATAGTTTTATTATTCTCAAAAAATATAACTTATACTTTTTGAGAATACTAAATAGAAACTTAAGTGGCAAATAAAAAATAATACTACTGACTGTAAATAGGTTAGTGCCGGGAAATATGGACATTTCCTTCCCTTTTTGTCATTTAGTTATTAATATTTTGCATAAATCACGTCACATTATTCACCAACCATAGGGGCATAGAATTGATGCACTTGTTCCGTTGCGTTTGCGCCAATATAACCAAGTTTAAGTATTATATTAAAAATTTTGACGGCCTCCGTGGCGCAGTGGTATGCACGGTAGATTTACAAGACGGAGATCCTGAGTTCAATCCCCGGCTAAACCGATTGAGGTTTGCTTAATTGGTCCAGCTAAGGCTGGCTTCGGCCGTGGCTAGTTACCACCCTACCGGCAAAAACTTACCGCAAACCGATTTAACGTTCCAGTACGATGTCGTGTAGAAACTGAAAGAGGTGTGGATTTTCATCCTACTCCTGACATCAGGTGAGATTGCAGTCAAGGGCTAACTTGTAAAGAATAAAAAAAAGTCTGTAAATAATTAAACAATGTATTGTGCCGTAGCGTTCATTTATGGCAGGCGTTCACAAATCCGCATAGTACGCACCGCATCAAACGGATTTTAGTATTCTTTGTATAGAAAGTCATACAAGTACGTCCACTGATACTCATTGTATGGATCACACTGAACGGATTTTACCTACCGTAAAATTAAAGGTCCGTTGGATGCGATGCGTCCGATACGTACGATGCGGATCAGTGGACGACTACCATTACGCTTGTACAGGATCGCCTTATCGTATGCTGTAAAAGCTAATCCTAATCAATATTAACATGTTGGCTAATTGTTTACTTTTACTAAAATCATCAGTCTGCGGCCAACTTAACATTATTTCACCACAGATCCTTTGTTGCGATATGTACACTATTGGTATTAGTCTGGTCAACAAGTTGAAAGTTCGTGTAAAGCTCTTAAAATGCGAGCGATTGCTGGAATCGGAATGACGTGTATTAAAAAAATAATGGATTGTAATAAAATAAGTACAATATTGTTGTGGCTGTGTCATTCAGCAATGGAAACTATAATATCAGCGAGTAACATTCTATTCATGTAGTCCAATGGAAACGGAAACTCCGCTTGTATGTTAAAAAAAGATATCAAATATTTAGATAAGAAATTAAAAATTATTGCTAAATAAGAAATTTTGAATAAAAATCTTTACAACTACGAAATCCTCGGCTTAGAGGGCCGTTCTGGATCATAATGATAATATAATTTTTAAATACTCGTGCTGTCATTACCTACTTATTTTAACTGCCCACTACAAGGCCAGGCCTCCCTCCCTATAGGAGAGGGGATGTGGAGCTTAAACCCACCACGCTGTTACATTGCGGGTTGGCGGACTTAGAATGATAATATTAAATTAATTAAATTAACAGTTAACTAATGTTAATGAAACATGAAGGAACAGAAGGCTTCACGTGCTCTCCGAAGCCCAATTATAACTGAAAATTTCTTAGAAGAAAGAAAAATACCTATAGTATCTCATAGCCTGACCCAGGTTCGACCTCGTGATACTTCATAAGCTAACTACTGGACTAATGAGGCTATTTACTTATTACTAGTATCATCAACAACCCATATTCGGCTCACTGGTGAGCAAGAGTCTTCTCTCAGAATGAGAGGGGCTTTAGTCTACCACGCTGGCCCAATGCGGATTGGCAGACTTCACACACGTAGAGTCGTCACTTAACCGTTGAGACTCGTGATATTTAATTTCTAAAAATGCACATAAATGAAAAGTTGGAGATGCATGCCCCAGACCGGATTCGAACCTGCGCCCTCCGAATCGAAGGCAGAGGTCATATCCACTGGGCTACCACGTCTCACGTCTAGCACTAGTATATGAGCTGTTAATTACTAGTCAATTAGTAGATATAATACTCAAGGTATAAAATCTTAAAGAGCTAACACATAATTTTTCTGCATAACATGCAAATGTGCAATTAAATGTGATATTTTTCAATTAACATTGTAATGAAGCTAATTAATTGTTGGCACTTAGATTATAATCTTTGTAGCCGGATGATAGGGATACGATACATTTTCTAATGTCTCGTTGACAATAATTTTTGGATTTTTGGTAATTGTATGTATAAGAGAGCCCTGATAGCCCAGTGGATAAGACCTCTGCCTCCGATTCCGGTGAGTGTAGGTTCGTTCCATGCACTTCCTACTTTTCAGTTGTGTGGATTTCAAGGAATTAAAATATCAATTGTCTCAAACGGTGAAGGAGAAACATCGCGAGGAAACCTGCAACTGCATACCAGAGAATTTTCTTAATTTTCTGCGTGTGTGATGTCTGCCACTCCGTATTTGGCCAGGTTGGTGGACTATCGGCCTAACCCCTCTCATTCTGAGAGGACATTTGAGCTCAGCAGTGAGTCGAATATGGGTTGATAATGATGAATGATGTAGATTCTGGGTTCCTAAGTCCGACTGTCTTTCTTTTATAATTCGTAGTTTGGATATGGGAAATAGGTGGTGTTTTTGTGGATCTGGAGACCTGACCCACCACACTGATCCAATGCGGATTGGCGCGCTTTGTAATTGTATAACTATCACTGTCAAATATGAATTATAATAACCGGAACAGATTGATATAGACTATACCCCACCTTTTTACACGGATGAAACAGCTCGCAGCTAGTAATCTAAAGAAACAAATGTTCCGTTTGTCCTTGGACTACTAAACAGATGATTGGTCTAAATAAATAAATCACACCGCTCAGGTCAATCACCTCGCGAGTTTTTATAACTGCAATTTTGTATTCTTATTTATTGCAACCAAACAAATAGTGGAGGTACGCAAACTACGGCGAACTTTCAGTTTTCTTCCAACTTTTCAGTTATTTGCATTTTAAGACATTAAAATTAAACATCACGTGTCTCAAACGGTGAAGGAAAAACATCGCGAGGAAACCTGTATAACCTCAATTCTCTACGTCTGTGAAGTTTGCCAAAACACTACGCTGGCCCAAAATCATTGGGCCAGCGTGGTCGACTATAGCTTAACCTCTAATTCTGAGAGTGCTCAACAGTGAGCCGAATTTAATGATGATGAATACAATACATACAATGAATATAGAATCACAAATTCTTAACCTATTGGAGCTTAAAATCATCAATAAAGCCTCAATAGTTCCAAGGTAAATGCTTAACGCTGTTAACTAATTTCTCAAAAGGAAATTAAAAACGGGAAGTTAGATTTTCAAAAGAAAGTTCGGGCCGACGGTTCACGCGAGCTTTTCTGTAAAATTAAGTTCAGTTGGGCAAACGGGCGGGCGGAGGCTTTGTGCAGCGTGCATCAGCCGGTAGTTTATAAACGGAGGACTGATCGCGCGCCGTACATTCGCCCTAAGCCGCGTGAGCGATAGGTCGTGCCGCGCCGGCACTACGATCGCTCGAAATTACGCGAACGCACATTTTCTTTGAAAATTCGCCCAATTGCAAAGAAAAAAAGTGACCCCTCAAACCCGCGGGACTTGGTGTTGTGCCCTGTGAATGTTGACTTTTTGTCTCGCACTAGTGAAACAAACAAATGTTTCAAGTAGTACGGATTGCGTGAAATCGGGATTTGAACAGGCAAGTAGATAACATTCTTTTCATATCATATCGTTGTCAGTATCCTTCAGTTGACAGATAAGTAGAGCGCACCCCATCGGTGATGACGTTTTTTTTCGTTTCTAACGTCTTGTTTATATTGTTGCTGTGTCATGGAAATCTAGGGTTTTTTGTGTTAAACCTACCCAGTAAAAAAGATTTGAATGTGTTTTTTTTGTTGGATCTTTCTGTAAATAGCAAATGGTTTTGCTAAACATGGAAATTTTAGGAGTCATCTGTAAAGTAAAATAAATAGCAAATTTAAATAATTATTAGAAATGATTAATTTACTATATTTAGGTAACATACACGTATTATTTATTATTAGCCACGATTTTTTTAATCTTTCAGTATATTAGAGATAGTTTGAAGTTTAGTAGTGTAATGCTGAGTAGGTGAATAATTTAAATGCTAAAGTCCAAGAAATTTTACATATACAGTTCATATTTGTCTGCAGAATACTAAAGTCTTAGAACACGTATGGTATTCGCGATTGTCATCTTGTAATATTAATGCTAGATACGTTGGTCAGTCCCCTGCATTACACGCAACGAATATCTAATACTAATGCCGAGTATGTAAGTACGAGTATATCTAAGGCATGTCATTTGATGGTTGACTGTTTGTTTTGATTGATTTTGAATGTACCTAAGAGATTGTCTCAAGCAATATATGATAAACTACCATCCTCCCAACTTGTATTAATAACGAGGTTATTATAAATAGTTACTAACCGGCTGTTTTTTTACTGTTGCTTAGTTAATAGGTATACAACTTAACAACCACAATGTCCTATAAATTGCGTGGTACATTATCTCTTTCCGACGCTCAGAAATTTTCATTCCCTGGTAACTCAGTTAGCCACCAGAATCAAGAATTTCCGTAAATAAAATAGTTGATCATCGTACATTAGAAGATTATATTTCACTTATAATTAAAGGGGTCAAAATTCATGCTCGCAATAATAACCTATTCATACAGCTTGTATTTATATAATAGGTATGTATTAAATCTTGATGGTCACAGAATTAAATTTTGCTGAGCAAACTTAATTAGTGATTCCAATCGGTTTAAGAGACACTGGCGTCTTCACAAATTGATAGTGATGATAACAAAGAATTCGCTTGTATGTCGCAAACTTAATGTATAACCTATAGTGAATAGTGGTGACTATTTGTAATTTGATATATTACTGTCTTATTCTTACTTCACTTAATAATTCTTAAAGGAAAAGAGAAAAATTCATCATCATTAACAACCAATACGGCTTACTGTTGAGCACGAGTCTCATCTCAGAATGAGACGGGTTAGCCCTTAGTCCACCACGCTAGCCCAATGCGGATTGGCAGATTTCACACACGTAGAGAATTAAGAAAATTCTCTGGTATGCAGGTTTTCTCACGATACGAACGGATTTTAAAGTTTTAATACTTTTAGAAAATAACTAGCAATATAAAAAATATTACATCCTTAGCAAAGATTATAATACCTGCGACAGTAATCTAGTTATACACGGTGCAAATAGATAACTGCATTATATAGTGTATACAGACATGTACTAATAAACACGTTAAATGATTATTTACTTAATACATTTTGTTAAACATATTGCCTCCATCCTTAGCATCAAAATGCCTAAAAACATTGCTCACCCCACCCTAAGGATAACACAATCGTTTATACATTTTGTGTTACCAACATTTAGACTACCTGATGCTTACCCTGGATGCACTTCATTCAGTATTATATGTATACATATCGTTAAACGAATATACAAATATCATATGGAGATTTTAAATTAAGAACTATTTGCTTGTATGTAGTATGTACATAGTTTGGCAGATAACATAGTGGATAACACTGTAAAACCTTATCTTGCTGATAACAACCTGATCTCACTGTCTATTATATTTCTGTTATTATTGAATTGAGCATAGTTTCTTTGAACAGTAGCGTAATAGGTAACTGTCTGCTTAAAATATATGTCAGACAAAATTTGTTTAAAAAAAATGTTATAACTTAATTAATAAAATATTAATTTATATTAATATTTTTGTTCATAATAATAAATTAATTGTTAAAGTATTATATTGTTGCGAATCCACTGACAAACACAGACTACAAGTTCAGAAATTTTCGCCCATGTTGGAATCTGCTACTTTTTCCTTTGTTATTGCATATTTTTAATTAAATTTTTATTTTTAACAAATGAATAAATAAATAATTACGGTTACCATAGTCTCCAGATTAGGTAACATGTATAGATGAGTCCCGGTAACTACGGTACCTAGTGTTTTAACAGGACCTTTAAATTCTTGTCATAAGCAAATTTAAAAAAATATCTTTCATAATCTTGTCAAGTTCTGAACAGGTTTATCTGGTGTGATTAAACTTGACTTTTGACTCTACCGCATACGTAATGTAGCAAAAACAAATAACGATGATCATCGTTAAAATATTTTATTGGATGAAATAATACTTGCTCTCAAAGACTAAACAAGTCTTATTTGTATCTCTATACATAAAACATAAAGAGTGATAGACTCAATGAATGCCAAAGTTATTTTGTTATTTTTGTAATAAGAAATAAAATGCAAATTGAAATCGGATAACAACTTTTGAAAAGTCGAGTATTTCTGTTTGTAATGGCTAAACCTAAAATACTGAAGAGCGTCTGCAAGAAACTCAGCAATTGCTTTATTCCATTTATATCATATTGAATAAATAACCCATATAAATAAACCATAGACACTGGAGTATTTTTTTCTTCAATTATTTTTGTTTATTCAAATAGGCTAGTTTAAAATAGTAAAATATATTTGTTTTACTACTTCATTAACGACTTCCGTAAACACCTGTCATCTTTCTACAAATAAATCAATTCGATGATATTTATCTTGCAATGTTATTGTTATCACTATGATACTACACAGTAAATAAAATGCTAATCAAAGATTTTATACACACAGACTCGTACTTATGACATTTTTTAAAATTCAGTCTGAATTAAGCGTAGCTTAAGTGCTTTATGTTCTGTGGTCTGACTAATACACGTAACAGGAATTTAAGTAAATAAATAATTCAATCACTGACATATTATATATGTACTTACTTTAATATAAGTACTTGGTCATATTAAACTAGTATTTTAACGTCATGAGTCATCTTGTAAATGTCATTGACGTAAATACATAACTACTAAAAGGAAACATAATGGATTTACATTTTTTTCAAAAATCATGACGGCATTATGTACATTGTACAAATTACATTTATATGATTTTGTATTACTAATTTATTATTCTAAAAATTATAATTAACAGGTACTTGCGGTCGTTCCTAACAGTAGAGGTTAATTAATAAAGGAAGTCATTAAGAAAAATATCTAAAACCGATTTAAAGCACACTTTATAGTCCACTGCAGGACCTCCTTCCATAAGGACAAAAGAGTTTTGGATTATTCCTTAAAAAAAAAAGAATTTGACGGGTTTGGGATGTTTAGGATTCTTCTGTGAAACAATCTTCACATAACAACAACATCTGTATGTTAATAACAATGACCTCGTCTTACCGTCCTCTCCAGTGCGTGGAGGTGTAACACTCCAAACATTTCAACTCCCAGTACCCGACCCAGGATTCAAACCCAGGACCTCATGATCCAAAGCCGCACAGCTAACCAATGGATCGACGAGGCAATCAGTTTTACACTATACGTGTAAAATCTAACAAATGACCAACACATAAAAGTCACAACTTGATGTCTTACATTGTTTTAATTGCTTACCTACGATGACATTGCTTGATAATGCTGTTTTATTTACACAATAGTCATTAGTATTGCCAGCCGGTGAGCCTACGGAAGTAGGAAAGTAGCGAGGCTTACGAGATGCGAATCTGCATGTATGGACAACGTATGGGACGTGTCACCATCCCGCGAGATGCGTGCCGTCTTATTAATATGCATGGTAGTCACTGCGAAAATCATGAATTGTACAATGAGTTAATATTTTCCGGAAACGGAAGTGGCAAATGTCATTACACTACAGCTGTAATGAACTTGTATCTTTCTAGATACAAGTAAAAGGAATTATTTAAAATAAAACTGTTTTGGATAGACTAAATCGAATATCCTCTAAACTTAAACAATAATACGTATTACAACAGTTTAGTGCAAGTTAAAATAAAAAAATCTATATTTTTTTATATCTTTTAGAAGCAGATTAAATATAAGCTATACTCTAATTAAAAATAAATAATGTATGCAACAGTACAATAGTTACAAATAGAAACTCAACAAGTTCATCAATTGACAGTTTTTAGAAAATGTGTTTATTTATTCGACTGATTAGTGTGCGCGCCATTAAAAACAAAAGTTTTTTTTAGTAGTTTGTGTAACTTGCTAATAGAAAGACTATAAAAACGAAAGTGGAGAAGACAGTAGTGAAAGGATCGAACATCAAAAAAACTTAGTAGTTAGTGTTTTGGGGTATTTTAAATGCGTTTTGTACCTAGAAATTAAACAATACCAGCTAAGTTTTCCTTATGTAAGTATTATAATCAGTCAATAAGATTTTCCCTAATTATATGATTTCCAGAATCGCGCGCATGACTGACTTCATTTAACAGTTGACCTCTTAACCGACTGCGTTTGTTTTAATGATGGGTAAGTTAGATAATGCACTATGGGAAAAATAAAAAAAGCATAGTGTGATATTATCATTAACTAGCTGCCGCCGTACGGTTTTACCCGCATGGTTGCCGTTCCCGTAGGAATAAGGAGATAATATATAGTCTATAGCCTTCCTCGATAAATGGGCTATCTAACACTGAAAGAATTTTTTAAATCGGACCAGTAGTTTCTGAGATTAGCGCGTTCAATCAATCAATCAAACAAACAAACTCTTCAGCTTTATAGTATTAGTATAGATTTACAGAATAAAAAAAAATATAAAGTAGATATTCATTAAAAATTCTGCAAATAATTCAACGATTATTATTTATTAAAAGTTATTTTATGTTAACACATTATTGTAACAACTTTGTCAGTTACGGAATAACATTAAACATAAATATTAAATTAATTTGAAAATAATATACTGACAACCATTGATGCAGCCACCTAGATGTTTGACAACGGCTTTTTTTTGGAAATATGAAAAATGTTTAACATTGATTTACGTAATACGAACAAAAGGAAACTGCTATAAAATATACCTAAATGTAGATTTTAGAGAGATTCACTGACCTGATATATACCAATTTAACACGTGTACCGATGTACACAAATCCTGTATGAGTGTGTGCGTGTGTCTTTGATTGATGTGAACACACATTCACGGACTTTTTTAGACCTTGATGACACCATTTTAATATGCTTGAAAAATTTTTTGCATTGCCTTCAGAATAGTCTTTCATTTTCATTGATGAACTTCCAATCTTCCATAGTTTAAAATATAGCAATAGCAACAAAGGAAACAAAACTGCTGCAACCGTTGAGGTTAAAGAGTAATTTTAAAAGATTAAATTACAAAAATAAGGAAGATCGTAATATTTCATTCATCTACAACCCGGTAAACCGCAGGATTGATAGATTTAAAATCAATGAGCCTTGGATTTCCTCTGAACCAATAAGAACTTTTATACAAGTGAAAACATTAAAATCGAGATATTATTTCACGGCACTTTAACTCAATGCTGTGCGGTTGCCTAACCGTTTGCATTGCTTACGGTCAAATAAATTAGACACTGTGATTATTAAATTTCGCAAAATAATTAGGCACGAGTTTACTTTTCGGCGCCAAAATTTGCATTGCAATCTTAAAGCGGCGAATAAAAAACGTTAGGTTAGGTAATATGATTCCAATGACAGTGAAACCTCCATCGCTGCGCTCTAGTGACCGGAAAATTGCTCACAACTCTTTGTAATCTCTGCTTTTAACGCCATTCATAGCGGGGAAGGGTTGTACTTATAATAGGTTATTCTGTTACTCTTCTATGTCATAACATTGCATGTAAAATAATTTAAGGGAATATTGGCCATATTAAAATTAAAAATTAAAAAAAACCCGACAGCCTTGAATTTAGCTAATAAAGACAATAATAAAGACTTTCTATCATATTATATTATTTCCATCAGAATAGAAAAACGCCAATATCTCTTATATTGGTTTATCGCGTAACTAAGAGTATTTTTTTTTATTAAAGTATTAAATATGTCTTCCATATTACTTGTAAGTGACAATATGTATTATCTTGCTGTTTAATCTTATCAGTTTACGGTCCGTCATTTCGCGCACGATGAAGTCATAGAGGATTTAACTTGTTGGGAGGCCTTAATTCATATAGACGAAATAGTCGTCACAGATATTTTCATCTCACCAATAAAATTATAAAAAATTGTGCTTAGCATGATGTTTATTTGTAGCGAATAGACTCCTAAACTACTGTACCGATTTATACATTTTTTTCACCAATAAAAAGCTACATTGTTAGGGAGAAATATAGGCTATATTTTATTGCTATTTTTCTACGGGAATGCGGGAAAAACCACGTGTAAAACAGAATAGATACTCGTGTCTGTTCACGAACATATACGTCACAGATGTTGATCAAACAGATCCTGACCTATGATTAAAAATGCAAACAATAATATAAGTAACACTTCAAAATCAGGGCATATCGATATTGACACACAAAAATGTATTTATATAGCAATTGTATGCGGGAATAAGTCTATAAGCGGTGATTATGTTGAAAAAACTTATCTTTCATATTGATAACAATGTTTGCTGACGAGCCCGTACCTCGTGTCGTTATCTAGGTCAATAGACTTAGGACAATTCTGTACAAAAAAATTAAAACTGAAATGAAATGAAATTATGTTCAAAATGTATGTAATGTATGTATGTGTACCTAATTTATCTCAATCGACTAACAGGTCGATACTTTTATGTCGGGTAGGTCAATCAAGATAGTAAAACAAAATAGAATATTCATTTTCGTATTAAATATTGTCGTACATCGTGAAAGAAAATTATAGGCCAAGATGACCCGGCAGACTTTCTCCTATTTCTTTATCGTTATTCCATTAATAGTAGGTACTCTGAAGTAATTTTCATACAACATTACTAATTTTAATTATTTAGATAACAAAAGCTGGATCACGATTAACAGAAAAACAAAAATATTCATACATATAAAGATTGACTTTAGAACCTTCCTTCTTTCCAAGAAAGACCGTCAAAATTCTTCATATCTTCAGTTTAAAGTATAAACATATTACCAAGATTTGTGTTATGTGGACATTATAGTTTGACTGCTTGGTGTGAAATATGTGACTTGCTCGCACTCTTCGTGAGTGGAATCAACTAAGTAAGTGCTCGTGACTCAGCGGCGGATGCGATGTGTCAACCAAGACTATGACCCTTAAGCAGCTATTTTATTATCTTTAAACTAATCTTTAGTTTACAGTAAAAAACAATGATGCTCGTATGACACTCAACTAACCGTAACCTCAATAACTCCAAGGTTATGTAGCCGGCTCATATCTAAATCTTGGCTTCGATCCCCGCCCGTGTGACTTCTTTCATATTAAACACCTAGCCCAGGTTTTTTTGTTTCGTCAGAGAGGAAAAATAATATGATATAATTTGTTGTTAAGTGTTTCATAGTATTATCACACAAATTCTGTTACTCTTTCACGCCGCAAATATTTGGGTAAAATTAGTGGGGAATTACAGATAGATTATGGTTGGAATAGCACATACTTTTATCATGATTTCCGCGGGATTTTTGAAAACAGAACTTCACGCCACCTACGAGTATGAATATAATATTATATACCCTTTTAATAAATTTACCGTAGATGTAGAAGTGACTAAACCAGAATGATCATTAGAATACAAAAAGTGTTCTGTTGTCTGTTTACCTTAAGCTTCTGAACTAGTGAAGTCATGTGACTTTCATATATATACTTAGATTTGGCAACATTTAAACAAATTAAGATTAGTCTATATTTTATTAATAATCTTTGCGTTCTTAAGCTACAACTGATAGAGCTGTATAAGTTTATTATATTTGTTGTTTTAGACATTAGGGTTATAATTTAATAGAACAATTTTACCACTAGACAAGAGGTAGTGTGGTAGGTTTTTAATTAGAATACAGTGAGTTTGACCATATTTTCATTTGTTTCAGATTACGGCATATCAACAACACATATCGAATCGTACTTCAATGATTTTATAGACATATACTTTGTTATATCTAACATATATATCAGAATATATATATATATTTTCAACACATAAGAATGACATATTGTCTGTTATAACAGAGGTAGTATTTTATAGATAATTTTAAGAATAAATGAGCTTATTAAGTATAAGAGAAGATAAGACATCAAGAAACATGGCGTTTATTAGTTTGAGAAGTAGCTTAAGGATAGTGTGGACGGTTGCGGCGATGCTGGTCTTCCTCACGAGGAGTGGTGCTGCACCAGCTTATGGTGAAACCAACAGGGCAATGGTGAGTCAGCTAATTTTAATAACACACGCAGTATCAGCCAAATCACACTAAATTACCTACCTTGGGGTAATGACGAAAATTGAAAATTAACGACGAAAATTATTGTAATAATGTATTCCCATTTTTCAAAATTTCCAATACCTACTATATTCGTAGATAAATAAAATAAATATATAGGATGATCTTTCTAACTTCATATTAGCAACATTGCAAATTGCACAGAAAATACATTTTCGGACTACCCATTTTATAATTACCCCATAGTATCTAAAAAATATAATAATTAAATTAATTTACATAAGACTATAGTTATAAGATTTCATTCATCTCATATATCATGTCATGCTTTGCAAAACTAAATATCAATTCTATACAATAATTAAATGCTAGTGAAATATTAAACAGGGTCGTATAAAATAAACCGTTCAGCTTTTGTTTACAATTTAAGTTGTTTACTTTAAAAACCCCGGCAGAAATATCTTCTTTTTGACCGGAACTTGTATTTGCAATTGGTGTCAAAATACGAAAATCATTTATTTTTTTATCCGACCGCAAAGATTCGGTTTACTCTTTAATTAGCTTCTTGTCGATAATAATGATCAAATAAAACTAAATTCGTCTCGGTGAGTAATGTTCTTGGAGTTCCGTTAAATGGATACCCATGCAACATCATCCATTAATCGATTGGATCGGAATCGGAAATGATCTCGCAGTGGGTCGACAACTCTGAGTCACATTTCTCGGAACACGTTCACTTATGCCTTCGACTCATAAAATTGAAACTGACTGTATCCGTAGTAGCCACACCTGATAGTAATGTTCATTCACAACAAATGATACACGGACAAGATAAGAAACACTTATTTTGCGTCACTCCAAACAAACCAGGGGCCTCCCAAATTTGTCGGTGTAATACATGAGTCACGTAGTAGCACACTCCTATCAACATAGTATGTTTACACAGTTTTTATTGGTGAACTTGTTACCTTTTCGAATACGCATCTCTCAACTTCCGGTAATATTTTAGCATCACCTCCACCTACAACATTTTGCGAGAAAAAAAACCGAACCTAAAGCTACTACTAGGTACATATTTTTATGAATCACTGTTCAACCACCTCTGAGATTAATCTCTGCATACAATGACAAATAGTGTAAGTATTTATACAATAAACCTAATTTTAATTTAGCTAACTACATTTTAATAAATCAGTAGGTATTGTGCTTTTGTAAATATTATAATTTATAATCTATGATTATTAGAAATTTATACGATAATTCACGTACCTACTACGCTTAAACTTTTGGATCAAAAAAATGGATTAAATGACAGAGAGCAAAGGCGAAATTTTAATAAGAAGTTCAGAATCCAATATAAAATGCGGAAATAAAAAATCACTAATGAGATCACCGCATTTTAATGCGGTTGCATAAAAATATTCTACAACCTGTATCCGAATACCGTATAGCCCGGAAAAGATTACGTAAAGTGGTTCCGCCGCTTTCGTGACTCAGGGGCAGGAATGCCTATTGCCAGGGTTCACAAGAAACAACTATAAACTCGATATTTTCTGGGAACAACTCGAGCGTGCTGTGATGTGAATCATTGCGTACAACTCGTAATCTTAATAGGGCTTCTACTACTGCACATAATATACTTTTATTAACCAGTCTTTCAAACTGCTATTTTTACTGTGTATTAACTAATTAGGTAGTTGTCGAAAATATTATTTTGGTATGACGCATTCGTATGTACGCATCTTTTTTTTTTTTATACTCTTTATTTGTACACCACAAAAATAAAAGAAAACAAGCAAAACAGAAACACAAGAAAAAGTAGAATACAAAAGGCGGCCTTATCGATTAGTAGCGATAAGGCCGGATAGCATCTTTCTTAATTTAAATTATTTTTATTTATTGCAATAAATTATAAAAAAAAATGTACAAGGTTTTATGACGTTGCTGCTTTAGGCTATCTGTTTAACAAAGATGAAAGTTATAAGCATAAGCAAATTATGTGACAAATGCTTTATATAAGAATACAGATTAATATAATGATTTTACGATTAATATTTTATTGCAAAAGTGGGAGCCCTAATAATGTCTACCAAGTTCTAGGTCTATGACCACGTCGATGTTACATATTAGTGCCCGTGCGTTGTTAGATAATATTTCATTAATTACTTACTTACTGAGTTAACATTTGTTATAAACATTGTTTAAAAAAAGTATACGTGTAATGTCGTGCATGCGTGTAAAATTATTGATCCTTCACCTTTTTCTGAGATTATATGTATTATCAGGAAGACAAGAACGAGTTTTAAATATAAATGTATGTGTAATTTACATAACCAAGATAGTTTTTGTTGAGAATTTGTTAGTGTCCAATTTCAAATCAATATTTCCATGTTTTTTTTTATGCAATATATATGCTTGACTACAATTAAGCCTGATGGAAAGCATTAATGTGGTCTAAGTTGGAGCTCGCTTACCTAGAAGATGCCTATTCACTCTTACTATTATATATATTACTTTGAAGATTTTTAAATTATATGTGTCAGGAAACACAAACGCCGGAAGGGCATTCCAAATTTTTGCTGAACGATCGAATTAGAAATATGGATGCAAATCGTTTCGTACGAGTTGCCTGGACATCCACAATATATGGATGCCACCGTTCGCTTCGCCTTGCTGTTTTGTGGTAGAAAGGAGATAATGTTGCCATATTAAGAGCTTAGCTTATCTGTCTATTATATTGATTCAAAATGTCATAACTACTGATTTTGTGATTAGCTATTTATTACAAAATAACTGCCAAAAAATTCACATTTTTCATATTTCACTTGAGTCAACATCGGACATCAGAAGTTCATAACATCATCTTAGTAAAAACTGAGCTGATTTTCTCAGATGACTATTCTTACTAAAATGTTGTCATAAAATGAAGGCTAGACCGTAATAAAGTTTTTCTTTATATTGTATTCGAATTTCAGCTTAAATCTGATACGGTGTTCGTAACGTTATGTCAAGGTTAATCAGCGCTCCACTGACCTGCTTAGATTTCTATTATATTTCAAACATGTAATAAATATGCTAAACTGCTAAGTAGAGGTATATATACAGTACGAAAGAAGAGTTTCAAAAAAATAACCTCTACTTTGTTACCGACTCTACTCAGCACAGTCTCATTTCTGAAGAAAATAAACTAGAATTCGATTAACTTGTATCTATTATTATGTTTTAATAGTGTTTTTCTTAAATTTATCTTGTCATACACTTTTATTTCTACTAATTCAAAATGATTACCACGAAATTCTAAAAACCTGAATTCACACGGTCGAAGTTGTGGGGTATTTACGTGTAGGTATTGTGTTCAATTTCCTATGCAGAAGGACAACAAGGGTGCAATTAAATATAAAATCGCAGGCAAGTAGTATCTAATTAAATATTAAATGGGGAATATTAAAAATATTATGGCTCATAAAAATGAAACCGGTTGACAGCATGATAGGTAACTTTAGATAAACATTCATTAATTGCTACAAACCTTCCTTTGTGGTAACATTAGACGCAAACTGTATATAATTTTCTCTGGGGATTTCCGAAGGCATGTTATTTGTATTGCAATTAATAGAATACACTTTTTAACTACACTAAGTAAAAACACAAAGAAGTTAAAGGCAAACTTTGTAAGGTTCCAGAGGGTAATCACTGGATCTACTAAACTGATTTTGAAAATTCTTTTACCAATAGAAAGCCATGTTACTCGTGAGTGTC
Organism: Bicyclus anynana; assembly: GCF_947172395.1. Classification (NCBI taxonomy): domain Eukaryota; kingdom Metazoa; phylum Arthropoda; class Insecta; order Lepidoptera; family Nymphalidae; genus Bicyclus; species Bicyclus anynana. The sequence goes on from NC_069086.1 coordinate 10,427,439, forward strand.
ACAGGCTATATTTTTTCTCACTGGAACGGGAACTACGTGGGTGAAACTGTGGGGCTACGGCTAGTTAACTAACTATACAAAAAAAGAGACCATTCATAACAAAAATGTTTGTTAAGTTGCTAATTTGCTAATAACACTATGCAAGACCATTTTAATTATTTTGTTTAATTTTTCAAACATAAAACGTAGATACGAATTACCTACTCGTACCTATACTATTTTTATATTCTTTAAATAAATACCATAAAAATAGTTACATACTAATTTTTAAAAAGTAGGTAATTCTCACAAAATTGTATATAAGTACTGCCTACCACAGCAGTAAAAGTAAATGTATAATACCATAAAAGATTAAAAAGATTTTTGAAAGCTTTGAGGGAATCGTAAAGTGAAACTGACTCAAAAAGTATTGAAATGCTCGAGTGGTTACTAGGATACGTTTGATGAAACGTGAATCGAGTCACGGAATTATGCAGGCTGCCATTGTTTTTGCCGGGATACAGGGTTCAAATTTAATAGGTCAATGTACTCTGGAACCACGTGAATATCGTGCCGTGGTTACTTTACCGCAAGGAAGCCGTTTCCTGTCATTTTTAATAGGTACGATTTATGATGAGCCGTGATAACCCAGTGGATATGACCTCTGCGTCCGATTCCGGGTGTGAGTTCGAATCCGGTCCGGGGTATGCACCACCAACTTTTCATTTATGTGCATTTTAAGAAATTAAATATCAGGTATCTCAAACAGTGAAGGAAAAACATCGCGAGGAAACCTGAGAATTTTCTTAATTCTCTACGTGTGTGCAGTCTGCCAATCTGCATTGGACCAGCGTGGTGGACTAAGGCCTAACCCTTTTCATTCTGAGAGGAGACTCATGCTCAACAGTGAGCCGAATATGGGTTGTTAATGCTCAAACAGTGAAGGAAAAACATCGCGAGGAAACCTGCACACCTGAGAATTTTCTTAATTCTCTAAGTGTGTGAAGTCTGCCAATCCGCTTTGGGCCAGCGTGGTGGAAAGCTTAACCTAACTGAGAGGAGACTCGTGCTCAACAGTGAGCCGAATATGGGTTGTTAATGATGACTCTGTAACCACGTAAATATCGTGCCGTGGTCACTTTACCGCAAGGAAGCCGTTTCCTGTCAATTTCAATAGGTACAGTTATGATACACGTACCCTTATATAGGGGGTCATTCCCCATCAAATAACCGAGCGCTGGAACAATGGCCTCAGCTGAAGCGCGAGTAACTTCGTAATGTTCTTTGTTTTTATCAATCCACAACATGTACAATAATGCGATATAAATATTCTAAGCGTGTCCCAACCAGCGGACATCTCTCGTAAAATTTCCTATACACCACTGTTTAGAACAATGAACTCTGAGAACATAGAATATAGCAATAAACGGTTAGTGTTCACATTTTTTATGTTTGAAAAGCGCTAACGTTTAATGTTTCCTCAAAGTAGGAGATTTATCGTTTGTTTGCATCCACTGTTTGTTGTGGTTCTTAAATACGATATACACGGTTTTTATAGTAATATTATACGGTCCAAGTAGTCCACTTGATGGTAAGTGGAAACCGTTACCTATATACAAAGCAACACGTCTCAGGGTATGCAAACGTCCTACCAATTGTTGCTCTATATTCATCAACCAAAGGCGTAAGTGTTATTCATCATGTGGCTGTATAGTACACTAGTAGACGCCGCGCGGTTTCACCTGCGTGGTTCCCGTTCCCGTAAGAACACGGGGATATAGCCTATAGCCTTCCTCGATAAATGGGCTATCTAACACAGAAAGAATTTTTCAAATCGGACCAGTAGTTCCTGAGATTAGCGCGTTCAATCAAACAAACAAACAAACTCTTCAGCTTTATAATATTAGTATAGATTTATATCGGAACAGTGCTACTTGGCAGCAGAAATATGGTGGCGTAGTGCTTCATCGTCTCTGAGAGCTTTATCACAAAAAAATCTACTAGGCACATATACAGAGTGCTGGGGAGTATTTCCCATAACTTCAAGGTGTTGACGCGTCCACTTATAGGAGCCGAACTGCATAACTAATATTTTTATATAAAAAATAAAAACTTTTTATGTTTTCATAGAAAGTAATTCAAATAATCCCGACTATTTATGTAACACACACATTTATCTATCCTTGCATTTTAAAATTTTAAAGTTTCGGATCGGTATACCTAAGGGAAACATTTTAAGATCTATTTACGAAAGAAATATTATTTACTCCAAAAATATTAATTTTAGAATACAATATGTTCTTTAAACATTTTTAATTAACGTTCAGTAAAGAATATAACCCCAGAGTTATGGGAAATACTCCCATGCACCCTGTATAACTAAACTTACTTACATTGAAATAATTCGTCACCTTCTTGTTATGCATTCGTGGGCTCGGTATCTCGCAATCGCACCTTCACGAACACGGAGATAAACGGCCAAAAAAATAGTATTTGAAGTTACAAACCGGCAAACAAGTCTTTAACCCTAGTCACGAATTTGCTCCTGGGAAATGAATGTTTTAAGTATTTCGCGGAAGATGAGATAATTCCTTAAGAATTTATGGAATTTGTAAATGTTTTTGGTTGTAGTTCTTTTTGGGCAAAATTATTTGCACAGGTACCTACTTAGTTTTGTAATTATATATTTTTATTTCATCGTTATTATTGTCTTTTATTAACTATATAATTATTTCTTTTTAATTACATTAGCTGACGCCGCGCGGTTTCACCTGCATGGTTCTCGTTCCAGTAAGAATACCGGGATAATATATATAGCCTAAAGCCTTCCTAGGTAAATGGGGTATCTAAAACTGAATGAATTTTTCAAATCAGACTAGTAGTTTCTGAGATTAGCGCGTTCAAACAAATAAACAAACTTTTCAGCTTTATTATATTAGTATTGATGTATATATACTATAGTTTAATTAAAAATAACTAAGTGATCTAAAACTTCTATAAAGAGTTTATAGATAAATAGATTAATAATTATGATAAAATAACTTTTATTTAATTACTTGCTTAAATGTCTGATACCTACTGATTTACTTAGTAGGTACTTACTTAATATCATTTGACAAAAAATCATCCACATAGAAAAAGTTGGTACTGTCTTCAAGTAAAATTGATTGGTTTTCAAAATAGCAACGGCACAAATGTTACCCAAATCATCAGACAATAGCTTGTGCGTACAAAAAGCGACCGGGTTACCTCAATGGTACGAGCGGAATGAATATGTGTATATAGAATATGTGCTAAAATGCCAAAATCGAACAACAGAACAGCTAGAACTACAAACGTCTTTATAGGTTTTTTTTTGTTTTGCTCTTCCTTCAAATACCTACTGATTAAAAATATGTATTATCTGACTTAAAGTAGAGGTCAAGTAGTCCAATGACTTGAGACATAATTATATTTCCTTTATAAGATAGAAGTGATGAAATTTAGTTGCAGATTAATATTATAAATCTTTTGTATAAAAACGTTCCGTTAGTTTCGATTAAACTCAAAGACATCTTGACGTTTTTTTTCATTTCTGTTTTGTTTTGTTTGCTAACAGTAGTTGCACGAATTTGAAGATGTCTGACTTGAACCTGTCCGTTTCGTTAGACATGATAACTATTTTCCTTCCCCTCTAATTAGTTATCTGTGTTAAGAAGTTACAGAGTTATTAGCTTAGAGTGGCATAATCTGTTATACATGGTTGTAGCAGAAGTAATTTCTCATTCTTAGACGAACACTAGAGGCATAGTGCAACGGAGGTATCGGCGAGGGTGGCCACTAAGTGGGTTTTAGTGGTATGCCCCACATAACCCGTCTTCTCCCCCAGTAAGTCGGGTGTCTCATTTACTGGGGGTAAAGAGAAAGAGATTTCCCCCTCCGTAACAAAAAAATAAAGGATTAAACAGAGTTCGGCAATCAGCTAGCAGCACAGAATGCATGATCTCTCTCGGTGTTGAGTCCTACCTCATAACCGTTGAGCTAAAGGGTGCTCTATGCTAGCCACACACCATACAAAAGTCCAAAATCCACGTGCCCGTAGCGCTAACTACAGGATATCCGATAAAACTGATCGTGTGATGGTTGCGATATACATCATGCAGATCGCGACCAACACAAGATCAGTTAGCGCTGCAGGCAATTGGACTTATTGGATCGTGAGAGGCCAGCATTATGTAGGAACGGATTTTATAATTATCAACCCACATTCAGCTCACTGCTGAGCTCGAATCTCCTCTCAAAATAAGAGGGATACACACGCATAGAATGGAGAAAATTCTCTGGTATGCAGGTTTCCTTTTTTCCTTCACCGTTTGAGACACTATTTAATTTCTTAAAATGCACACAGTTGAAAAGTTCGATGTGCATGCCCCGGACCGGATTCGAACTCGCACCCTCCGGAATCGGAGGCAGAGGTCATATCCACTGGGCTGTCACGGCTCGGTATGGATTTAGTGATGTATTAATATGAGGTGTGCTGGGTAGCGCGGCGCATGCTCGTCACGCACGCAGGAAGCAGGCGACGGCCTTCGCCGCGCGCGCCACGGCCACCGTCCTCTGATGATCGCTGCTCATTGTTCGCATTGACGCTCGATCATTTACTCTAACTATTGTAGTTTATCGTAATTTTGTATTGCAACTCGTTGTAAGGCTATGGGAAAATTAACAAAACATGCATATTGCCATTTATGCAGTATCAGCCGTATCAATAATACGGTGTTCCCGGACTGCAAGGGCCCCTTAATAGCAAAAATTGGTAAAATGTAATTAAAAAGGCCACTTAATCTGGTGCTCTCCGGAAAAATCTCATATATAAAACAGCCTAGTTTTAGATATGAATTTTCTTCCGGGAAGCAGGAGTTTCATTTCAGTAATAAATAAATTCAAAAAATATTCGTGTAGTCTAAAAACGGAATCATCCTGCATAGGTTGTCACTATCATATTTATTTTCAAGCAAGCGATAAAGATTCTCATAAAAGAAACAAAATTCTTTTAAGCAGTTAAGTTATGGGAAATTCTCCCCGGCCGGCACCCTGTATATTTCTTAAACCGGATCTCGTACTATTGTATCGAAAAAAAAGGGACATAAATATAGGCATTTATAATAAAAAAACACAGATTGCCATTACGCGATTCAGAAATTAATTAGAAGTGGAAAAAGTCGCAAACAACCGCTAGTAATACAATCCACACGTTACCCTTGTAAACGTTACTCGTACCTACATTACGTGTACTAGGTATTCCAATAATTACTGTGGCACTACTCAATAATTTACCACACGTGTAACCACCAACAGACGATGGTATAAGCGACGCCGCCCACGTGACCAAACGTAAGTGCAGACAAAGCGAACGAGAAAAAAAATACTCTCTACGGAAAATGCTGGTTCACACGCAATGGATTCTATTTTAATGTTTTGTCAATCACCTGGTAATTGTGATTAATTGCCGCCTATTATCCGTTGCATGCGGTCGAGGGGACGTCTGTTTACTTGTGACACTGTAAAATCACATGTTATTTTGTAACCTCTACATTAATTCATAGTAAATTATAAGCCGTGATATGTATAAATGACCTCTGCCTTCGATTTCGAGAACGTAGTTTCGAATCTGGTCCAGGGCATGCACCAACTTTTCAATTACGTACATTTTAAGAAATTAAATATCATAAACGGTGACGGAAAAACATCGTGACGAAACCTGCATTCCTGAGAATTTTCTTAAATGCCTTTGTGTGTGAAGCCTGCCAATCCACATTAGGCCAGCGTGGTGGACTATTAGTCTAACCTCTCTCATTGTGATAGGAGTGATTTTGATGACATTATTAGCTCATTATGTTTCATCATTACGTTAGATGTTGAATAATATGAAACGGGGAATTCAAATAAATAAGTAAGGTTTTCTTTAAAGAAAATTTAGAAGACTGGGGAGATAGAGTACACCACTTTGGTTCAGACAGCACTAAAAATATTTGCATCTTTTTAAAACTTACTTAATTTCCTTTTTCTCTACAATTATTCGTACCTACTATACCTACTGTAGTAATATTGGAACCACCTACGCAGCACCACTAGTGGCAAAATGAATTAATTATTATTAACTCTTGTTGTCAGCTAAACTAATTAAATGAGCAGATGTAATCGTAAAAAGAGCTGAAAACAAAAAAAATAATCTAGCTTGTAATCACCATTGTTATGTAAAGCTATGTGTAGATACTGTTGCTTTTAAATAACACGTTGGCCTATTTAAATAAAATAGTAATAAATATTAAAAGCCTGACAATACATGCGAGGTTAATGTCTCGATCCTAGTGCGTACATTTTTACCGTGTACCTAGTGATCTAATTTTAATAAACAATCTCAGATTATGTATTCCGTGTTTAAAGCGATTTGCATTAAGTTCTACATGGTTAAAATATGTTATAACTACATCAAACGTAATAACTATAAATATCATTTACATAGTCAGGGAACTTTTAAATATCTATGCTCTTTTTCGCATGTCGATTATAAAATACGAGTAAGTTTTTTTTTTATAAAAAAACATAAAACTATAATGTTTCTCAATGAATTGAAAAGTGATCCGAATAAAGTGGCTTCTCTAAATTTCAACAAACCACGTGAAATGGCCGCATTTGTTTGTGGTGTGAGCAGAGCGACAGTGGACCGAATCAAGACGGAAGTATCACAATCAGGCAGTACCTGTATACCAAGAACAAATTTTAAGAAACCACAAACCGTCACTAATATTGACGATTTTGATAAAAGTGTGTTGAAGCGAACTGTAGCTTCATTTTATGAGAATGGAGAGTATCCATCCGTGGCGAAAATTTTAGAAAAATTCCGTGAACAATTACCCGATTTTAAATGCGGCAACACTTCAATGAGAATACTACTGAAGGAGGTTGGGTTCCAGTATAAGAAAAATAGCGAAGGACGTAAATATTTAATGGAAAGAACTGATATTGTTTGTGCTAGAATGGACTTTTTAAGGAAATTGGATTTACTTAGAAGAACTAACGATCAGCGACCACGTTTCTATCTAGACGAAACATGGATTAATCAAAACCATGCAAGAAAGAGGATGTGGCTTGGAAGCAACGATGAAGGAGGTTTCAAGAATCAGCCTGTGGGAAAAGGCCAAAGATTAATAGTTTGCCATGCGGGTTCTGCAAGGACTGGCTTCGTTCCAGATGCGAAGCTAATATTTAAAGCGGTGAAATCAAAGGATGCTGATTACCACACAGAAATGGATGGCGAAACATATATGGCATGGTTTTCCGAATTCCTGAATCTACTTGAAGAGCCCTCAGTTATAATTGTCGATAACGCAAGCTATCATTCGATACAGTTGGAAAAGATACCCACAAGAAACACGAGGAAAGCTGAAATTCAAGAATGGTTGACAAAGAAAAAGATTCCATATTCCAGCAACGAAATTATTGAAGAATTAATAAGAAAAGTAAAAGCCAGTAACCCGCAGAAGGTCTACGCTTTAGACCATCTGGCAAATGAACGAGGTCATGAAGTAATAAGGCTCCCTCCATATCACTGTCAATATAACCCAATAGAATTAATTTGGGCACAAGTAAAGGGAGAAGTTGCGAAGAATAATAATACCTTCAAGATAGCAGATGTCGATAATAAACTTTACTTATCGATAATATGTCTTTCATTGTTACACCCTTCACTAGACGGCTCCATAAGACCCATAAGTGCAAGCGAGATAGATATAGAGAAATGATTTATGGCCCTAAGACTCAGTTGTTAACGCGCGTACTATAATGTGCGTCTATTATAACTGAAATCTTCTGGTAGTGGTAAATTCAGTGAAATTGTAGCTTTAATTAAATACGAGACTTATGTATTGCATTAATGTTCTACTCGTATACTAATATTCTAAAGTTGTACGTAAACTTTGTGAGTTTGTGTTTTTTATAGTTGTAGGGGATAAACACAAAATTCACAAAACCCATTTTGAAAATTATTTTACTCGTACCTCTAGCTATAGAATGCTACGTTACGTTTGTAAGTCCATATTGTTAGCTTGTCGAAAATGCATGCTATATTTTTGAAGAAGTTGTTGTTTTTTTTTTGTAATCCAGTTAACGTTAAAATATATTAGTAGATTTCTCAATGATTTAAAAAGTTTGTGCAAACTTTAGAAGTCAAAATTTTGTACTAAAACTGTGAAAGATCAATAATTTTAAACTTTAACTGGATTATAATATATATATAACATATTTATTTTTTAGTTAAGTATACTAAAAAATTAGCAAACAAAGAATCAATATTATTTATGATAACTGTGTTAGGTATTTCATAAATGAATAATTTAAAATCACACATGTTTCTTATTACTAGGTATAATTATTAAGAAACGTGTATAATTATTATATTACTTCATGTGTAATGGAAATAAAACTAAAATATAATTATTAATTAAATTAAGCAGCCATTAATATAAAATTCCAAACACATGTAAACAATTTTCTGGTACGCAGTAAAACATGTGCACTTAAAACGCGCAGGTCATTGTTTATAAGACAATTATAAAGTAAATTATCCGCAGCTTCACGTGAATGATCCAATTATGCCACGAATATTATAAAATCCACGAGTTTTGCGATGGCGTAGCGAAATCATTTCCACTCATTTATGTTTTGCGTCTTGTATACTACACGTGTTAATAGTACACAGTAATGTAAGTAATGGCCACCCCATTTAGGGTCATAACACACATATCTACTTGGAAAGGGATCGTCACTGTATTGGCTCGGTTAGTTCAGTTAATAATAAGCCGAGGTAATCCAGTGCGCGTTTTTGTGTGCTTTGCAAAGTGTTTCATACAAATAATGCAAGGCGGCTTGTGTTGATACTGTGATGATCCCTTTCCGAGTCGATATGTGTGCTGTTACCCTTAAACAGGCATAACCTATTTACAAACAATAATGTCGGTAATTTATAGAAGATCGTTACTCATATGTTGTATTGTTTTTAATACATGAATCGTGTGCAATAAGTAATTATTAAAATTTACCATAAAATGAATAAGTGATTGAGTTATTTTACTTAATTTAACCATTTTTTAAAATTAGAAACATTTGTTAAAGAATTTAACAGCCATTTTTGAAAAAACTTACCCAAAGCATTAAATAAAATTGGTATTACTTTGAAAAATAATTTAGCTTTCACGTCAATTTTAACTTAGACTAGTGAGAAGCTTTAACCATGCGTTTAGATACTTTACCATAACAGTAATTGGCTTAGATATCAATGTTAAATATGTCTATAAATTAATTCTCCAATTCAATGCCAAGAGAATAATGCTTAGACAAACGTCATAATAGTCATCAGTATTTAATAACAATCATAAATAGTTTATAGACTGCATATACACGTGACTGGAGCTTTAAGGCATAGATAAGGTAACCTGACGTTGACATATTTGGGAGGTTGATAAAATTTCGATTATTTTTGAACCTAACGAGGAAGTCATCGAACATTTGCACGTGTTTCGCATCTGCTAAGAGGCGTATCAGTTGACTGGAACAGTTGCAAACTTCCTCGAACGTGAGGTGTCATCCACATAATATTTAATAAATATTTAACAACAGAACCTTATATGGGTTTGATAATCCAATTATCAATGATAATTCAGAAATTCTATTGCCCACGTGTTCGCTGTAGCATGTGCATTGGAAAACGAAGATATGATGAAATCCGTGAGACATCCTACTAATATTATAAAAGCGAAAGTTTGTATGTATGTTTTGATGTCTCTATAACACCGCAACTACTGAATTGATTTGGTTAAAATTCAAAGCGTGGATAGATTATACCCTAGATTAACATAGGCTACTTTTATTTCGAAAAATCCTTGGTATTTGCGAAAAACTGATGATTATGATACTGTGAATGTTTGTTACTCGTTCACATCGTGAGTTCTGAACCGAATTCGCTAAAATTTTAAATTGATATAGATTTTAGCCTGGAATAACATATAGGCTACTTTTTATCCCGGAAAAATTATATATTTATTTATCAGGCCACAGCTAGTAAGTACTTACTTACACGTATTATTCTTATGCTTCAATGGTATCTGCGAAGGGTTGTAGTGACGTAAGGTATTTGGCATTTGAGGACACGAATTTTCTTTTAATAATGAAGATAAAATAAAAAGATATTTATACTTGGACTATTTAAGGCTTTAACTTAGTTACCACTTTGCTACCTCCATAGTTGCACCAGTGGTGGGAGCAATGTCAATCATGTTTATACCATCAAAGAAACACGAACTTACAGCTTTAGTCAGATAATAAGGCGTTATGCGTATTTTAACTAATATAATATATATTAAGGCGTTTGTATTTTAAATAATACAATAAATCTGAGTTTGCTGGTTTGTGAAGTTATTACATTTGAATCACTAAACTGATTTTCAAAATCCTTTCACTAATGAAGAGCTACATCATCAGCGAATAAAATAGGCTATATTTAACTTCGTAGTCCAACTTGAACGGTTACACCGCGGGGCGCTAGTTAATGATATTTAGAAAAAAAGTATTTTATTTTAATTTAAGAGCCTTAATTATAAAAATACATATGTTAATTAAAAACTAACTTTAATTACGGTGGCACCATAGACACTGTTAATTGATACAAAAGGATAACATGATGTTGTGAATCCTAATTGTTACAACATACAACAAAAACAAGTTACAGAGCACGCACTGTGCAATCACACGATCCTAATCACCTTACAACTGTGTACTCTCCACGTGTTTACGGTAACACGCCTTGCATATTATTTTTACGATAATATATGCAAATTCATTGTTTAGCTATGAAAATTACTTTAATAATGTTCTCATAAACAATTAAAGTTGCATTAAGGTTACAACTGTGTTCGATTCTCATAAATATTTATTTCACAACTCCATTTGATGGTAGAGAGCCGTGATAGCCCAGTGGATATGACCTCTGCCTCTGATTTCGGAGGGTATGCGTTCGAATCCGGTCCGGGGCATGCAGCTCCAACTTTTCAGTTGGGTGCATTTTAGGAAAAATGTGAGGAAACCTGCATACCAGATAATTTTCTTAATTCTTAGCGTGTGTGAAGTCTGCCAATCCGCATTGGGCCTGCGTGGTGGCTATTTGCCTAACCCCTCTCATTCTGAGAAGAGACTCGAGCTCAGCAGTGAGCCGAATATAGGTTAATAATGATGATGAACGACAAATGACATATTTTGATCAAGTCGAACAAGTTTAGGACAACGAACTTAGTATACTATATAAATAATACTATAATAATGTACAGTATTAGTAAAAATATGTAAGTAGTTTTGTTTTATTTTACTTTAAATACAAAAACAGAAGCGCCAATAGGTAAACGTTTTTACGTGTGTTTTTACTTTAGTGGCCAAGTGCGAATAAGGCCCAGGAAAGAAGAAGAAGGTTAAAAAGACTGTACACCGAGGTAATTTCAAATATTTAAAAAAAAACAAGACGGTGATTTATTTAGTACGAGTTTTGTTTTTCTGCTATGAGGTGTAAATCAGAATTCCCTATCAGACGCTCGTAGATAAAGTCTCACATCAAAAAGTAATTCACCAGAAACGCAAGCCATCTTCCGGGAAATATGACTTAAGCGATAAGTTTCATTCATGTGGTACCTACGATACTATCGTAGTGGTAATTAATGGAAAACAACTATAAAAGGTAATCTGTATAAACATTTACTTCGATATAATATGATTAACGAATGTGACTCATTACTGCTTACGCACTTAATAAACAAAGCGAAGGATGCGTTTTTACTTTTTTTTATAGCCTTATCGTATATAAATTCGTTTCTTTTATTTTATTTTTATGTTTTTGGAAAATATAAATTGGAATTTAATTTTGAAATTTTGAATGTTATTTTAACGAAAAATTTTATCTAACGTTGCTAATCTTTGGAACGGCTCAACCGATTTTAACAAGACTTAACTGGTAGATGAGAGAGAGAAGTATGTTATTGAATAACATGTTTGCTTTTTTACACCGGAAAAATCTATGGTTTCGGTGGGATCTATGAATAACTGAATTTCACTCTAACGAAATTGCGAGTAAATAAACATAATGATTATCTGCAAAGGTTTATTTTATTAATTAAAAACTTTTCATTTATTATATTACATAAATAGTATTAATAATAGATAGTTTTATTTGAAAACTATAAATAATGTGAAAGCAATATTTAGTTAGTTCGTAATAAACATCCAGTTTTATAGCGTGTTTACATATTATGTACACAATATGCGTAAGAAAATATTATTGTTTAGATACAAATTAAGCATTTCCTTCGTTGTAATATTATGCGTTGTTGGAGTGGAATCCTAGCAGGAAGATTTGAATAATTAATATTTTTTTTTTCCATTTGCATAAATTAAACATTTATAAGATACACATCGCATAGCTTAGTGTGACGTACGAGCAGTGTATTAGTCATAACTAATAATAATTCAGAGCAACCGGTTCAAAAGGTCGTTGCTCATGAGAATAGGTACGCCTAGAAACTGGCGCCTGTGATTGTAGCGGTGTTAGATAATCTAATTTGGGATTAATACTACTTAGAGACAGTCTCAACGCAAGACTTCCATTGCATGTTATTTTTTAGAATGAATGTTTGTGTGCCGATTTCTATTTAACACGTTGAAAACATTTTGATGACATAAGATCCAGGTTACAATTATAAGCGGATAAATTAAAGCTGCAACACACAATTAGCGTGGTTTTATATTGGTAAAAGAATTTTCAAAAGCGATTCAGTAGATCTAGAAATTACCCTCTACAACCTCAGTAACTTATAAAATTCATGTTTTTAATCCTACTAATATTATAAACGCAAACGTTTGTATAGATGTTTGTTTGGATGTTTGTTACTCTTTACCGCCGCAACTACTAAACCGATTTGGCTGAAATTTGGAATGGAAATAGATTTACTTTTTATTAACACATAAGCTACTTTTCATCCCGGAAAACCCCATGATAGGGATTTGTAAAAAACTAATTCCACGCGGACGAAGTCGCGGGCGTCCGCTAGTAATATTTTATAGTTCAGAGTTTTGTTAATAAGCAACCATAGATTCATCAGCAAACCCATTATAGAACAGCGTATAATTTAACCTATAAATTTTTATTATATCACTATAAATGTCGTATATTAAAATATCTATCTGATCTTCACATCAAGACAATTGTTTTAAACAATAAATGGATACTTTATAAATATCTTTATGTAATTAAAAAATATATTACACCTCGTAAAGTTTTATTGGGGCAAAAAGTAAAGCAAAATAAACATAATTAATTCATTTTAACAGGATCTTAGCCAAGTTTGCATGAAGTAGATGTTTATACCATCTTCAGTGTACCTACGGTAAATAAAAAAATAAAATATAGAATTAAAGCAGAGAAAAATAAATATCTTAAGCCATTAAACGTAGTAAACTAAATAGTTTTACGCCAAATTACTGGATTCCAGTTTGGCAAGAAATTAATGTGATTTAGCAAATAATGCAATGAAACAAGGATGATAAACATGATAAGAACGATCAATTTAACTTTAAATAAAATAATAATATTTCAAATAAAAAAAAACACCTTCAAATTTTTTCAGTAATTCCCGCCGTTTCAAATTAAAGTTTATAGTATTCTTACAACACAAAGATTTTTAGATATTTTCTACGCATGAAAAAAATTATAACTACATTTTTTATTCACAAAAAAGTAGACTATGTCTTTGTAACAACGAGACAGCTTATTGTCATCGTGTAGAGAAGACATTAACACAGTTCCTTATGCAAATCCGAAGTTCGGGGACAGCGAACGGCTCAATCATCACGGCTCACTGGTAACTAATCGTGCAAACTGTGAAAATACTCAATTGTAGTACTTAGTTTATTTTCTTGTTTATGACCACCCGTGGGCTTATGATTATAAGAGTATATTTTCATTTGTAAGTTCAGTTATATGTATTGTGTCTTCTTAAGTAGGTATTGAGTAGGTTTTGAGAAATATGGTATAGTTTTGCTTCGCCTTCATTTTCAACGAGAAACGAATATCTTAGCATTCCATAGATTCACCTTGCGGGTGCTGGGTCCATCACGTGGTAGAGAGAAAAACTCCGAGCAGAGTCTTGAACTTGTGACTACAGGATGTAGGGTTAAGGAATTCTTTGACGATTCCTTGATAATACTATAATCTGCTGGACGTAAAAACCATCTTACCATTTTTATCAACTGACATTTTGTATCGAGCATTCTGTTGTATTATTCTGAATCAAATACAATAAAGATCTGACAAGTAGGTATAAGTCATATACTAAATGAAAAATCTTAACCATAAAAAAAAGTCGAGTTTTTTTTATGTGGAACTTTCATCTCATTTATTGGCAAAGGTCAGCAGTTTTACTGCCACCGAAGAAGTAGTGCGCGTAAGTAGGTTTTAACTGACAACCACATTTTACGCCTAAACTAACGAACGCACGCAAATTTGTCCGTGTTGATAACAATTTATTAAATACGTCTAAAATAAATTATCTTTTCCATAGTTTAAAAGATCTTTTTATTATAATAATTTACGCACTGCTAGCCTTATTCTCAAAGAGAATAATTATATTCCTCACATACCTTATATGAAAGTAAAGTACGTAGACTCTTGATTTATAAAGAAGTCTCAAAGAAAGCGATGCCGAATACATAATTGCTTTAAACGTTTCGCGATGTATAAGTCTCAGACGCGGCGCAGCCTCCGACCGTTACAAGGACACACTGACCCCGATACGGTTGTGCCAAATTTTACTTCACCTTGACAGACACCTTTAAATCCTATGTTAATAAGATATTATTGTTTTGTATGTAGACTTCTTCCTGTTCTAGGTCATTCAGAAGTCACACTACACATAATCGAAGTATAAAACTCATTAAGCCTTCTGACGTTAAAGCTATTACTCGTAGTTTGCACAATTTAGTACCATTAAAGTACTGCCCCCCTATGAAAGATGTATGGGAATGACATTTGCTATCGACAGGTCACGTGATCAACGTCTGTCATTGCCATAGACCATTCCATTTTTCTAGTTATCGAAGCGCTAGCGATCGTAGAAAGAGAATCGATATGCCACTTGGCTAGGGGGCTAGGTAAGTAGGTTTAAGTTAACATTTCGTACCTTTTCGATGCCATTGTTCGAGGATGTGCACATGCTAAATACTTATTTATTGGTAACATCCATATTTTAGTGAAAGTATAAAGTAACTGCCATTTATCTGCCAGATATCTAATGTTAACAATTTTGTTTAGTACAGTTTAATTTATTTTTGTTCTTTTTTTTTAAACATTTGCGATATGATATATTTCTCTTACCACTTTAAATGAGAGAAAATCTTACGCTAGAAGTAGGTGATATAGTAGTGCAACGGACGGGTGTTTTTATTTATTTATTCATCTATCAAGGATAAGCAAACAAGATCTAAAGATAAAAAAGATTGTTTGATTACCTTTACGATCCGCTATAAACACATACCACGCAAGCGAACCTTTTAGGCTTCCATCTGATAACACAACAAGAATGCTAACGACAAAATTTACTGTTGCAAATCTTGTCACAGACAGTTATTCAACTGCATTTGTGTGGTGATGAACAACGAAGGTGTCATCGCCCCTCATTGTCGGCCAAAGGCATAATGAAGTCTGCGATGGCCAGACCTCATTTTGAAGAAGGCTGAATTTTTTCTGCTCATTTTTTTTTAGAGGGGGACACCCGTTTGGGTAGTGCCGGACTCCTACCAGCTAAAAAATCCTTGAGAACGCTGATGTACCTGTCATTAGACCTACCACCAACATCGCAATCTTTTCTCACTAGATTTTTTGCTCATGCTCCAATAGCTATGTGCTATGATTATTTTTCATATCTTTTACACACTTTATTTGTGCACCACCAAACAAGGAAACAAATAATATAACAAACATATAGAACATAAGAAGTAGGACACAAAAAGACGGCCTTATCGCTTCATGATGATCTCCTAACTTTAGTAAAATATTACAGTCAAATATTGCAGGTGGTGTATAAAAAGTTGAACATAAGATATAATATGACATATGTATATGAGAAATACATACGAATAAATACACACACATACATATAACAGATTCATACAACTTACACAAACAATAAACTAATTCATATTTTATGTAACTCGCAGTAGGTAATGGTGTTTGGACTGTAGTGACTTTGGGTGTGTGGTGTGTGGTGAATGTAGCAGGTTACAAGGTTTCAAAACCTCAATTATCCAGTTATAAATCATTATTATTAGTATTTTGATATTTTCCTCGGGATAATAGATTAGATCATGTCCCCAGTGGTCATTTAGTTAGCTTAGCAAAAACCTTTTGAAAGACAGTGTTAAATATAATACTTTAAGTGTCTCTAGCAAAGGGTCTCCACGCAGCTAGCACGGTCTAGCTATTAAAGATATGAAGTGAAGAAAAGACATCGTGAAGAAACCTGCATATAACTGAGAATTTTCTTAATTCTCTGCGTGTGTGAAGTCTGACAATCCGCATTCTGAGAGAAGACTCGAGCTCAGCAGTGAGCCGAATATAGGTTAATAATGATGAATGATGATGTCTGACCATCGCAGACTCGTTCTATAACGCAGCCGAAAACCTGCGCCTGATTCGTTTGTTTATTTTTCTCTGTTAGTTCATACTCCACTACGTTTCGTTGTCTAACAATTGCTCTAAAATTAGGTAGAACTCTAAATAATATATTTGTAACTGTTGTTATGTTAAAGGGGTCAGTCTATTGAAATTGTAAATGCTGAATTAAGTTTTTTACTGTTTTGGTTATCTGTTTAGTTTTTGTGTTTCTTTTATACACTCGAGTGATCACGATTATTTTTGGTATAGTATCAAAAAAGTCGAAAATGTTAACAACAATTGAATTTGAATTTGAATGTTATAAATTGCCGTTTAACTTTTATCTACTTCTATGTACTGGATTTTAAACAGAATAATATGATTTATAAAAAACATTTTTACATATATACTAATAGCTGACGCCACGCGGTTTTGCCCGCGTGGTTCTCGTTCCCGTGAGAATACTGGGATAATATAAAGCCTATCCTCTATAGGCTAATAATGGACGATAAATGGGCTATCTAACACTGAAAGAATTTTTCAAATCGCACCAGTAGTTCCTGAGATTAGCGCGTTTAATGAAACAAACAAACTATTCAGCTTTATTTATTAGTATAGATATAGATTCAAAATATATATATATAATCATATATATATATTTTGAATATATATCAAATAATAATCATTATTCTCTAAATAGTCATACGAAAAATAGTTGTATGAGCTTCATATGCGTATATTCAGGGTACAGTTAGTACATAACATGTATTTAGATCATTGGAACAAAACCTACCGTGGTATACCTCTAGTGGCCTCTACAAATCTTAATCTTTAGATTATCTTACCACACTATGCTGATAAACTGTCCTCTGATCTTGCGGTTGCTAGGCTGTGTATTTTAGCATTTTTACTCTTCTTAAGTCATACGTGTAAATGAGATGTAAAACAAATTAACATACCCAGTGTACCCGTTTATTTACTTATCATATTTGCTTGTAGATGTACCTACCATATATTTGTCGAAGCATCTATTTTTTATGCTGTGTTGAAGTTAAAAAACAACGCCAGTAACTCATGTATTGACGATGAGACAGCGTCCTTATTTACAAGCCTTGTTAGCAAACGCCGATGAGATTTACGTACCTACTTTTTCTCAAGAACAAAAAGATATCTCAGTACTAATTTCTTAAGCCAGTTAATCTCGTTTGTTACAATTAGGTTTAAAAAATATTTATATTTTTAGACGAACGAACATATTTTTAGACGTTTTACACGTATTTACATATTCGTTGATAAAGAATGGAAATGATTATACGAACTATTATTATTGATATAGTTCGACTAATATTAAATATAACATTCAGAAATAATCAAGAAGAAAATATACACAAATAATACAAAATGCGCAGCGCATTTTGTATTGTTTGTGTATATTTTATTTTATTTGTAAATGATGGCGCTGTAAATACGTAATGAAGACAATGGCAAATCATATTTAGTGCTTCATGGTTAAAAAATATTTCAAAGGGTAAGAGTTAAATGTTCTTAATGGCTTTGTGTGCTTAGTTGTAGTACAACCAGAGCTAGAGCTCTGCAACGGATATCATTCGGTGAAATACTAAGTACTAATTTGTAGGATCTGTGAAGCGTTGCTATAATGGGCTTCTCTCTTCTTAAAACTAGCTGGCCTATTCACTATTTTGGTCTTAGTTATCAACCTAATAAAATAATAATCAGATCAATTGACAAAATGTCATCTACTACATAGTGTATGATATCCACCAGTAAGCACCGCATGACATTTGTTACATAGGATCTCAATTTCGTATATGTCATGTTTTTTACTTTCCAAAAGGGCCACTAATTCTTATATGCCCAAGGGCCCCAGTCCAGTTTAAGACGGCAGTGACTGTTCTATGAAGTAACTTCCCGATGTCAATACAGAAGAGAACAGACAAAGGGCGTCTAAGCCAGACGGATCGCATGGATTTATATGCGGCGCACGCGCATCCAAGGCCGGCTCCGACTTGAACTTCCATCCCTATTGAGCTGCGGTGAACGATCGCGAAATAAAGCCTTCTTTTATTATGCCGTAAAATTTTTGCTTGACAAGAGTTATTTATTATTATTTTAAATACAGCAACCGCTGAATCGTACCGACTCTTTTCAGAAGACTTACCGAAGTGATGGTAGTATCACTAGGGACAGTTTAAAAAGAGCGATTGTAAACTAAGCCTACTTGCAAAGACGGATGATTATTTTTTTTTTCATGTTGTAATAGTAAAACTGTGAGGTACAATGAGTTACTGTCTGTTAGGTGTTATCACGTGTCAAAGTAGAAAACAATTATCACGTGTCATCATTAAGTTAGAAGTAAAGCCATGTTAGCAAAAAGTCCACCACCTGAACCTTTGAACGTATGAGGTTTATGTTTTTATCATCATCATTATGATGATAAAAACACAACTATTTTCGGCTCACTGTTGAGCACGACTCTCCACTTAGAATGAGGGGTTAGGCCAATAGTCCACCACGCTGGCCCAATGTGGATTGGCAGACTTCACACATATAGAGAATTAAAAAAAACAAAGGTATGCAGGTATTTCTTCACGATGTTTTTCTCTTCACTGTTTGAGACCCGTGGTATTGAATTTCAGCACATAGCTGAAAATTTAGAGGTGCATACCCCGGACCGGATTCGAACCTACGCTCGCCGAATTGAAGGCAAAGGTCGACTCCACTGGGATATCACAGCTCTATGTGTTTTTATATCTACGGTAATTAATTGGTATAATAGTTAATGAATAATAATCCTATACGACATTTTTTCGCTATCCTTATCCGAGACATCTACAATGAACAATGGTGGGTAACCTTGCGCCTATGTAAGATAATATATTATGAAGATAAGCCGCGCCTGGTAATTGCTATCTTTAATACCATTGCTGTCTTCAATGGTAGGTATTCGTATTTCGATGTTCTACGATACAGCGAACAGCAAGTAAATCGAATATTATTGATATTGAAAATAAGGTTCTCAATTTGACGCGTATGTTTTTTTTAATGTTTGTTACCTCGTAACTTCGTCATGTATGAAACAATTTTAAAAATATTTTTTTGTTTGAAAGAGAATATAGAAATATATAGCATATTTTTTTAAGGAGTATAAGATTGGTCTCATTTCATTTGAAGTCGGTTATATTTTTCTGTAAAAAAAACTATATTGTAAATCTTTCAGTTACCTGACGTATCAAACCACCTGATAATTCTATTAAAAATGGTGTAATTTTTCACCCTTATATATCATATACAAAAGAAATATTTTTATATAGGTTTTACATGAGAATGTAGAAGATATTGTATCTAGTCTCTTAAATATGACCAATCTCCATTATCTAAGCAAAGTAAAAAACTGTACTAATTTGGGTACTAATTATTATTCTAGTCTGACCAGGGCATGAAATAAACCTAAATCTTTACCGTGGATCCATTTACTAAAATTTAATTTTGAAAGAAAATATCATTTTTAATTTGTTCTTATATATTTTTAATACCTTTCTTTAATCTTTAATTTAGTCAATACATAGATTTTGTTTAAGCTATGTATTGAGCTCTCGATAACGACAGGTGACGTTTTATAGGTTAATCTTTGAATGTTGATAATCTCATAATTGCGTGATGGTTTAATCTATACATTTACCTATAACCATTCCATTGTTTCTCTTGTCGGAAGATTTCTTGCTCATCAATAACTATTTTTATTTCAATAGCGATAACTTGTTGTCATATTACAATAGTAACGTTTTATGTGGTAGGTAGATAAGATTGACGATTTATTTTACATCCTAACTAGTAGACAATCGTGACTTGGTATGCACGCTATCTGTTTTTTATTTTTTGGAAAACTTTTTTGAAACAATAATAATGGTAAGTCTCTCAATGTTGTTCGTATGTAAAAATCACATGAAAATTATGTTATGTGAGCTGCATAACAGATTATCGTAGGACAAACAAAGTTTATGAAATTGTTTTTGAGTTATATTAGTCTTCCTTTATTAAGTGGAACCACTTTTAGAAGCAAGTTAGTGATTAGTTAGCCGAGTACAAACAAATTTTTTACAAATTGCAACCAAGCATAAAATAAAAACTAAATTGATGTTACAGAGTTAAGTTATCAGTAACCTTGGAACCTTTCTAATTTGGCCTTTGAACTATTGATGCTTGACTATAACTATCTATAGATCTACTTTCATAAAGATGTTATTTAAATGGTTCTTACCCCAACACCTCTATGGTTACGGGGCTCGCTACTAATTGAATTATAAACCAAATTCGAATGGTCTAGGCCATCTGCCCAATAAGCTATTGTCGTAAACTTGCTGAACACAGGGTTTTCGCATAGTTGGAATGTGAATCAAAGGTCAAAGTTTGTTTGTGTGTTGTTGTTTTCCACGTCGATTAACTTTAATATGTAAGTTAATTTTTCGTGAAAAACGTCTGCGATGATTTTCTTTAAGAGAGAAAATCCGGTGGCTTAGTATTATTTTTAAGATTATTTACGTTAATTTGATTGGATCTAACTGACTCAGTTTTACCTGTTATAGTCCAGGTCAATGACGAATAGAAGCTGATGTAATGATCTGGTTATACTTCAAAGAATATCATATCATTTTAGGGTGGTGAAAACTGAATCAATCAGTATATGCTCATATATAATACAAAGTCGGGCTAGTTACACCACTTTGAACTTCAGGTCGGCTGAACAAATGTACCTGAAATTTAGCACAGAGATAGTACATGCTCTTGTACGAGTAGTGTGCACAGTGTGTGTGTGAATATACGAGTATATATTACTGTTTATTCAACTATTTCCACAAAAATGGGATATATACGGTATTGAACTTGTACTATTGTTTTTGACATTGCTTGTTAGACTATGTTTATCATAGAGTATAATATTGGGGTTAGGTTAAAGGATATTATGTATTAAGTAACGCCGGAATATTACTAATAATATAAGGAAAACAAACATGTAAATAATATTCATAACGTTTGTTGTAGTCTTCTATAGCATTACTCACTTGTTAGGGTTTATTCATCGACAGTTATGCTGTAGTACGGGTTCCGTAATTAAAGGAAATTCCGCCATGAATGTATTGCCATTATTTTCCATAGAGATCTTTAGTAACAAAGTTGACTTTGTGTTCATCGCTGAAGAAGGGATAATCAAGATCGAACTTCACTTAGTAAGTTTGTATGACCTTTCAATAATTATGTCACAAAGTTTCGACCACAACCTATCTTACCTTCAGGCTAACATATACTAAGTATAAAGTAGTTAGAAAATACGTACTCATATTATCTGTACAAATATTGATGTATACCATTGGTATTTTATGAGTCGTGTTTCATTATGACCTGTGTTTCTGTGCATACACACCCTCGTGTCTCTACACAACAAACTCAACTATGTTGCGTACATAAATATAAAATAACACGTGCTATAGGTTATGTCTAGGTTTAAATATCAAGCAGTCCCTGAAAAGGTACTTATTAGTAACTATATAGCTAGGTTAAAGCAATAATCACCTAACGGCTTTATTTTAGTTCGCTTTCCTGCACCATTACTAATGATTTTCATCTCGACAAAGGTCCATGTCCATTCTTGGATGCGGCAGCCTGATTATGACGTGAACTTCCAGATGTACCTGGCCCAATATGGCTACCTCAGTCCGTCTGTACGGAACCCTTCCAGCGGTCACATAATGGACGAAAGCACGTGGAAAAAAGCCATCCAAGAGTTCCAGAGCTTCGCCGGATTAAATAGTACAGGTGTGTTTTTCTTTAATTTTTTTGACTGTAAACACTAATATTAATAATTATTAAATATGTAGATCCGAACTTTATAAAGTAGTTACAATATAGGTATTAAAAAATAAAATATCTTGGAAATTAGAATATCATCTAATATATAAATATTAGATATTATTCTGTACTGTCTTAATTATTATCGGTTATTTTTGTATTTGTACATTCAAAGTAACTGTGTTAAAAGGTTTTTCGCATATACACTTCGCAATGACATGGAATATCCCAGTCAGTACGATCCTAATACACAGACAACATTATAATTTAATATTTATTTTATTAAAACTATTTTTAGTTACCATTGTTCGAGAATCTCAATTCTTAGGAGAAAATATTACATAGTACACATTTGACCTGCTTACAAGAGATCCCAACCACCAGTCAGGCTTTGGTGATTCATAAAAGTTTCACTTTAAATTTCTCACACAAACAATTTTTTTAGGCATTTTGCCATAAAACAAGAAGTTGAGACAAATCTTAAGCTCTAATCTTAAGAATGTTACAACTTTACCGTCATGTAAGAGGATAAATGCATGATTATTATGCGTGACAGCGCATTTGTTAAATTAAGGAGTTGACGTAATACACGTAATAATTGATGTAATGGTAA
This sequence comes from Bicyclus anynana, assembly GCF_947172395.1. Lineage (NCBI taxonomy): Eukaryota > Metazoa > Arthropoda > Insecta > Lepidoptera > Nymphalidae > Bicyclus > Bicyclus anynana. The sequence continues at coordinate 10,450,622 of NC_069086.1, forward strand.
CCCATATCGAAGTCACCATGACCTTGTCCTCTTTGTAGATTCAGTCAAATGGAATGAAAAATTATATTCTGCTTACCTATTAATGATTGGCTGTAACTGGTATTTTCTGCTGGTTTTAAAGAATAAAATAGGGCAAATATTATTTGACGATGATTACCTAGTTCTTGTAATCTTTAAGCGGACGTCGGCGATATCATCCGCGTAAAAATATTTTTTTCACATATCCCGCGGGAAACTATAAAAATGACTTTTCTGTGTGCCCATGTGTTAAACCAGATTACTTATCTCAATTCATAATTTTAGCTAAATACTTTAAAAAATAAAAATGTCTTGAATGGCAGAAAACTTGAAAATTATACGTTTATTAAAAGTTGAAATCACTTTATTACTTGTAAATGATTAAGATGCCCCAGTAACATTTAATGATCCTGTAATTATCTGAAGAGAAAGCGTTGTTTTTTGCTTTTCAATGATGGCTTTATTTTTAACCGACTTCAAAAAAAAGAGGAGATTATCAATTCGTCGAATTTTTTTTTGTTAATTTTAATAGACACTTTGCCTTCCCAATTACCTGCCTACGTGACCTACATATATTTATTCCAATGCAATTACCCCTTAAGTTGAATAACTAATAATATTTTGATAAATGAATCAAATGCACATGTTCCAGTTTAATTGCAAGTAGGTACATATACCTACTTTATGTTCATCATAGTAACAGCCATAACAGAATCATTTAATTCGCGTTGTGACGAGTAGCACATGACATTGGTAATGCAATTACATTGTAAGTACGAGTACATACCTACTGTTGGCAGCGAACTGATCGAATACCATACCATTACGTGGTCAGAAGTTGAATCTTCGTTACGACGTACGTGATTTGACACGAAAAGTAGTTTATTGGCCGGCTGTTATTATGTAAGCAAAAACGAAGTACACAAACAATACATTATTCATTATTAAATGTCGCGCCAGTTCTAAACGTTGTGAAGCTGAAAATCATGTTGGATTTTAAGACCTTGGAACGTTTTTTCTGTGGTTGTTTCAGCAAATTTGCTATTTTATTAATTACTAGTTGACGGCGCGCGTTTCACCTGCGTGATTCCCGTTTCCATAGGAATACGGAATAATGTATATCCTTCCTCGATAAATGGGCTATCTAACACTGAAAGAATTTTTCAAATCGAACCAGTAATTCATTTTAGATTAGTTCGTACAAATAAACAAACTCTTCAGCTTTATAATATTAGTACAGATTTTTAAAAATATTATCTATATATTTAATATTTCAACATCGATTGTTATTTCGCATAGTATATAACAAAGTCGTATCCCGCCGTTTGTACGGATAAATATTTTGAGCTATGCTACGAATTTTGGTGATTTTTTTATCAGTAGTTAGAGTAATTTTAGAGGATCTTCAAATATCTAATTCATTTTATATTTTATTATTATACGACTTAAAAATATAAGGTATCTCATTTATCAATATATTATTGTAAAAAATTTCTTTCATTATTTTTAGTCACAGTTCTGAATATTTGTTATAAAATTCATTAGTTGTAATACAAATTGGGAATACTTTTACGTACACAATGAATTATCGAATAACAATGAGCGAATTACTCAATGACATTGCGTCTATTTTAGAAAGAAAGAAAATTATTTTATTGGATACACACACACACAATATACAGAAGGCAAAAAATAAATAAAATAAAATATATACAATTTAAAATGGAGAAAACTAAAAATTAAGTAAAGCTAAAGATGGTGTGTATGGTACCAAAATGGCTTCCACCGATACGCTGGATACGCTGGTGATGGTTGCACCAGCGGAGCGTTGGTCATCCATGTCATGTTGTGACGCGGGCTATTTTAATAATCTTTTGTCATACATACAAATTGCAAACACAATTATTATTGGTTTTCCTTTTGACAGTATAAATACATTGATTTCATTCGATACACGTCTTAATTTTCCGTATTAAAATTAGCGATGCGAGGTGTGTAATTCGGGCTGTCATACAGATAATTTTAAAAGCCATGCTGACTCGTTTACCTCTAGCGTTGTGGCTGATTGTTCGCGTTTTCCGCCTGCGGTTTTTGTTGCTATGATTGTGTAATTACTTCCTTGACATCTAATGCACATTGCGAGGGTGCTTATATTGATTCTAAAATCTAAACTATGTGTGTATTTATGTTTAGTTCAATAAAAGATTTATAAGTACCCATATATCTGTGTGACTACGTTAAGAGTGGGTACAACAATAGTCCAACAGGAGAGAGATCTTATGGCATCTCGATGTTGAGTCCGGCCTCTCTAGAATGGACGTAATGAGGCTATAATTAAATTAGGACGGCCTCCGTGGCGCAGTGATATGCGCGGCGGATTTACATGACGGAGGTCCGGGGTTCGATCCCCGGCTGGGCCGATTGAGGTTTTCTTAACTGGTCCAGGTCTGGCTGGTGGGAGGCTTTGGCCGTGGCCAGTTACCACCCTACCGACAAAGACGTACCGCCAAGCGATTAAGCGTTCCGGTACGATGTCGTATAAAAACCGAATGTGGATTTTCCAAGGTGTGGATTTTCATCCTTCTTCTAACAAGTTAGCCCGCTTCCATCTTAGATTGTATCATCACTTACCATCAGGTGAGATTGGCGAGAGTTGAATTCATGGCATCTCGATGTACAATCCGGCCTCTCTAGCGTGGACGTAATGAGGCTATTATTATATTAGAATTTCCTTTTTTCACGATGACCTTTTCTCCTCTAATTAAGCCAAAAGTTTGTGATCGCTATGATTATGACCAAGGACATCAAGCGGGATGCAGGGAGTCGCTGGATGCTCGCGACTCGACAACGTTTTGCAAGAGGCCTATTTCCAGCAGTGGACGTCCAACGCCTGTTAATGATGATGATGATGATAATGATGATTACAATAGTCTAGCAAGCGAGCTTATAATCCAAGACCTATAAGGCACATTCGAGATCTATAACCTCCGAGCTTGGAATATGAAGTATTCCTATTGATTTATTAGGATATTGATACTCTTTATTGATAATATTTTACTTTTGCAATAATTATTATTGCTGGACTACTGGTATTAACATTTTTATATGATTAGCAACTTTTCACAAAACACAAATTAGCTATAAATACTTTGAAGATAATCTTTAACTAGGTATAATAATTGCAATTATTTTTCAGGTGAACTGGACGAGGAAACAGTGAAGCTGATGTCATTGCCAAGGTGTGGAGTCAAAGATAAAGTAGGCTTTGGTGAAAGCCGAGCAAAACGATATGCGCTACAGGGTGAGTATTAAATTATGAGATACTAGCGGACGCCGCGCGGTTTTACCCGCGTGGTTCCCGTTCCCGTAGGAATACGGGGATAATTTATAGCCTATAGCCTTCCTCGATGAATCGGCTATCTAACACTCAAATTAATTTTCAAATCGGACTAGTAGTTCCTGAGATTAGTGCGTAGGCTCGAATTCGGTCCGGGGTATGCATCTCCAAGTATAATGAATTTGAAGAAATTAAATATCACATGTCTCAAACGGTGAAGAAAAACATCGTGAGGAAACCTGCATACATGAAAACGTGTGTAAAGTCTGCCAATCCGCATTGGGTCAGCGTAGTGGACTATAAGCCTAACCCTTCTCATTCTGAGAGGAGACTCACGCTTATTTATGCCGAATATGGGTTGTTGATGATGACGATGACATTGATACTTTTGATATGCCTGATATGTTTTCATTTTGTCTTGCAGGCTCAAGGTGGCGTGTAAAGAACCTCACATACAAGATCTCCAAGTATCCGTCCAGACTGAACCACGCGGAGGTCGACGCCGAACTGGCTAAGGCGTTTGCCGTGTGGTCGGATTTCACAGACCTCACTTTTACTCAGAAGCGATCTGGACAAGTTCACATTGAAATTAGGTAATACACCAGTATTCTCTAAAAAAAAAGATGGTAAGGTAAAACAAAACTAAGTGACAAAGTGAGTCAAGTGAAGTTATGGTATTACTAGCAGACGCCCCGCGGTTTCAACCGCATTGTACCCGTTCCTGTGAGAATACAGGGATAAAATATAGTCTATAACACTCACAAATAACGTGGCTTTCTAGTGATAAAAGAATTTTCAAAATCGGTTTAGTGGATCCATAGATTATCCCTATAATACCACAAACATAATTTCTTTATAATATAGTAAAATAAAATTAATATATTATATATGAACTCTATTGCCAAAACACATGGACTTTTCATCACTGATGACCATCTAACAATAGTATTGCGTTGTTTATACAATGCCCTTGGTTGCGTAACCATCCAAAATTATTGCCATTGACTCGCTAATGTACGGGACAAACCCATGAAGCGAGATTATTTCGTACTCTCGATGTTATATAGTACTATTACAGGGCTTAGCGATTTCAATACTTGGGCTTAAAATATATATTTTTGTCTTGAAAATGGTTTTAATAATTTATTTTTGAAATATTAAAATAAATCGTAAAAACCAATAATTATGTTACTAGTCCACCTCATTCAGTCATAAATAAAAATGGTTTATTATGGAGTTTCCGTTCCACTCCTAGCACAGTCTTTCCCGACTAGGAAAAGAAGGGGAATGGGAATGGGATTATTGGTAATATTTTAAAAATATATGGCAAATATTCTTTTAATAATAAAAAAAATTGCCTAAAATGTTGTATGTGGTTCAAACACAATTGCTTAAAAACATAACAAACCACAAATGAATACGATTATTGATATTTGTCAGGTTTGAAAAGGGCGAGCACGGCGACGGCGATCCCTTCGACGGTCCCGGCGGCACCCTCGCACACGCGTACTTCCCCGTGAGTATTACTAATGTTATTTTAAAAACCCACAGGGAGAGCCTTTTTAGGAATATCCTCTTCAGTAAAAGCCTGTTGCTAAGCAGTTGCTATGGGTATTTGTATTTTGCCTCGACCAGTGACAGAAGAGCTGGCTCATTTTTTTGCGTAAAGAATAAGACTGATTGTTCAGCGCGGAAACGCAGCCAGTAAACGCAGCCAGAATACGGGCCTATAAAATCAAATATAGCCTATAACACTCATATATAAAGTGTATTTCAACAAGAAAAAAAACCAAAATAGTATTATTAGGTCCAAAGATTATCCCGTATATCACTACAAATTACACTCCTTGTATTTATTTTCTCTTTTTCGATTGGTTGTCTGGAAGAGATCGCTCATTAGCGATAAGGCCGCCAATTGTACATTAGTTTTTAAGTTAATTTCTTGCTTGTTATTATTCGTTTTGGTGTACAATAAAGTATATTTGATTCATTCATTCATTCATTCAAATTTTACCTCTATATAATATTAGTATCGATAATAATAACGATTTTTCTTTATTCGACAAGTACTATTTATTCGTACATATTTGTTAATATTATATTATATTGATGGTAATATGTAAACTCGTTAACTTAAATGTAATCCTGTGAGGATTATAAACATTCTGAGACGAAGGTTAAACCTGTAAGTTGCCAGAAGCGTGCAAATTTACGATTTATAAGTACATCAGACAAAATGGATGAAGGGAACGTATCAAACCCAAGAAGCAAAGTTGTTGTTGTTTTACTGTACTGTTCTGTAGTTGACGCTAGCAGACTATTGGTGTAGTAATTTTCTAAATGATTCTCTTCGATTAAGTCAAAAAAAAATATCTCATCCCATTTAATATAATACCGCGTTTGTCGCTTTAGTGACGGTTCATATGTAGTTAACATCGAAAGAAACTATACAATAAGCGTAGCGAATAGAATGAACAAGATTTCCATGACAACACAAAATCAACAATATAAACATGAACATTATAAAATAATCGGATGTTACGTGTTACAATTTACATAGTAATTTTATAGTGAAAGCTTAAATATGCTGTAACTACATAATCATTTATCTATGGTACTATGATAATTGCGATTTCAAAGCGTAATATAATGTACTAGCTGACGCCCCGCGGCTTCACTCGCGTAGTTTCTGTTCCCATAGGTTTACAGGGATAAAATATAGCCTATGACACTCACAATTAACGTGGCTTTTTAGTGGTAAAAATTTTTCAAAATCGGTTCAGTAGATCCAGCACCACAAAATTTACCTACTTATAAGAAGAATCACGATTATACTTAATATTTTAATTTTATGTTTGTTGAAAAGGTTTACGGTGGTGACGCTCACTTTGACGATGCTGAGATGTGGTCCATTAACTCCAGAAGAGGAACTAACCTTTTCCAAGTAAGTTAATTGTTTAATATAAATATCACTTAATTTAGCGGACTGGGCATCTATTGTTTATGTTTCTGTATTTTTGGCAAATGGACGAAATGGATGGAATGAGACGTGATATGTGTATATCATCTCTGCCTTCGATTCGGAGGGCGTAGGTTCGAATCCGGTCCAGGGCATGCACCTCCAACTTTTCAGTTATGTGCATTTTAAAAAATTAAATATCACGTGGCCCAAACGGTGAAAGAGAAACATCATGAGGAAACCTGCATACCTGAGAATTTTCTTAATTCTCTACGTATATGAAGTCTGCCAATTCGCATTGGGCCAGCGTGGTGGACTAAGGCTTTATCCTTCTCATTCTGAGAGGAGACTCGTGCTGAACAGTGAGCGGAATATGGGTTGTTAATAATGAATGTTGATGATGATTTTTTGTCAAACACTGCAAAATCGATCCAAAAATTATGTTCCTCGATTGGATTTTCAACGCTTGCGTGCACTCACGACTATTTCAAATTTATGGTGTGTTTATTTTATGTACTGCAAATCTCGCTTTTGTGTTTCGCCACACTCTGTGAAGAGAGAGGACACTAACAGACACGTGTTGCACAGACGTCAGTTTTTTGCGGAAAATAACATAGGAACAACAAAATAGGATATATGTGATTATTTATATTTCCTTTGATTATTTTTAGGTGGCAGCGCACGAATTTGGTCATTCTCTAGGCCTTTCACACAGCGACGTCCGGTCAGCGTTGATGGCACCCTTCTATAGAGGCTACGACCCCGCCTTCCAACTAGACCAGGATGATATAATGGGAATACAGGTAGCTGTTTACATTTATACATATACGAGTATAGTTTTTTTTTTAATAAATAAATATACTTAAATAATACACATCACTATCTAGCCCCGAAGTAAGCATACAGAGTAGCTTGTGTTATGGGTGCTTAGATAGTTAATATTATAATATTAATATACAATTATATACTACATTTAAATACTTATATAATGTTTTAATACACACAGACACTGGAAAACACCCATGCTCATCACACAAATATTTTCCAGTTGTGGGAATCGAACCCACGGCCGTGGATGCAGAAAGCAGGGTCACTACCCACTGCGCCACGCGGCCGTCAAACATGTTAATATAACAAATTGTAGCGCTATCCGTTTCTGATCGTGCCATTCCAAATAGCGTAGCTTTTATAGTATACTAGCGGGCGCCCGCTTACTTTGTCCGCGTGAAATTCAGTTTTTCACAAATCCCGCGGGAACAATGGAGTTTTCTGGGATGAAAAGTAGCCTATGTGTTAGTTCAGAGCAAAATCTATTTCCATTTAAAATTTTAGCCAAATCGCTTTAGTAGCTGCAACGTAAAGTAGGAACAAACATACTTACACACTTTCACACAAACTTTCACCTTTAATATTAGTGTGATTTTCAAATCTGCATTTATGAAATGAAACTGGTTTAAAGAAAGACTCAAGCATTTTTTTGCCTTACTTTTGTCGAACATTTTCAATGTGGTACAAAACAACTCTCGTTGATTATAAATATTTAAATAATTTCTAGGCGCTGTACGGTCATAAGACACAAGTGGATATCGGCGGAGGACTGCCAAACCCCACCGTGCCACGGGTCACCACACCACAACCCTCGGCCGAAGATCAGGAGCTCTGTTCTGACTCTAAATTCGATACCATATTTAACTCTGCCGACGGTTCTACTTTTGTTTTCAAAGGTAAGACTAACAAGTTTTTTAAATAATTTTAAAAGGAAACCTTTTGCATTAGATTTTTAGCCGAAAAACAGCGGGGATGTTTGGTTGAAAATTTCAATCACCATACTCGTAATTATAAAAACAGTCGATTAATGTCCGCTTGGATGGATGAGATTGTTGTAGGGATTTGAGGACCAAACACCATGCCCTGAGTTGTTTGCATCCAACGACTCAGCCTACGACTCGTTAGATCCTCGGTCAACCTAAGACCCCATTCGCACGAGAGTTTTTTTAACGGACGTTAAATAAGCGTTCAAATACAATGTCCATATAGCTACGTTTTTAAAACACGACGCATTTCTTCGAGCAGTGTCGCATTTTCTATTTTGAGCGTTGGAAATAGACCTTCATTTAGCTTCTTATTATATTTGAACGCTTTTTTCGGTCGACGAACACTTCACTACTTCAATAACTTAGGAGCTATTATTAATTTTTTTTATTTACTAGTAATATTTTCCTTATCAAAATCATTAACAGCCGATGGACGTCCAATGCTGGACATAGGCCTTTTGCATGGATTTCCAAACGAGTTTCGGTTTTGGAGTCCACGGTATCAAGGCGCCAGCATCCATAGGCTCCCTACAACCCATTTAATGTCTTCGTCAATCACACGTTTTCCTTTGTTTTGTTTTCATTATATTGTTAAAAAAATATTCACAAACTAATCTATCATAAGTAAAACACCGTTACTAATACTGCTTCATATCCACCAGGCGATAATTACTGGAAATTGACTGAGAATGGCGTAGCGGCGGGCTATCCCCGACCTATCTCCCGCTCATGGCCCGGCCTGCCTGGTAACATCGATGCTGCTTTCACATATAAGAACGGAAAGACGTACTTCTTCAAGGGCTCCAAATACTGGCGATATAATGGACAGAAGATGGATGGAGACTATCCCAAGGAAATTAGTGAAGGTAACTAATTAGCAAAAACTTTTTTGATTGATGAACTATTTTAACGAGTTTGTTTTTTTTAAAGAGCTTTTTTATATTGTTTGTACACAAAATAGTTTTTCTTTTAAAAAGGGTTCTCGTTTATCCAAATGTGCATATCATAAAACTCGTAACATTGATCAAAATACTTACGTATGTTGATAGTTATTAACTATTGTACTGGAAATGTGATTTCTTTTGTGGTCACTTTACGACTTGTAAGATTAACGTTATCCCAGGATGTTTAATTTTCGTCGGCACCTAGCCAGCGTGACTCTTACCAGTTAAAGGCCCTCCTGTAAAGCTAGGTGGCAGTTTGCCATATCCCAAGATTTATTCCATTACACATTGTAAAGTATAAAAATGTTATTCTTTCAGGTTTCACTGGCATTCCAGACAATATCGATTCTGCGTTAGTGTGGTCTGGCAATGGCAAGATCTACTTCTACAAAGGATCCAAGTTCTGGAGGTTCGACCCCGCTCAACGTCCCCCCGTCAAGTCGACGTATCCCAAGCCGTTGTCCAACTGGGCCGGAATACCCGACAATATCGACGCAGCGTTACAGTACACTAATGGTTACACATATTTCTTCAAGGGTGGATCATACTGGCGGTTTAATGATAGAACTTTCAGTGTAAGTATACTCTTGAAATACTTTCATGCCACTTTTAGACATTTATTGCATTTATTGTTTTTGTCAAACTTAAGTCAAGTGAGGCGTTGAGTTAACTTGGAGTAGTCCTTGAGCATATTTGGGAAGTAGGCTCAGGAATCGATGTCAGGATCTCAGCTATAAAGCAAGACATTTCAACTTCTTCAGAGAATTATTATATAATTAAATGTAAATCTAATGTACTGTAGCTTTGATGGTATTAGGATCCGAAAACTGTCAGCAAAGAATATCGAGTACCTAATATTAATATTTACCTTAAAATCATTTTCATTATCACCTTTTATCTATATGAAAAAATCTTAAACATTTTCTAAATAATAATTATTAATTATGTAATATCAATGTTTCCAGGTGGACACCGACAACCCAGCATTCCCAAGATCCACTGGTTACTGGTGGTTGGGTTGTAGTAGTGCGCCGCGTGGTACCGTCGGAGGTAATGCGCGTCTTTCTGCCCCCTCAGACGAACACCACGACGATGATGACGACGTGGGCGATATTATATTTGATGCAGGTAGGTTCGGGCCCCAGCGCAGGGTAGCTCTTGAGAACTAGAAACCCGACATATACAATTGAAAAAAAAAGAAGATAATACACACGATCCAGTAAAATTCACTGTTGTTATGGCATACGACAGTAATGTTAATGACTCTTTTATCGAAATAGATTTCAAACATGGCCTCGTGATAATTATGAAAATCGTATAATTTATGATATAGAACACGTCTAGCAAAATTCACTACTAAAATGGTATACGACTTCATTTTATTGACTTTGTGATTGAAATAGATGAAGAAAATGAATAGAACAATTTATGATGTAGAACAGTCTAGATCTAGACGAGTTCAATTTAACGTAGTTCATCATACAAATGATTTCTAGAATATAAATAATAAGAAAGGGTCCTTCAAATATAAAGTTGTCATGATAGGACATTACAAAATAAAATTGCAGTATTGAGATTTTTTTACGTATTCTTATGATAAATCAAGAGCTATCCTGTTTAAGTAGCGCGTTCAAGGAAGAAAATTAAATAATTTACGATACCGTCTCCCACTGGTTTGTGTCGTGTATCTATGCCAACTTCACTTTGTTTTGTCCTAGTTTCAATTGTTACTATTAATATACTGTATTAGTTTCTTCCTTTACTGTCTTGTGTTTTGAAAACTTCTCTAGATGTTTTGTTATTTACTATTTCCTTTTTAATATTTTTGTGTTCATATATTGTATATGATTGTGTTATTTTTTGTGTTCACTCTTTTTGTCAACGGTCATGTGGAACTAACCAAATAATTTACATGAAATAGCAGATCATGTTACTAACACATAACCTAATAACCTTTATCTATTTTATAGAAATGAAATACTGATAATTTTAATATCATAATTCTACTAACAATGTTTTACTAATGAAGTTATACTAATAGAAAACTACTTTATTTCGGACTAAAAATTAATTAATTTTGCTTCAGTTAATCTAAAAAATAATATAGCTTATGGGTTTGCTGAAGGGTTTGGCAGTGGTTGACGGTGAATGGAATCAAATAGAGGATCTACGCTGCTGTTGGGCATCCCGAATCTACTGCAATGTAATACAATGAAGACAAAATATACACTGGTTTTTGAAATTAACTCTTTGTGGAAATAAATAAATGCTGTGTAATAAAGTAGTGCAGTGAAAACTCTTCATTATATTACACAACAATTACACTTGAAATAAATAGTAACTATAATCACCAAAAAAAGTAATGATAAGTAATTTAAGCACAGATCACTGCGATTTTTGTGCACTATAGAACACTTTTAAGGAATTGGATTGTAGCCGTATCTAAAACAAGATTTATTTGTTGGTAGAATTATAAAACTATGTCTAAATGTTGTGTAACCTAACGAATTAAAAGTACTTGTTTAGATACTTTACAAATATTTATTTTAATGTCAGAATATGTTTTACAGTTATTGTAATGCACATTTTGTTTGTTTGAAGTCTCTGTCACCCATAGAAATTAACACTAGGTACGTGTTATATCATGGTGGTTGGGACGTTCACATTACGTTTTGTGTTTGTGTTTGTCTTCTAGGTTTAAAATCATCTGCTCCCAGATCATTCTTCTGGTTCAGGAAATAGCCTCGGTGGAGTTCCTGAACAATTTGTACATAGAGAATATAGTAAAGAACAAAGACTAAAATAGTATCATAGGGGATCATAATACCAGTGAGATTATAGACAATAAGCGGTGATTTTAGTACCGGCGAGCTTCTCACGCGTTGCCTGTACGTTTTCTTTTATTACACATTGGCATGGTATCTCTAGACACGCTTTGCGCTTGTTGGCAGTGGCTAAAGCTTCCGCACTTACTTCGCACAAATTGCACAATTCAATTTTTTCATTTTCTCCACACAATCACAGTGCTTATTTGGTGTTAGTGTTAACTCGATTTTATTGGTTTGTATTAAAAGATGTTATTTTGAAATTTGAATTGAAAACTGTGCTAAAACACTGCGGCTAATTTTATTTTGTGAATCCATGTTTTACACGTTGTCTTTTCAAACTTTGGAATATATTTTGAACGAAATTACACTGAGTACATGCTAAATTATAAAATGAAATTATGACTAAATTCTTGTTTCAGTATAGTTTCGTTATATTATTTTTTAGAATTGTGTAGAGGACTAAAGTCAGTAGATAGTAGTAATATACGATAGTAGTTATTTTTAAAGGATTTTACTTAAGAAGACTAAACTTACAGTTTTTTTTTGTATTGTAGATGAATTCAAGAGGACATTGCGCGTGTTTATTTTAAAATTTTAAAAGCTCATAGCTACACATAAATATAAGTCGATCTTCGAAAAATCGTCTCGTAAGATCTTCTATAATGATTTTAAACACTCGGTACTCTTCCTGTCATTGAGATTTTCACACTTTGAGTTTATGTTTGCAAATTCACATTTTTATGATGTTGTGTGACTAACAAATCTTAGGCGTATCCTTGCATGTATATGCCTTTTAGTTAGTTTAACTTTTTTTTATCTTACAAGTATTCTCCATGTTGAAGGCTAAAGCACTATAGCGAGAAACTAAATGTACCTATTTAACTATCATCTGTCCTGATCTTCTTTTATATGAACACTGATCAGTTTTGTAGTCGAGTAGTTAGACGTATTGGGTTTAGAGTGCATGTGAGTGGATGACATGTAAATATACCATCAGTAGTTTAGCTGCACTCGGGTATTGGTACATGAACTAAAGGATTCTTGCTAAAGGCAAGTTAATGTTTCAGTGGTGAGCCTTCAGTCAGACGGAGCTAGACTGTAGTATGTACTCGGAGCTCAGATATATTAGGAGGGCACGAAACGTCCTCCGCCGCGGCATCATTCATCCGCATCGTAGGTTTACCTTTTATTTGTTTTGCCAAACCGCATATATGTCATACTTTTGTCTTGTCTTTGACAACCTTATTTTCAAATTCAAAATCGGCTGTTTCAAGCAAGCTTAAAGTTAATTATGAAAATTTTGTTTATTCAATACAGTTTTTGTCGTTAATTTTAGCAGATTTATAAATGTTTCTTATGTAGTGTTTATGTTCTTTTTATTGAATTCTATTTGTAACTATGGTGAACAATCATTTTGATATACTTTTGGTTTCTAAAGTTCTGAAATGTGCAGTGTGTTTAATTTTAATATCTATTTGTATTGCATAATCAAAAATCTCCTATTAATCTATACCTATAATAATCAGTTAATAAAACTTATATTGTTAGCACTGTATTAGTGCTCGTCAGCTTATAAGTATTTTTAAATGAAAATTATGTATTGTAGATAGTTACTTAGTTAGAGGGTTAGTTGATACCAGTCGTACATCTACCTCGATCAAATAAACCTCATCGCTTTTTTACTCAAAAGCTCAATATTTTCTTATATTTGATTTGAAATAGCAGTTTTGTAACCATACTTACACTTTATTATATTACTTTTTACAAAAAGAAAAGACACGATCGCTATACCATATTGACAATGTAGTTTATTCATACGGACAAAAGCATGACATTATTGCTGCGGTCTGTTTTAATTATGCCTGTTATCTCATTTGGCACTCCATTTGTGTTGTACTAAGCCCGAGCATGCTGTAAGAGGTGCACTAAGCACTTGCACCCTTGTTCTACTAGTATCAATCTACTAAGCGATTTCTGTGTATACAGATGCGGGCCACGCGCCGGGCGGCAACAGTGCGGCCAGCTCTCGGCTGCCGCTCGCTCTTCTGGTGGCCTCCGTCAGCTCTCTGTTGGTGTTAAGGACACTCCCGCGCGCCTAGCGCCGGTCACCGCGTCTCCTCTGTGATTGTGTTGTGTGCCTGACCGCGTTCGGTATATTGTGTATAGCGAACGCCATGTTGTGATGTATGATCTTTTATACTGTTGCGAGAACGATAATTTAATTCGAAGTCATAGTTTTTATACTTAATATTATAAATAGATGATGTAAGTCCGAGTGTGATATTGACGTAAGCGACGATTTTTGTATTAAAAATATTTGAAGATACCTTTTGTCTTTTAATTTTACTCCTGGTTTGTGTTTTTGGACAAAAAGGCAGGAATGGTTAAATAATAGACATGATTGTATTTTAATCGGTTTATTTAACGTTTTTTCTGTTTCTCCAATAATTCCTCTTAAGTTAGTAATTACAGGTTTATATGACAATATTTTTCGTTTTTATTTGATTTTCATAAATGTATTTTTTTTAATAAACATCTTCACAATTCATCATAACACGGTCGTGCGACCTACTGTCTCAATCGTTCTAACTCTTAGGAAAATGCAAATTATATTAAACTTCAAAATCTGTCTACAATTTTTCGAACAATATTAACTTTAGTTCGAGTGCAAGACGCTGACTACACGAGCGGCACGGAGGCGGCGCTGGTGACTCGGCAAGCTATCTCCGTCGCCTCCGCTCCACAATCCGCGCGTTTAGGAGCGCTCAGAGCGCTACTTGCCTGCCTTGCGTGTATATTCTCGGACCCTGATATCATTACTACACACGAAACGTATTTCACCATATAAAGTTTGACCCATCCTCATATAAGAATGTAGTAAACATCATAAACTTCAGCTACGAGTGTGATACTATTTCAATCTTATACAGAATCAGGGCACTCGTAATATGTGACCCAGTTACGAGCAGATATAGCGAACTGTCATCTCCATATATTTGCGACATGGTACGCGGATGACAGGTCGCTATCTATTACGAACAGGCAGATAAGTGACAATACAAATAGTATAGATATACACGCAAATCCATGCTAGTAGAGCTGTGAACCTATATCACTTAGAAGGCGTAACATAAAACTTAGTACACGATCACTACCCGAGCATACCTACGACACATCCTAGATCATATCAATATATCGCCTTCGTACTGTGGCAGTGTTCGAGGGCGTTGCGGCTCGCTCTACGAAAGCATGCCGCCCGCCGTAATTTGCGAATACGCTTTCGCGCCGAACGACCTAGCCGTCGAAAATTGAACTAAGGCAGTAACGCTATTCTGTAGCGATGTTTGAAAACGTGTTACCAATTCGTCTGTATCACTTTCTCTGTCTAACACGACAGTATAAATAGAGTTAGATAGAGACGAATTCGAAACTCATTGTTAAGTTCTAAATACTTCGTTACACAATAAGGTTACTTAACGATTTTAAAAATCCTCTTACGAGTAAAATATTATAACTAATCTGTGTTGATAGCCTCTTTGATCTAAATATCGGGAAAGTCAGATATTCCAAAAACTTATATTACTTATATGCATAGGTAGTAAAGAAAAGTATTCTTTCTCGCTTATAAATTTTATATATAGTTTTTATTTTATACGATATTTAAATGAGAGAAAATGCCATTTCGTTTTGTTTTTCGAAAAATATATTGTTTTTTATTGTAAAAATAAAATAGTCTACAGAAAATTTATTAGGGTTTTCCTTCTCAGTAAAAAATTACGGGTTACGTTACACGCTTCAAATTCGTTTATATTTGAATAGTAGTTATGAAGGAAATGGATATTCTGATATATTATATTTAATTGGACGTAGTTCTAACACCGTGGCTACGTCAAAGCGTCCATTATACTGTTGGTGTTTACGTAACTTGTTTTAATAAAAGCGTCGGGCTTAACCAGATATATTGAACTGGACGCAAGTAGTTTAACGTACACGCATTATGTTTTATACATAAAAGTTTCGAATGTGTAATACCTCTATTGGATGAGCCAATTGGCATTTTAGAAGATTTCATAGTGATAATGAGAAATAAGAATTCTTTCGGACGACGGAGTTAGAAGTGCGGCGTCAAAGCGTACCTACTATTATTATTTTTATTTAAGAGTAAAATACTATACTACCTCTCTCACTATTAACCAGGCAATTTTAAACGTTACAAAGATTAAAGTTAGATAGTAAGCCCTGTGGACAGATTTAATTCTTCTCATAATATCTATGTATGCTTAAATGAAATAGAACAATGAAATAATGAAATTAAGTACATATATTTATATGATCTAGAACTTATTAGTAAGTAATAATTAATTATTTATGATTCTGTTTTTGACGAAATATATATTTGAAAAATAATTAAACTTTCCGTCTCAATAATATGACAAATATTTATATACCAAAGTAAAACACATTTAACAAGAGAAATATAAATATAAGCTATATCGGAAAAATACATTGCAAGGCATAAATCAATGGTAACTTTTTCACCGATTTGTCTAATCACTTCCCATACGATCGTTATACCGACTTCAAACAAAAATGGTTTTTAGTTCACCATACGTACACATATGCTATGTTCTTGTTTATGTTTAATTTTTTATTCGATGAACCTATCTAATAGTCCTTGCATTCAGGGTGGTCCCGAATAGATTTGAATCTGTGGCTATATTCTGTTTTGTTTAACTCGCAAGTGCGAGTTTAAATTTACATCTATCTTTCTTTTACTTTAGTATCGTGTCAGACAGAGCGAGATTGAGGTGAATTCGAAACTCGCACTTGCGAGATATACAAGTCATCGTTACAGAATAGACCTGCAGATGTAAATAATCGGTGACGGAGTACGGAACTCCTCAAAGGACAACAGCAAATCACTCACAATCAACCAAAGTGATTAATAAGTATATAAAGCCTGATCAGAAAAATATCCTTGTCTGGCGGTGCCACTGTTACTTTTTTCAAGGTAACCTTAGTAACCTAGTAAAAAAAAGTGATCATTTGTTTCTTTCATTTTCCGCATTTTTTTCCTTTTCATTTATCTGATCGGGCTTATTTTGATACTGGGCATGAATTCGGTTTGGTTATGAGACCATTCTGCTCCTTTTCCTCATCATTGCCAAGACATAAGAATTCAACGCAAATGAAATCGAAGCTTCAACTGTGTTATTGAGGAATCATCAGGGCAATTATTTACTAATATTTATCATTTAGTTCAATACCATATCACTATTATGGTCGCGTACAAATTATTATGAAAAATGATTAAAAACCTTAAATTTATGACTATTTATTCATCATAAGATTTTAACGTTGTCGTATTATATTACTATCACCATCATAAGACATTGTGCTTGTTAGATGATAAGCTAATTAGTTAGCTTAATACACGACAGATAGGGTACGAGATCAAATCATACAAGTAAAACCTTCCTAAATACGAGAGAACAATTACCAAGATTACACTTAAATGTGTAATTCACCGAAAATATTAACGTTTATGAAAAATTAATATTCCAGTAACGAGTTGGAGTGATTTGTTAAATGTATGCGTCCTTACATACCTATGTAATTATAAAATATTTTCACTTAACAGATTTATATACATAATTACATCAAATGAGTCTCCGGAGCCGCTATTCTAAGCGATTTTTTGTCTCTTGTATAAAAAACGACCACTAATACTACATCCAATCTCAAAATTTCAAGTGTATTGAAATGACTAATATCAGAATGTCTCAAATTCTAAGGTTCCTATACTGTACTAACTAGTGCTGGATACATTGTAACGATGTTACTCGTTCATAACAATTTGTCTAAAGTATGAAATAAGATAACAATAAGGAACATGGTTTTCATTTCAGCTGCTATGATTAGTAAAATGGTCAATACATTTTCCATGGGTTAGACTTTAGCAAGGTAGTGTTTTTTGTTTTCTTGACTAGTGTAACCAGACAGGCAGGGGAACAAAAAAGATTAAGATTTTCAAAAGTGCTTGTTAACTAAGTTACTAAATAGTTTACAACGAAAATCAAAGTTCATAATTGCTCTGGAATCGTGACCATGTGTTCACTAAGTATTTGCTTTAATAAGAATTTCTACAGAAAGTATAATATTGTTTGTACACGCCGAGATAAGTAGCAAACTTTGATGTTCATTAGAGAGTTGAAATCGATATTCTCATGATTTTATTTAGTCTCTGCAACTTTCAAATGTCACATTACTGATAATTTCCCTCATTGTTTTGTGCATGTACCAACAGATTGTATTTGATCTATTTGATCTGTATACAAGTATATGATATGCACCTTAGCAAAACGAGCAATATTACTTATATGATTTTTACTATTTTGGAGACACCTAGCTATGTGACAATATGACATGAACATGCATAACACCGTGATCTTTACAAGGGAGCAACACGACTTGAGCAGGTAAAATATGAATGATATTCAAACTGTCACTAGATAGTAAATACCAGTGGCGAAGGATGAAATTTTGGCAAAATTAAGCCGTCCCAAAGAAATGAAATTCTAAACTAAATATAAATTCCAATAATTAGTATGTATGTGTGGATTTTTATTTTGTAGGAAACCCGGCGCGAATCGGCTTGTATGAACTCTTATCCGCTGGTATATACTTAGGTTGATGTTCTAAAAGACATTCTCATATATGTGTCACATTTAAACACCAGATATTTTGGATAGGAATACTGTTTAGTGCGATGCACTGTACGCATTTAGGTACTCGTCAGTACGAGTAACTGGAACCTACATGCGATATGACGTAATATGTGAATAATTTATATATACTTAATAATAAAACCAACAACATCAATTAACGACAATATCTACAATCTGATATCTAAATCATAAGAAACTGTAATCTGGGTTACAGTTTAATGCAAACACATACGTCAAGTGCATACTAGAATGCACAATATGGTAGGGTTCCGCAGTTGTCACTAAAAACGTCTTGTAAAGAAAAGAATTTTCTAATGATTCAATGTATGAAACAAAGTAATTAAGTACTCAACATATTATGATACGGAACAACATAGCATAATAGTCAAGACCTAACAGATAATAATTGATAGTGCTGGCATTTCTCTTTCTAAATAGATGTTATTGTTCAAGACCGCAGATTCAACAACATGGTCGGCTCACGAGTTAATTGACTCGCGATTACGATTGTAATTTTGAACTAATAATGCTTTAAAAATTTGTTTAAATGTACAAATCGTTACAAAATTGTGCTTGTTGTAGGTACTAACATGATTAAACAATTTTGGAATTACTTGTACAATGTGTATTTTTATTAAAATCCATTTTAAGTAGGTTAGCTTATTTAACCAAACAGACTCTATGTTGCTACGGAACCCTAAAATATCTAAAAACTGCTACACCTGTCTAATGAGCCAACCTAAATATTTATTGTGTATCGACATTTATTTGAATAACCAAATACAAATGGTCATGAATGGTATTGTAAGGCATTCGTTATTTCGATTTAAGCACAGCATTTTCCAAATTTTTAGAGATTTTACTAAATGGTTAAACCTCACCCTTATGTAAGGTTATTGTTATATTATTATCGATATCGCTATTTATGAAATGGTTTAAATAACCTTGTTCTTGAAAGTCGTAAGGTCCTTCATTATTTAATCTAAATTAGAAGTAGCTACAAGTAAGATTAATCCTGACAGTTCCAGCAAACCATGCTTGTCTTAAATATCTGACGACGTAAATCTGTATTCAAAAAACCATAATTTCTGATACGATTTTAGAGTTGCGTTGTCTAGTTTGAAATTCAAAACGAATATTTTCCATTAATATAAAACCAAATGAACAAACATACATTAACATTTAAACGGTAAAATTACGTTAGTAGGTAGTTTTTAATTTACTTTCCCTATTAAGTAATATATTCTACTTAGTAACTGCAACGTGTTGATTGACACAATAAAGCGAAAATCTGTGATTGCCAGACTATGGTTCTTTAGTAAAAGCTTAAAGTCAACCCAAACTCTTATCACAGGTAAGTAGGATAGGTAAGAGCTCTGAAGGTTGGATCATGGTGGCTTAATGAACTAAAAGTACTCAAGGCGCTCTAAAGTTGCTTGCTGCCGCCCAAAACCATAGAGATCCAAACTCCATAATTGCATATCGCGCTTATCTATGATAGGAGCATGATACCATTTAGCTTTCATAAAATAACGAAGGTCTGACCATACAGTCGCTCAAAGTACAAGTGATATTTACAACAAAATTTCTTCTTGCACCGGAATGTTTATTAATAAAAAACCAATTCTTTAAAATAAAATATTTTACTGTCCACATAAAATTATTACATACAAATAACGGTCCAATTTTGTCTTGTATATTCTCACATCGCGTTAGAATAAAATGAAAACTGTGTAAAATATTACGAAATCGAAATGACCGGTGTATCGGTCATGTCTATTTGTACTCATAAGAATATGGTATGTAAAAGGCTACGATTTGGTGTTTTCCTTACATTTACGATTACGGAGCTGGCCCTGCATCTATTGGAGTTTTCTATATTTATAATTATCATGTCATCAGCGTCACCATCGACGAGCTTCGTGAGCTTCAGTTTGCGTCGTTTGTGCGTCTTTGCCACGGTCGACAGCGCCGGTGGCTGCGTAAAACTAACATGAGATGCCTTACAATAACTAATTAATTCCGTTGCTGAATTTGATAATATACATTCTGAGGTGAATTTCGTAACTTCGTGCTGCCAAAACAAAATGATACAGCGTCTATTAAACATCGAATTGTGTTAAAAGTACAAGACAAGATTAGCATAGCTTGGCAGCAGACACGAAAATATCTAGTTTGTATTCCTAATCAATAGCTTTCAGTTATAGTTTAGAGCTAAATACAGAATAATTTTCCGTACAATGTTTTAGTTTTGTTATTTATTTGTGCGTTAAACATTTACACATTATTTATGTACATCAAAACATACGTATATTATTCAAAAACATAATGTACACACTATCATCAAACGCTCAACGTAACACCAAACACCCTTTATGCTAAACCTACTTAAAAGAGCACATATCCCATGACTTGTTCCGCAGACTTATGCTGTATCTTTTTTGACATTAGGATTCTTCGTTTGTTATGTCATTGTGCAAGAATCCCATTAGTTTCAAAAATCTTACAGCATTCGCCAGCCGGTTAATTTTTTTCTTTTCTATGACCTCCCAACTGCATCTCCAATCGATCTGCGGATGTGGACTCTACTTGATTATTCAGTTATGTCTACGAATTATTGCTACTTTTGTGTCCCTACGAAATCAATAAGAAATTGAATAACTGGTCTCGATAATAAACTTTAAATTAGCTTATTTAAAATTTAGTTACCTATGTCTAGTATCTAGTTATGCATAGATACTTCGGTTTAAGTACAAAATTTACATTAAGGGCATAAGAACATTTTTTCATTTGAAGACATGCTTTCATTACATCGAAAGTTGTGACGGTTTTTTAAAGTATTGTCTCTTTGGTATATTTTAAATATTTTCAGAAAAAAATCAATTTTTTCTCACAATTAGGTAATAATAAATGTTGCTTTTGCCTATTTATTGAAAGCACTTAATAAGACAAACTAAATTAAAAATTGTACGAATGTATATTTGAATTCGTTGCCATGCACACAATGTCGCGTTAAGTTAAAATAATCTGTATTTGTTTCTTATACTGCGACAAATTAAATACATAAAAACAACAACAAGGTGTTTTATATAAAATAAAGGAGTTTCTCTAAAAATAGTTTATTTCGTAAAAATGTTCTCACGCCCTGAATGCGTTTGCTTACAAGATTTGTGAACGTACATTAAACGGCCGATGAATACGAGACGCGTGTATTGTATCAACAACATTCAAACCGATCTCCTATCTTTTGGTCTTTTTTTTATCTACTCTAGTATAGAATAGTAGCCAAGTGAAGATTAATTAGAGTGAGAGTAGAAATATCCAAAAAGAAGGATGCACGGTCAATGTGTAAGTTTTAACGAGTGCTCGAAATTTTTCTCAATTAATTTATTATGCTCTAGTAATTCATTTCTAATTCTAAATTTTGATAATTTATACATAGATACAAGTAGATATCGTGAAAATGCCCCTTCCTATAGGAGTAATAGGGTATTTATCTAATAAATTAGTTTGATAATTTTGAAAAGTATGTCAGTACCTAATGACGAATTGATAAATATTGTACAGATAAATTAATAATTATAAAATAATCTGAAAGTGTCTGTTTGAGAGTCTGGTTCAAAATATAAATGGTAGCCTATTTCTGAAAGTTTTAACCTTAAATAGTTTACCTTATCTGATATAAACTGCTGACGTTTAAAAAGTAAAACTGAACAATGGAAGTGGTAATCCTTTATTGACATTTCTTGTTGGTTATAGACTGTAGTTAATAATTTAAGCATCCATTCGAGCCTGTAGTTATATTTCCTGAAATAAATTATACGTAATATTAAAATAGTAGGTACGTCTATTATTTAGAGAATAATTAGAAAGTTTTATAGTTTAGTGTTTCTATTATTATTGTTATTATTACACCTAATTATTTCTCTTTATATTATTAGATACCGTAAAATAAAACACTATTCAAATAACAATTTCATATTTGTACCCTGACTAACTGCATATTTTCAGAAGATACGTAAGTCTCCTTACAACTGTTCTTAGTACGGAAAGCTAAAAACAAGAACGTGGAGCATTTATATTTTAAAAGATAGATAAAGACACTGAAACTTTGTGTCCGCCATTTTCATTTTTTTTTCAAAAAGCGACTACTCACTTTCGTCATCACATCTCGTAGCGCGTAGCAGCACTACGAAGAAAGACCGTAAATACCCACGTGAAAAATATATTAAACCTCAATCCTATTATATTAAGAGCCTGAATGCGATTTCGTTTATTATACTCGTACTATAATTATGAAAGTTTGCAGAAATTTGTGTTTGGATGTTTGTTACTCAATCGCTCAAAATCAGCTGATTTGATTTGAACAAAATTTAACACACACAGATATATCATTAACTGGACAAAAATTGGTAATATGTATGCAAAAAATTCTCAACATATTACCTATTTATTGCAAAAAAATACTCAATTTATAAGGACCTAATATTTTGTCACCTGTCCTATTATATTACCTGTCTATTGGAAATAAATACTCAACATATTTTGTCAATTTTTACCTGTCAATTGCAAAAAAATACTCAACATATTTTGCTGTACCGGTAGACTAAGCTTAATTTGAGCAATACACTCGTATATTATTGAAATTGTAAAGATTTTATTTCCTACAGTGACGTAGGATTTGTTAACCACAAAATAAAAGTCCGCAAAATAAAGGCTAGATATAAAATGGGTATCAAGGGCATCAATACAAAAACACTAATGTCGCTGTTTTGAAAACAAAATCGATATGGAGGATACTAGGAATCTTTTAAAAAGTTTCATAGCTTTATTCTAACTACAAATTATAAGTTTTTTTTAATTCCTGATAATTTTGCAAAACTCATGGAACTGCAAAACTTGGCTACCGGTAATAAATATATTATTGTAGTCAAATGTCGGATGGTATACTTAGTGCCAGTTAACTTCTTTTGCAGTAAGAGGCTACGTAAGCTTTGATTTAGTGAAGTCTAGGCACTCACGAATTAGAAACTCGATTGAAACAATACGACCCACTGTCATGTCACAAACCTATTCAAACCGGATATAATGCGGATGCAGGATCGAGGACTCATTCAATATGCTATGAAAATAATCGCTTTCGGTATGCTTATTGCTTACTGTATAAGGTGTAAAGTGATATGCCATGGGCTCTTTGGAAGTTGAGTGTGATCTCGTGTGGGTGCGAGATTGCTTCAGATTAGTCCGACCGGTCGCTGTGACATTCTTCCTCAGGCAGACCGACAAACAGATCACGTTATAAGGTTGAAGAGAACAAAACAAATGTAAGAAGCGGTAATAGACATTTAGCACCTTTGGTGGCTTTCATTTAAGTACGGGAATGGAAACAACAAACCGTTTTTGATATATTTACACAATAAAAACGTAAAAAATAACTTATTTAATATTATTATCTTTCGAATACAACAACTACATCCCCGGATCGAGGACAATATCTCAACAAATGTCCATTCAATAAAGTCTTAATAACCATTCATTTTTATCATTTTCCCGATCACAAAATCTTCAACGATACCACTATAATTTCATACTTTTTTATTTTAAAATAAGACAAAATAACAAACATTGTTACCTATTCAATTATGACAATGACTACACCCGTAATTAAGGTAGTTCTGACGTCATAATATACAACACCTTTTATATATATATTTAAATATATATAATATATATTAATTAGTCAATTCATATAAAAACATCTTTAACCACGTTTTCATCTGTAATTGGTATATCAATTAATTCATAAGACGGATATATTATTAAATATAATTGTCATCATAATATGCTAATTCCATACCTTCTTACAAAACAACAACTACTTTAATTAATTAATCCTAATTACAATATGATTTACACAATAGACCAAAATTAGGCGTCCAAGGCGGCTGGCAGTCGCCACAAGTTGTTGGTTGGTCACATACACAACATAGCACAACTTTGCACCCAGACAATTGGACTAAATAAACAATCACTAGTTCCTATGTAATAACAACGTAAATTTATATCGCCTTCAAGGAATGTGCAAAATAGGAAAATAAGTCAGAGAGCATTGGTCATCTGAAATATAAATCGCCTTGACTTCGCATACGTGGCCTTAATGCATACGATATATTTAATTCGAAACGAATTTAGCGGAATGATAGCAAGCGGAATTCACTTTTAGTACCATTCGATTGATCTGAGAGGAAATTTTACTTTACAGGTAACAATTCTGTATTACCAATACTCGTTTATTAAGCATCCCATCATATATGAAAGGCGATTTTGTTCTAAAACTATTTTCTAAAATGCGAGTTGACGAGCTTGAAGTGATAATGTTTTTATTCTATCAATGTCAGATGTTAATGATAAATGAACGAGACCGACGGGTTAACATTCAGGCATATCATAACCATCTTCCCAACTATATATGGCCCATACAGCGTCGGCCCAGGGAACCCACGTACACCCCCGTACACAAGTATATGGAGATGATAATATGATGTATTAATAAGGATCTATTTGAATAATTGGCTTATTAAAAGTATGTTTCTTGAAGAAAAATAAATTTTTTGTACCAACGCTTCATTGTACCAACGATTTCATTGGACTCGAACCAGTGGACCAGGGGACCTCGTGAGTCAAAGCCACAATGGTTATCCAATTGATACATATTAGCATTCATGTTTATTGGTTAACCAATTACGTTGCGGCCAATGGGTTAATGCAAATCGGTATAATATCGATCAGGTTTATTCGAGATTCGCTCAGCAATTATGTATCTTCATCGCGTTCTAGGAAGATGCACCTACTTCATACGTTACAATACTGCTAGAACTTATATATACTTGATATTTTGATATAACGAAATTAATAGTCCAGTAGACAATATCAATAGACCAGTTTTCAAACTTATTAATCTTGTGAACTCAAAAATTTTGGCAACCCCTTATCAGACAGATCTATAATTTAAAGACGATTAAGATAATACTTTTTTTTTTCATTTTGATACCTTAACTTAATAAGGGAAGCGCTAAAACTATTAGTACCATACGCCATTTCATATATATGTGTGGACTGTTCTCCATAAAATTGTTTCTTATTTTTCTTTAATATTTTTATTGTAATAACCTTTTTCCTTCTGCCTGCGATTATCTAACTAAGGCTTCGCATCCCCCCTAGGCTTTGCGATCCATAGATAGAAAAACACTGGTCTATTTAAATATTTAATCTATAGTTTCCATAGCTTCATTGTTAAAAGACTGGACTTAAATCCAAAGGGTTCCATCCCCGACTGTTGGACTATTGTTGCACTCACCCACAATACAGACTTTTCACCCACCCCCTTTTTTACCCCGAAATATGATGGTCATGTTAGCAAGACATGGCAAACATTCATGTAAAAACGAATCACGCTTGCGAAAATTCCGCTGTATTCCGATTCTATTTATTATATCCACGGCTCTATATTAGAATTCAGGTAATACACATATTAAGGGCCTGCAATAAGTATTCGTATACATGAATCAACAAACGCTATGGGTGACGAATACCAACAACAAAGCCTTGAAGCCATCCGCCCCATACCAATGTTCCACTAAAATTAATACACTACAAAACGAATTTGCACTATTGTCACTATGGTATAATTAATTACATGTATAATTATTGTGGTAATTCGTGACAATTTACGAAAGATAGGTTGGCGTTAGAGCCATGGCTCTATAGATACTCATAAGGTAGATGATTATAATATTAATTTGTACAATTAAATTTTTAACATTTATAATGGACCATTTATGTGGAGTACTCGTAGTTACTTATTATCTTCGCTACCTTATAAGTATTTATTTATATGCCATATATGCACGGACAAGGTCAGATCTACTTCTATTCACACATAGGAATATCGGATTTTGTATTGAATTTCATTAAATTTTTAAGACACGGGTTTTAAGCTTCGCATTTAAAATAAAACCTTATCGACTTCCACAGCTATAGAGTATATTTTAGCAAAAATAAATGAACTGCACTGTGGGCTCTCGCGCCGCATATACTTTAAAATGTACAACCTCTCACTTAACGCAAATATAATAATGTATTCGTTTCAATTCGTGGCGAAAAATATTACTATACTGGCCGGAATGTCGGCTAAATGCTTCAAGACAAAACTCATAAGTAATTGGTGTTTCTTCGATATAGATGTGTAAAACGGGCGCAGATATAAACTTACAGTATACAGACGCCCCGCGCCCACGACTCGGCGCACCGGCCCGTGGGCGCGGGCGTTGTCGTCGTCATCGCTAGCAATTTATTATCATAAGTACAGCACTAATAGAAGTTTCGATCGTAGTCCGGCGATCGCGGGACGTTGGAGTGCGACGCACGTTAACGTAAAACTATAACCTCGTATCGCGCACATTCACTAGTGGTGTAGGTGTCCAGTGAGTCCGAAAAGACGCGAAAGCCACTGCGAGCGAGGCCAACAGCAGGCCGAGGCGCGGCAGAGAGACGCCGGCGGAGGCGGGCGCCTGGTACGGCACCGAGCAAGTGGCCACGCGCTCCTCCACGGGCGCGCACCACTCCGCCTCTGGCTTGGGCGGCTCGCTCAGCCGCGCCTCGCAGCGGTAACACAGCCGCCCCTCGCAGTACCAGTAGCAGCACTCGTCGGCTCCGTAGTTGGATTTGTTGGCCTGTGCACCCGTCTCCGGTATACGCGGGTCTGAAAATGACGTCGAGCTCTTTTTAGCTTGCAAGAGTTACTGGGAGAATAGGAGGAGGATTAACAAATGGATAACAAATTGTTAGTTGTGTGATTGTAGATTGATGATCCATAAACAGTGCACCCGCATATAATGACATGTGGACGTCACAGAATCAGATTACTTAATAATGTAGAGTGAAAAGAAAAATATGTACAAAATGAGAAAATGAGCAATCAAATTGCACACTTGGTCTAGACTCTAGAAACAAGAACGCTTTGTGTTGCAAAGGCATTTTATTAAACTTCTTCTTTATAATAGATAAAAGAGAGTTCGTTAGTAGAGAAAACCAAGACGCAACAATTGGTCCAAGTGCTGCGGGGAAACAATGGCGGGTGCGGCTCACACAAGGTGGCATTTGTGTCGAGGCTGCTCGTTTTGAACGCAGGCCAAGCGGTGGCTAATCGAGCCTAATACCGCTGTCGCCTGCATGCACGCATTTGCCAACAACAAGCTAATTCTTCCGCGATTGTGCACAATCATTTCACTTTAAATTCTACATTATTTTCATACTTTACTGAACATGTGCTAGGATAAGACTTCGGTAATGATTATAATGTGTACCAGCTACTACTTGTAGCCATTAGACGGTTTAGTGTAAAGGTGTCTGCTTGTGGCCTCTTCCATAAAGGTAAATACTGGAGAACGCAGAAGATCTATGTAGCCATGTGGAACGTCGATTCTCACTCTACAATCGCTTCAAAAATTATAAAAAAGTATGGGAATGACATTTGCTATCAACAATTCACGTGTTCGAGTTATCGATTGGATCTGTCCCATTCATTTTCTTAATTTTCGAAGCGATAGCGTTTGTAGAAAGAAAATCGACGTGCCAAATAGGTACAGGCTCAGAACTTTTTTTTGTCAGTGTGTGCTCATGGTGTAGCTTTACAAGCACTTTTAAAACTTCAAGTTTTATTGAGACTAGATTGTACTGACAAGAACGAATACGAATTTAATTACGACCCGAATTACGAATACGACGAATTTAATTTTGACGGCCTCCATGGCGCAGTGGTATGTGCGGTGGATTTACAAGATGGAGGTCCTGGGTTCGATCCCCGGCTGGGCCGATTGAGGTTTTCTTAATTGATCCAGGCCTGGCTGGTGGGAGGCTTCGGCCGTGGCTAGTTACCACCCTACCGGCAAAGACGTACCGCCAAGCGATTTAGCGTTCCCTTACGATGCCATGTAGAAACCGAAAGGAGAGTGGATTTTCATCCTCCTAGCAAGTTAGCCCGCTTCCATCTTAGATTGCATCATCATATACCATCAGGTGAGATTGTAGTCAAGGGCTTGTAAAGAATAAAAAAAAATGAGATTAGCTCACCAAGGCATAGGAAGGTGGGCTCGCCGGCGTACTGTGTGGGGTATGCGGGCGCGCGGTCCGCCGGCAGGAAGTAGGGGCAGTGCTGCTCGACGAGCTGGCAGACGGACAGGCACGGCTTGAGGCGCACCAGCGGCCGGCCGGGGCCCGCGGCCGCCGCGCGCACCCAGCGCCCGACCACGCCGCCGCCGCGCCGCCGGTCTAGGTGACCTGGGGACGCACAGAGAGCGGTGAATACTGCTGCGTGTTGGCGTAAAGAGAAGCGATCAAATCATCATCATCATTAGCCTCAGACCAATTATAGAAGGACCTGTATCGCACTCATAGTCACAAACAAAATTGTCTGTCATTTTCTGAGGAAAACGAGCTTAATTTTGGTATATATCTTATACTAAACTAGAAGTTTTTGTCCGTTTTTTACACCATTCAACTACACAAAAAGATGTTTTCACGGAGCTCTTAAACCGACGAACACGATAACAATTATTTAACATCGATTATTGAGAGATAGCTTATATAATCGCATTAGATTATTGATCATATACTTTGACAGAAAAGTAACACCTAGCGAGGCAGGTCCTATACAATAGTTGGTCTGAGTCATTAGCCGATGGACATTCACTGTTTGACACAGGCTTCCTAACAACACGGTTTTTGTCGCCGCCGGTCTAGGTGACCTGGGGACGCACAGTGAGCGGTGAATACTGCTGCGTGCTGGCGTAAAGGGCATTGGCAGCGATCAAATCATCATCATAACTAGCCGATGGACATTCACTGTTTGACACAGGTTTCCTAACAACACGGTTCTCGCCGCCGCCGCGCCGCCGGTCTAGGTGACCTGGGGACGCACAGTGAGCTGTGAATACTGCTGCGTGCTGGCGTAAAGGGCATTGGAAGCGATTAAATCATCATCATAGCCGATGGACATTCACTGTTTGACACAGGCTTCCAAACAACACGGTTTTGAACCGCCTGCATCCAGCGGTTACCTGCAACCCGACAAACGAACTTGAAACTTACCGCATATTATAAAAATATATGACAAACATATTATAATGTAACATTTGACATATGTAGTTTCCATGTTTGTATTTAAGCTCGTGAATATTATCCGTCTCCAAAGTATCAATAAATATATTTAAGAAGTTGTATTTTTAAGCGAGAAGAAAAAAGTTATTTATACAATATGAACTCTTTTAACCATCACGATCATTCAGATTCAATTCTGACGTGCAGTTTATTATTTAGGCTAGCCAACACCATCAGCCTACTTTTATGGCCCTCTGCAGGGGTCAGAAAAAAATACTCAATATCCCCAAGCCTGACCCAGGACCTCCTTAAGATCCGTAGTCCAAAAGGTAATCACTGAAAATATAAAAAAATACTTCTGTCTGTGATGATGCAAACGATGAAGATGCTTAGCGCTATTGTGCAGCTGCCTATTTACTATGGCATTGGCTTTATGATACCCCCGTTAAAGGTGGAAGGGAAAACGGAAGCTACAAGGGCATTCTTTGCACTGGCTATCACGAAGAACGAAAACGTATTACACCATATATCTTATACCTACTCTAAATCTCTACCGTATACAACTAAACAAAAGGGTTGTGTTAGGAGTGGCTAATGCAATTCAATCTAGAACTTCTCGGACATAATCCAGCCCCTGGAATGAGTTACTTTTAGGGTAGTTCAATACGCGTTCTAAGCGAATATTTAAAACAAATTTAACTAATATAAATGTTGTTTAGCTATTGATTATTATATTAATAGATAATTCTAGATAAGATAACCATTGCTTTCTAACCTTGACCAGAAGTATAACGCTTTACAGCTCAAACCCACTTAAAATCACCATTTCAACCCAAATATATTTGGGCTGGGACCAATGGGGTACCTAATGCTTGCTATTTTTTTCACATAAAAAATGGGAAGGGCAGTGCCTCGATCTCCGACCATCAATCTGAGCCATGGTCATTCATCGTAGTTGACGTAATTACGGGTAATAATTTAGAAGGGGCAATACTCAACTAACAACCCAAATACTGTAAGATTAAATTATAGTCATAGTAGTTGATTTATAATTTTTTTATATTTCTTTGGCATATATGAGAAATCATGTCTCCAGTTGCCAGACATTTATACAAGTATCTTGGTGACAATCCATCTAAAATACAGTTGAATGTTAAGGGTGGACTTTTAAGACAAAATTAGTTATATTGAGTGGCAAGATTTTAATTTGCCTTAATTTTTGCAGTAAATTATCATGAAAAAAGAACTATTTTTACTAAAAATGACACGATATACAATACTAGCGAACGCCGGTGACTTCGTTCGTGTGGAAATCAATGTAAAGTTTTCAACTAAAAATCAACCCCTATTTCACCCCATTTTAAATATGTTTATTTAATAAATAGTCCACTAATCATGTTACAATACTTTAACTCAAAACATGAACTATTTATATTAAAAAACCCTATCAGGGTAGAATTTTGGTAGGTTACACCCCTACTCTTACCCTACCCCTACCATACACCTAACTCACCCCAACAATACTTCTACACCTACCCCTACTTTACCACTAACATACACTTACCCTACCCCTACAATACTTAGGACCCTACCCCTACAACACTTTTACCCTACCCCTAGCATATACCTACGCTACCCCTACTCTACCTTACGTCACGCCCAGCGCCAATACGTCTCCGGTCGCAAGCTATAGTATTGAAGAGTTGTCATTTCTCGTCGCCGTCCTCTACGCCGTCCTCTGCGCCCTCCTCCACCCACAGTGGCACCATTGTACTGCACGCCCAACGCCGATACGTCTAATGTCGCTAGCTATAGTATAGAAGAGTTGTCATTACCTACGCGCTCGAGGTGCCGCGCGTGCCACCTCGCCGTGTGTTCAGCGGGCGCGCGCCGTGACCGCCCGCTCTCGTCGCCGTCCTCTGCGCCCTCCTCCACCCACAGTGGCACCATTGTACTGCACGCCCAACGCCGATACGTCTAATGTCGCTAGCTATAGTATAGAAGAGTTGTCATTACCTACGCGCTCGAGGTGCCGCGCGTGCCACCTCGCCGTGTGTTCAGCGGGCGCGCGCCGTGACCGCCCGCTCTCGTCGCCGTCCTCTGCGCCCTCCTCCACCCACAGTGGCACCATTGTACTGCACGCCCAACGCCGATACGTCTAATGTCGCTAGCTATAGTATAGAAGAGTTGTCATTACCTACGCGCTC
Source organism: Bicyclus anynana (assembly GCF_947172395.1). Lineage (NCBI taxonomy): Eukaryota > Metazoa > Arthropoda > Insecta > Lepidoptera > Nymphalidae > Bicyclus > Bicyclus anynana. The sequence goes on from NC_069086.1 coordinate 10,482,614, forward strand.
GAGGTGCCGCGCGTGCCACCTCGCCGTGTGTTCAGCGGGCGCGCGCCGTGACCGCCCGCTCTCGTCGCCGTCCTCTGCGCCCTCCTCCACCCACAGTGGCACCATTGTACTGCACGCCCAACGCCGATACGTCTCCTGAAATTAAATATAAATTCATCATCATCATCAGCTCACTTTCAATGGTCAGGTGCAGGGATATGAATTATAGAAGAGGGCATTTGGAGCTTTTCAGTGCTGGTTTCCCAGCTTAGGACTATAACGCTTGACTCTGTAAAGATCACAACCAAATGTTAATGATAACGACCGGGATCAACGGCCTAACGTACATACTCTCTGAAGCACGGAGGTGTAACAGCTTACAGCATTAACTTCCCAATTCCAAGCTCAGGGATAGAATATCTTGAAAAAAGAAAGTTAATCACAATGTTTCATAGTCCATAGTTTCCAGGACATGTGCTGAAGATATGAGACAAATGAAGTTTAAAGACTAACGGACGTTAAAAAAACAGTGGCTTCGCCGTAGTCGGGTAATAAAAATTAAACAATCCCCTTTTGTTTTCTACTTGTTCTTTATTTGTTGCCTTGTATATAAGTAACGAGTACAAATAATAATGAATAATTAGTATAAAAAAATTCAGACAGTGTAACTTTGTCTATAGATGTGATTTAATGTTATTTATGATAAGTAATTAGCTGTATCGTTAGTGTAATATACGAACATTAACAGTAGACAATGAAGCCCGTTTGGAGCACAAACACGGCACGGATAAAATATAGCTATTTACTGTACATCACAAAAGATACCCTTGCTATTATAAGAAGATGTAGATTTACGAGCTGTACCGACATTAAAGGGCTGTAGCGGTAACAGCTGGCCAGTCCCTTCTCACATTTATCGTTATTCAGCATTTTTCCAGCCCGCACGATATCACGTCGTGAGTGATTAATTAGACATCAAGCGACCGCTGAGCAACGTCTACTGTTTATATCTTAGGCCGCTATCCCACTGGCAATTTAGTGTAGCGTTTCTCCGACGTCTGTCCAACGTCGACACCGCGCATGCGTGACTATCGCATACAGCTGCAACATTGGGAGCCTGCGCAAACGTAAAAAATTCCAACGTTCTATAATCTACATTATTCTATGTAATATATGTAACTTTATAGCACCGCAGAAAAAGCACGACTGACTAACTTGAACTGATTGATTGACTTACGCTGAACAATTTCTGCCCTGAAGTCGTGGACAGCCTTGATAGGTGGATAGATATAACAAAAAGGAAAAAAAGACAAAATGAGAAGATAACAATGCTAATGTTCTTGCTTGCTTCTTAGACGTAAATAAAGTAAAAGACATAGAAAGCATAATCGTCAATTTTAGAGAAAATCACTTGTGTTTTAACGTACATTTGACGCTGAAAGATTGCAACATTGATGTAGTTTTTGCGCAGCGTTGTCATTCAATAAACGCCAGTGTGATGGTGGCCTTACTGACTGGCTGGCGCGGGCGTAGCTCTCGTAGCTGGAATTTTTATGCTACGAATTACTCTGTCCTACTACAGGCGAAAACTTGAATATAATTATGTATAATATATAATTATGTATACATATTATAAAATTTATTAACAATTTTAAAGTCGCAAACTTTTAATATGAGATCGATGGTCGCGACTCATTGATTAATGCATCGTAGACTTTCATGCAGGACTACGTATTGTTGAACATACGTAGCATGGCCTACGAAGTGTCTCAGTTCACATGAACTTTCAAAAAAATATATTTTTTGTAATCTTTTGTGGCATTGGTTCATGTAACAAATCATACAATCAATAAATTAGAACAATTTAGAATGCTAATATACAAATTAGAATGCTAATATACGCATCTATTTACCTACCTATATATGTATATGAATTAATGCAACATTTCGTTGTAAATTTTTAACTCAAGAACCTAGCGAGAAGAAGGACCTATCACCTATCTAAGAAAAATGTTTAGAGTAGGAAGGGTAAGGGTGGGGTAGGGGTAGGGTAGGGTATGGTAAGGTAAGGGTAGGAGTAGGGTAGTGTAGGATAGGGATAGGGAAGATGTGCACATAAGTCCGCCAGTAAAATTATAAAATACGACGTTAGTTGTACGTACGGCATCAATACCGAGTAAATATACATTTCAATTAACACTCTATGACCGTTACAACCAATACAATGACGGTTTTATGGCTATTCTACTATCTTATAGCCCATTGACATAAACTCGTCATCTTAGTGTCCACAGAATAACAATATCTTCACTTAGTACAGTCAACATCTGGGAAACAGTTAAATACCTTGAATAAAAATACTGTGTGGTAGCTCAATTGACACGTCATGATGTCTAGGAAAATGTGCAAAAATTTCAGACCCGCACATAAAAAATTGCAAAAGATATAAATAAAGATTTTTAAAAATAGGGGTCTCCATTAATGGAAATTACTCCAAAACGATTTGTGTTAGACGATTTTTAAGATAAGATTCTTTAAGAAGAGGAAATTTCGTTATAAAAACATTAACACGTGAAACTTGATCTCTATTGATAATATATTTTATTTTATGTTTAAAGTAGGGTTCCGCGCGGCCGCTAAACTATATATAATTATATATGAAATATAAAAATATGTAACCTTGCCACTAGATAGAATAAATGACCGCCAAAAAAAATCCGACAAAGACGACATCAAGCGAGTCACTGGACGCAGGCGGCTCAGTTTTTACAAACACCGAAAAAGAACATATTTCCTATTTTCAGTCATCATCATATTTACTGATTATGTAAAGAGTATGTTAGTGTGCTATATTTTTATACTTTATGTGTGTTCGTTTAGGACACGCCCCAGAGTATGTAGTATGGAGTTTTCAAAACTAAAAATCACTAGTAGCGAATTTCATTGTATTTATTAAATCCTGGCACTGATATAAAGTAAAGTCTACACAATTGAGCCGCAATCATTGTCGGAAGAGACCAGAGCAGAAAATATATACAGTTCCAAGTTATACACATACATACCAATCGTATTTGTCAGCATTGTCAATTCGGACTGTGGAAATATGCATCCCTGCTGCATAAGCACTCAAGTTATTACTTTACATATAACTCGCATGTCGTCGTATGTATTTGTCCCATTATTTCCGCAACGTTCTCTCAAACTTCTTTCGGGCTTCGCTCGAATGTTATAAGAATCATACACTGTAAAATTTTATATGCGCCGTAACCGGTAGAAGAGAGTCATCTTCAAGGTAAATTGTACATGAAAAGAAAAACAAAAGGTTTGCTTGCCCGAAGCATTTAATTCTACTCACAGTAAGGTCAAGCGCTAGAGATTGAGACTATTGTTCTTTAAAGTAGTGAAATAAAAGTGGGAGTTATTTTAGATTACTTCTCTGAACTTTTTTATTGCAGCTCGTATGAAAATGCAACGTTTAAGGATTTTAATATTCCTTTTTAATATTTTACAAAGGCACGTTAGCGAAGTAACTTTAGAATACGGAGTCTTATTTTCTTGATTACCTACCTTCTTTAGACAATATACACTACGAGATACAATGAGAAAATTACTTTTAAAGAGAGCATAATGGAAGTGAAAAGAAAAGGGATTGTAATCAACCTTACTTTTCGTTATTTTATGAAATAAGATACTTCGAAGGAATTTTGACCTTTGACCATAAATTTACTGTAACTGCTTCGTTGATCCGGTTGACGTTTTTGTAGTACGTTGTTGGAAAGTTGAATTTTACACCCTTGTGCCTCAGAGAGCACATTAAGCCATTCATCTTGGTCATAATAATTATTATGATTAACGTCTGATTAAGAGCGTTCCAGTCGATCTTGAAAATTATAAACAAGTAATAATCCAGCTTTATTACTATAAAGCCGCACAACCACTGTTGCGACAAGAGGAGGTATTTAAGGCAAGGCAGGCGATGAGAGCCGTAATAGTCCAGTGGATGTACCTTCGATTCGGACACATGCACCTCCAACTTTTCAATTATTGATTAAAATTAAATACCACGTATCTCAAACGGTGAAAGAGAATATCGTGAGGAGACCTGCATAATTCTCTACATGTGTAAAGTGTGTCAATCCGCTTGCTATTATTGATGAATCTCTAACCTGCACAACCACGGTTCGAATAGTTGATCTATGCGTAAAATTCTCCTTTGTTATGGGCCTTTATGATCATCATATTATCAAAATCATCTTTTTTTTTCGTTGCGCAGAATCTAAGCATCCTTACTTTATGATTGAAACCGTCTATGTGCACTAGGCCTTGAGGAATTAGGACAAATGAACTGCGCGAAGCCATTGTCTCGACAGATCGTGGGCGGATTGGAACACTAATCAATCATACCGCGATTCTATCGAAGTTTTTGTAAGCGACTCTATTGTTATGTCCTTGTTTTATCTCCTTTGTTTTTTTTTATATTTATCGACAAGATTGAATGCGATCTCATATTATGTTGTTAAATATCAATGCGATATGTGTTTGTTCGATGGAAAAGGATGGAGGAAGTCTTTACCCGAGAAGGGGCTTTTTTTTATTCTTTACAAGTTAGCCCTTGACTACACTCTCACCTGATGGTAAGTGATGATGCAGTCTAATATGGAAGCGGGCTAACTTGTTAGGAGGAGGATGAAAATCCACACCCCTTTTCGGTTTCTACACGACATCGTACCGGAATCGCTTGGTGGTATGTCTGTGTCGGTAGGGTGGTAACTAGCCACGGCCGAAGCCTCCCACCAGCCAGACCTGGACCAATTAAGAAAATCTTAATCGACTCAACGGGGGATCGAACCCAGGACCTCCGTTTTGTAAATCCACCGCGCATACTACTGCGCCACGGAGGCCGATAAAATTATAAACAAGGCTCTTATCTCATATACCTATTGTTACAACATACTAACCAACTCAAATTAATTAAGTATATTTTTTCTTATTAAAATATTAACAAAAAATGAAACGTGAAGAGATTTGAGAATAAATAGCTTTTTTATTTTCATTTATTTATTTATACAGACGTCCCGTAGCTTCACCCTCGTAGTATCCGTTCCCATGGGAATCCGGGGACAAAATAGTCCGTTTATTGAAATGTTATTTGGTGAAAATGTAGATATCGGTAAAAAAAATCCAAAAAGTTATAATATTTCACAGTAGACAGAATCAGTAAAATTATGTAATATCTTGAAAACTTAGATTTGGGGTTTTATAACGATCGTAATTTCTTTGTCTACCAGCCTATGCTAGGTGATACCTAATAAGCTTTAACTAGTCAAAATCAGCGGCCTCGGTAAGGAATTACTGGAATGGAAAGGAGCCATAATGTTCCTTTAATGGCCCAAGTTGAGCAATAACGCTATATAACACGGGATGATAGACGAACACGAAAACTACAGTCATCGGCGTCGTTCGCATTACAACATGATTGTCGTAATCCTTCGACATGCGAGTTCGTTTTTCATACATGTAGAAGATCTTAAATACAAATAATCTATACTAATATTATAAAGAGATAATGATTCCGGAGGGGTAATCTCTGGATCTACTGAACCGATTTTGAAAATTCTAGACAATAGAAAGCCTCCGTGGCGCAGTGGTATGCGAGGTGACGGACGTCCTGGGTTCGATTCCCAGCTGGGCCGATTGAGGTTTTCTTAATTGGTTCGGGTCTGGCTGGTGGAAGGTTTCGGCCATGGCTAGTTATGACCCTACCAACAAAGATGTACCGCCAAGCGATTTAGCGATCGGGTACGATGTCGTGTAGAAACCGAAAGGGATGTAGATTTTCATCCTTCTTCTAACAAGTTAGCCCACTTCCATCTAATCTAATCAAGGGCTAACTTGTAAAGAATAAAAAAAACCACGATATTTGTGAGTGTTATATGCTATATTTATTTCCTGTATTCTCGGAACGGGAACTACGCGCGGATCGTCGACTAAGTAATACATAAAATTTGATGAAATTCCACTATATACGAAATTATACATAATTCGTTAAACTTGTAAATTAAAGGAAAGCAAAAATAACCACAGGCTATTAACTGTTATTTAGTCAGTAAAAAAAAACAGCTAAGTGCGTGTCAGGCAATGTAGGGTTCTGTAGATTAAATTACCACTTTGAACCTTAACTATCGGACGCCCGAGTACGAATGAAATAAAAAAAAAATCAAAAAAATCATTTATTACACGTAGGCTCAGTTTACAAGCACTTTTGATACGTCAGTTGACTATTTGTAAAGATGCTACCACAGGTTCGGAAGGCAGGTTCTGCTTTCAAGAAACCGGCAAGAAACTCAACAGTTGCTCTTTTAAAAAAAATCATTCAATCTTTTTTTCACAAATCTCACGAGGACTACGCATTTTTTCAGGATAAAAAGTATAAGTCCATTTGCTCCATAGAGATGAGAACAGTCAGACCAGTCAGAACAGACAGACAACAATTTAAATAAAAGCTTGATTATGTTTAGTATCGTGTAAATAGCTATAATCACTTGAATAAATTACAAACTGTCACATAATTTTATATGTATTGATAATGTCCAAATGGATCTCTAAATGAAAAAAATAAATAACTATCTCGGAACATAGTGAATGGATTCCTTTATTGTTTACATTTATAATTTACTTGAGTATATTTATCTTAAGAACAGTCTTCCATAAAATTTGGTATAAAATGATATCTAAATAAATGTTGTATTTGTTCAAGATAACGTGTTGTTTTCATCTGCGGATCATAATGGATTCGCACAAAACAATCAAGCTTTTCTTTGTCCACGCATCTGAAATCTAGGACGGAACAATCGGGGAGCAAACCTACATAATACAGCTTTACAAAAAATATCATCATTAGCGACATTAAATTTATAAAAAAATTTGATTATATAATGGATCGCTCTCTCTCTTGCCAAATTCTATAGATTATAGAACTTAGAATACATTAAAGCTCACGATTTGGCTAATTTTTGCATCTGTAATTAACTAATAAAATTTATATCATTTTCAAATTATTTTTGTTATACTCGTAGTAAGTACTGTTTTTAGGAAAAATTTGTTTTTTAAATTGGTTAGTTTTACTAGCAAATAGTAAAACTAACCAATTTAAAAAACAAATTTTAACTAGCTGGATCATTTAGAAGTGGGTAAACATTTTGGTCTATTTATATGTCATTTTAAATTTTACGATTTTTAGATGTTAATATTTCAACAACTATATGAGCTATAGTTATGTACTGTCTAATTTGACAGACACTCTTCCGCGCGTCTACATTTAGTAATCAGGGGATGTTTGTAAATTATATAATTAAATAACTAGCTGATGCCCCGCAGTTTCACCCTGTAGTTTCCGTTTCTGTGGATATGTAGAGATATGAGTATACTCGCTGAAAAAGTAGATTGCCATTAGTTTATTTTTAATTTATTTAGGCGTTCAGGCGGTAATAAACAAACAAACTTAGTTTTTCATTTATATTTCTTCCATCTAGTGGTAGGCGTATTCCATCCTACGTAACGGACGCATCAAACTGATTTTAATTATATCGTAGATTTCTGCAATCCGTACGATGCGGACAGTGAACGCACTTTTATGATTTTCTATACAATGAATACTACGATGCGTTCGATATGTACGATGCGGATAAGTGGACGCCTACCACAAGACTGCATCTTAGACTGCGTCGTTACTTTAATATCAGGTGTGAATGCAATCAAGAACTAACTTAACATTGAATAAAAAAAGGAAAGAAAATAATTTTAATCTAAGTTATTTGTATTATGCGTTAATAACGCAAAGTTGCACTATTCAATAATACCGCAGTTCTGATTTAAATTATTAACAGTCGCTCGGTCCGTACGGACATGACACTCCTACTCCTTTATTTTAGCTCGTCCGCAAGTATTTGACGTGCACCCGGTTATTGCCCCACTGACCTCGTGAGCCAGATTAATGACTACATCGAATGGCCACAGAGCAGTGACTCATTTCGACAGCAGTGACTATGACTCATTTTTATTAAACTAAATAATACGGACGTATTCGTAGAGACTGATCAACCAATTAGTTTGTCATATATTTTTTTTTTGGTTTGCTAAACTGGCACAATGACTTAACCTAACTTATATAAATAAAAAATAGCTTTCATTGATCTTTTTTTTTTATCCTTTACAAGTTAGCCCTTGACTACAATTTCACCTGATGGTAAATGATGATGCAGTCTTAGATGGAAGCGGGCTAACTTGTTAGGAGGAGGATGAAAATCCACACTCCTTTCGGTTTCTACACGGCATCGTACCGGAACGCTAAATCGCTTGTTTTGTGGCGGTACGTCTTTGCCGGTAGGGTGGTAACCCTACCAGCAAAGACGTACCGCCAAGCGATTAGTTACCACTAACCACGGCCGAAGTCTACCACCAGCCAGACCTGGACAAATTAAGAAAATCTCAATCTGCCCAGCCGGGGATCGAACCCAGGACCTCCGTCTTGTAAATCCACCGCGCATACCACTGCGCCACGGAGGCCGTCAAAAACTCCGTGTTTTTTTTCCAAAAAATTTCTATTCATATTTATTTCTCCAGACCGCTAAAATGTCTGATGGATGTGAAGCGTTTAAAAACACTTGTAAAAAAATTAAAAATTCTCTTGTATTTTCATCACACAAAATAATGTACAAGTTGTGCACGAAATAAAAATGTCACGAGATTTTTAAATGTGTCAAATTAAAATTCATCCTGACCGCTTAACATTTTAACTACGTAGCCAATGCAAGATATCAAAATGTAGACCAAAAGTTTTGAGTACTTTTATGAAAGCTTTCTTTTTTTCACATAATGATTAGTAGGTTACTAATGATTATGTAGTTAGAAAGAAACGGTTAGCCAAGTATGACAGGCTTTATTTTGTTTTACTATTTATAGTCTAATTCACATGTGATTTAAACCAGTCAGTTTAATGTTTTCTTTTCCCAGTATATTATTGTCTTATCGTCTCGTAGGAGGTTCTATATCTTGAAAACATTTTTATACCTATTAAAGATATTTTTACATATTTTTTATCGGAGAATTTGAAATAAAATATGAACGATCGTTATAATTTTTATAGCCAGTAGAATATAAGGCAAAAAGGGAAGAAAATAAACAAAAGCCCATGTAATACTTGTAATCCCCTTATCAAGCGTCGCAGAGCGTTGATCACGCGGTTCCCCTGTCGGCCGCCGGGGCAGATAAGCCATTGAAATATACCTGCCTAGGCACCATTTCTTTGTAATTAATTAATGGCTTCCACTTGACCGCGCTGTCACGCTCTCTTTGCGGGCTATTCATTGGCTCACGGATCTTAATTTCGATGATAGGCACTAGGCAGGAAGTTTGTTGTCATCATCATTCAACCCATATTCGGCTCACTGCTGAGCTCAAATCTCCCCTCAGAATAAGCTATACGCTGGCCCAATGCTGATTGGAGACTTCACACAGAATTAAGAAAATTCTCTGGTATGCAGGTTTCCTCACGATGTTTTTCCTTCACCGTTTGAGCCACGTGATATTTAATTTCTTAAAATGCACACAACTGAAAAGTTGGAGGTGCATGCTCCGAACTGGATTCGATCCCACACCCTCCGTATCGTAATCGTAGGTAGAAGTCATATCCACTGGCTCGAGGAAGTTTGTGAACTACCTATTTTACTGATGAATTAACTGTAAGACTTGACAAACCCTAATCTTTTATTAGAGGCCCTTAAAGGTTAAATTTTAACGGTGTTATTAGAATGGATAATCATGAAAAATCATGTCCCATATCGCCAATGTGAACATCATGGCAATCCTTGCTAAAGATTCATAGTTTCATATTTAACGGTGTTTTTTGAAATAAACATACAAACAGGCAAACCTTCGAAAAACGAAACGATGTGACTGGCGAGTAAGCACATGATTTCATATATAGAAAAAGTATGCTTTACTATTACATAAAGAGAGTCTGTTGTTAGCTCCGAAAATAACCAGGGTCTAAAATCCTTTTGCTTTTACTAAACTTTCCTAACTTGGGGTTTCTCTGCGTGGTGCTGGAAGGGCGACCCCGCACCGAAAGCGCAGTGTTGGTCGACACCCACTAGGACATCAAGCGGTTTGCAGGAAACCGCTGGATGTTCGCGGCTCGAGACCGTTTTGTTTGGAAGTCCATGCAAGAGGCCTATGTCCAGCAGTGGGTGTCCATCGGCTGTTAATGATGATAATGAAACATTCCTAAGCTTTTACGTATTACATGAATCTCGAAATATTAACAAGTGTAGCTTGTTCCATATATCTATTTAACAAAATGCAAGTTTATAATTAGAAATCATACACAGCGTAAATGAAATTCAGATTGTAATGAAAAGCTAAAACCATTTCAGGCTTTAAGAAACAAAACATTAACTACTGCAGGCGACAAAACAGTAATGACGCGACGAAATTATAAACTTCATATTATTTTTTATTCCACTGAATGAAGTATGAAGTAATACGACAGAAACCTTTTAAAATTCTTCTTCATTTTAAAATGAAACGAGTGGTAAGTGTTGTGACTCTCGTCTTTCAAAATAAAAAAATCTAAATAAAAAATATTTTAGGCCCATTTTACATGCTAAAGCTACCACTTTCGGTTTGAAAGCCAGGTTCTGCTGAGAAGAACGGGGCAAGAAACTCAACAGTTACTCTTTTAACATTACTATTCCTTACAATATTTATTATCATTACGTAAAATAATTATTTCACTACTCTTGCTCAAAAACACTGCCATATTACCACTCCACAGCGGGGCTAAACAAGCATTTTAGCCTCTAGGGGCTAAAGTAATTTTGTTTTTTTAATTCTAGTCTGTTACGAGTACTTGCCAAGTACTGGCCTACTATAAAACGAAGGAGGTTTTATTCGAAAATAGAATCATTATAAGTAGGGCCCTGATTGTTTTGAAAAATAAATAAAAAATATTAAATTGGAATGAAATGCAGCGTTCTTTTCTGTGGAATGCGTTCATTTTTTTATTTAATTTTTATTGAGTTGCGAATAGAGCGAGATTTGAAGACATGGGACATCTTTTACGGTGTGATACCTTTGCCTTTTTCTCATGTGAAAAAAATAAAATTAAAAAGCGAGAATTTAAAAAACAATTGGCGTGAATACACACTTGATTTTTTTCAGAAAATAATTGTAAATTTGTGACCGTAACTTACAAATTTTTCAACATTAATTATTATTGTCTTCATCTAATGAGAATTTTGATCCTAATTTGGAGATGGATAAAATTTTCAATCTGTTGTGAATCGAATGGATTCACTTACGAAAGGAGTTTTTTAAACCAAACCATTATCTCCCACGTTTACCTCACATACTCATATGTGTTACCGGGTAAAAGCATCTCGCTTAATATCCAAAATTGTAGACTTTGTACATTTAATTTTCAATTAAAAATAAATCATTGAATATTGAACTAAACTATTTTATTTTCTCGCAATCGTAGTGAAAAGCAGAGTGTAACACGTGGGGCTAAACCCATTATAAACTCGGTTTCTATTTAGGCGGCCCTCGCCTACGTCTCGGGCCCTAAAAATACCTCGTATATAATGGGTCCTTTTAGCCCCTTGTATAAAATCTACTATTAATTCTACCTCTTGTGAAGATAAAAGTCGATCTAACTACCTCCAAATATCTTTGGCATCAAGAAATTCATCAATTGTATTGGCTTTCAACATGATACATTTTACGTATTTTATTTTGCAGGTCCGTGTGTAAAACAGCATTATACTATACGTTTGAACCCTTCTCTTGAAGTATTCAATGAAATGAAGACCAGTTACGTAATTTAAAAGATCTAAGCGTACCATTAAAGTAGGACTTTTATTACAAAATATTTAAAGACTAGAGTCCTAAAGACTTGCATCTAGAACTCATAATGTGGCTTCTTAATACCGATTATATTATGTATCTAAAAAATTTTAAAAAAAGATGCATAAATTAAAAAAAATATGTGTAAATCTAGGATCCGTGGAACATTTTTACAACTGATCACTTACTAACCAGCTTTTTTTTTCTTCTTTTGATAGTGCCATCTCCTATCGGAGGTCAGCAATCATTAAGGCTAATTTCAATTTGTTCACTGCTGTTCGAAAGAGTGATCTGGTACTCATATTAAACCATTGGCGTAAGTTCTTGAGCCAAGATGTACGTCTACGACTAGGCCTTCGTTTCCCCTTTATCTTTCCCTGGATAATAAGCTTTTTTACTGTAGCCTAATTAATAGTTATACAACTTAACAGCCACAATGTCCTACAAATCGCGTGGTACATTACCTCGTTCCAACGCTCAGAATTTTTTATTACCTGATAACCCTATCAGCTGCCAGAATCAAGAATTTTCGTAAATAAAAAAGCGTCTCATCAAGATGAAGCTACTCACGGAAAATTAACTTGATAGTAATCAATTATAAAAATGTTACACGGATATATTGTCTGATCGAGCACGAGCTTCTGATCTTATTGTTATACTTATATTATATACTAGCGGACGCCTGCGACTTCTTCCGCTCTTAGACCTCTTTAATTCAGCCCTTAGAGGAGTATCGTTGTAAAAATGGAGTAACTTCTCCCGTTTTCCCTACATTTCCCTTCACAGCTCTGCTCCTATTGATCGTAGCGTGATGAAAAATATACATTAACCTGCCCAGGAGTATGAAGAATAATTGCACTACGTTTCGTTAAAACCCATCGGCTAGTTTTTATTTCTATAACGAACATACAGACAGACAGACAAACATTTTACTGATAGGTATTTTGGAAATATATTTCATGTACAGAATTGACCTCTCTACAGATTTATTATAAGTATATGAAATCGTGTATAGATCAGAAGCAAGGCATACTCGTGTCGCTACATAACTTTGTACTTTATTAAAATTTCTCGACGATGTGTAGCATCGACGCAATTTAATAATGCATATCATAGAAATATTGTCCTGTATTCAAATATGCATAGTCGATATGAAAAGTATTTTATTTACAACATTGATACTCAACGATTTATATTACATTACTGTCGTCTCTGTAAATAGTTGAGCCAGTTGAGAATACAACTGAGTAAGTAATGTGGAAAAATACATGAATTAAATTGAAAAATTTCATTATATTTATTATGCGAGGCCTTTAAATGATTGAATTAAAAGAATATGACACAGCAGCAAACTGTATACTGATTACTGATTTTGATATATTCGTTTTTTTATAATGACGCCCAACTATGGAAGCAATTTTTAAAACGTATTGATGAAACTATTTCATAACGTACGAGTAGATTATGTAGGTACTAAAAGCCAAAAAATAACTCAGTAAAACAATAAAATCCTACTAATATTATAAACGCGAAAGTTTGTATCGATGTTTAGATGTATGTTTGTTACTCTATAACGCCCCTAATAAAAAGCGATTTGGCTGACATTTGAAATGGAAATAGATTTTACTCTGGATTACATACACCTAGGCTACTTTTTATCCCGAAAAAATCTATGGTTTCCCGAGATTTGCGAAAACTGATAATTTTGATGATATGAAGGTCTTTCACGCCTGGACTACTGAACTGAATTAGCTGAAATTTGGTATTGAGACATATTATGGTCTGGATTAACACATAGGCTATTTTTTCCCCGGAAAAATCCATGATTCCCGAGTGATTTGTGAAAAACTAAATTCCACGCGGACGAGGTCGCGGGCGTCCGCTAGTACTACAGTAAATATTCAAATGTAAGTATTATAACCAGTAAATTATTTATTTTCCTATTTCATCAATATCTTTATAGCCAGTTAATTTTTATTTATTTATTTTTTTGCAGAAATTGAATAGTGAAATTTATCGACGGCAAAGCGTGTGAGGCTGACAGTTTAACGTGAACAAATTGCTACAAATAGGGGCAGAGCATCGACAGGTATCTCCGGCACAATGCCGGGGATCTATTCACTCATTCACAACACCGCCCGTACAATTTCCTCCCCGCTGCATTTTCCTTATTATGTGTTTTGAATTCGTGTTCTTGTTATAATGAGAGCGTGTATCTCTATGTATACATCTAAATTATTTCCACCTGCCAACTCAATACATTCACATATTGTAACAGTGTATTATCTATAGCATCATCATCATCATTATTATCAACCCATATTCGGCTCACTGCTGAGCTTGAGTCACATCTCAGAATGAGAGGGGTTAGGCCAAATAGTCCACCACGCTGGCGCATTGCGGATTGGCAGACTTCACACACGCAGAGAATTAAGAAAATTCTCAGGTGTGCAGGTTTCCTCACGGTGTTTTTCCTTCACCGTTTGAGACACGTGATATTTAATTTTTAACAGCACATAACTGAAAAGTTGGAGGTGCATGCCCCAGACCGGTATCGGTTCTTATCAGCAGCCCTCCAGAATCGGCGGCAGAGATAATACACTGGGATATAACGGATATCATTATCTATTTACGAGCCACAAAGCTGGAGTGACAATGGGTGGGACACATAGTTCAAAGAACCGATGGACATGAAGAACAAGAAGTGCTGAAATGTCTCGTGACGTCTGCGGATCTCCTCATATCTGATTCGATCACGTATAGATACTCGTAGCATACTCGTAGCTCGCTCCATGGCTCCCTGAATGTATCTTAGCTACTCGTATCTTATGAAGTTTATAGCTAGCAAATAATTAGTCAAAACTCACTGATTGAGGTCTTCGGGCACTTGGAAGTTTTTCACGAAAATGTATTGCTGAGTTTACCAAACGCTGCCCAATCGATTTGAATTCGGCTGTTCACGTCTTTCTCGAAATTGGACCTACATAACTGGACCGTGAGTCCTAAGCACCTTTTTTGACGGCCTCCGTGGCGCAGGGGTATGCGCAGTGGATTTACAAGATGGAGATATTAATTAGTCCAGGTCTAGCTGCAGGTCCAGGTAGGCTCCAGTTGGCTAGATACGACCCTTCGGTCAAAGACCAAAGCCGCCAAGCGATTTAGCGTTCTGTATGGAAACCGAAAAGGGTGTGGATTTTCATCCATTACCTAAGTTAGCACGCTTCCTTCTTAGATTGCATTATCACTTACCATCAGGTGTGATTGTAGTCAAGGGCTAACTAGTAAAAAATAAAAAATATTAGTATTGATGCTGTTTTGAAAATTCTTTTTCTACTTTCTAGTAGTATTTGTGAGTATCATACACTATATTTTATCCCTGTATTCTTACGGAAACATAACCTTAACATAAACATAACCATAACATAACCTTCTACAATATCGAATGCAGAGTTTTCAACAATAACTACAATATAATATGAGCACTACAAATGACCTTTCTCTTGCTCGTTCATCGTGGTTTTAGAAATTCCCTATTCTCCCCTCCTGAAAAGTTGAAGTAGTTTGTTGTAGTGGACGTTCTTTAGCTGATGATAAATAAATAAATAAACAAAGTAAACAAGTTTTCCATTTACGACAGAGTCGCAAGTAGCGAGTCAATTGTGATGCGACCCGCGTCCCTTCACCGGCTTGCGACATCTCATAATAACGTAACTTCGCGCCAACCTCACTCTAGTTCTAACACAGTATACATATCAAATAGTACGGTCTATAGGATTGAAGGAGACTGCTGCTTTTTATACATTTTTGGAAGCGAATATTTGTATTCGAGATTTGTCTTTCAAAATTATGCATATAAAATGCAATAACATGCATTTTTAGAAAATAAAGTAAATATTTTTTTTGGCAATCAATTAGCGTTTATAAGTAACTATTTACCTACTTTTAAACTTTTCATTTGATATTTTGAAATTTATATATCTAAAGAAGCAATTCAATTCGCATGAGCCCCGGCATTCTATAAGTTACGTACATCGTTTGTATACATCGCAACTTCGTTGTTAGTGACATTTTAATTTTGGCATCCTAAAAACATAAAATTCGAATTCAAATAAGACGTTTTATTGGCAAAAAGTTCGTCAACGACTGTAAAATATCGGAATCGGAATAGATATTAACAACTAAACTACAACTATGCACAACTATATACGACACTCCACTCTATTTACCCAACTGTATGGTTGATAAACTGTACTCTGGTTACTACTGGACTTTTTATACCGACCAAACAAATGGCTGGCGAGAAAATATTAAAACAGTGCTTCAACACAAGATTACAGGGAAAATTTGGATTACGAAATACATTTTTTCAAGATTTATGAAAATATAAAGCTGAGGAGATCATTTTTGATACACTCGCAGAGAACGGAAATTTATTACGAATTGAAATAAGATTTAAATATCTAGTCTAAGTTATTAACGATGTTTTAAATATACGTTTTTTGAATACAAATAACATTTATACCATAACTAAGTATAGACTGAAACGAAAAGCCAGAAAATTCAGATTAAATTGATAATCCAATCCAATTAAATTAATCCAATTAAGTTGAAAACTTAATTGGCCCACTAAAGCCAAGCCTCCCTCTTTATAGGAAAGGGGATGTGGAGCTCAAACCCACCACACTGCTTTAATGCGGGTTGGCGAACTACGTAAACATTGACACAAGTCAATATGTTTAAAAAGTTTTATCTGATCTGCTAATTCACTAGCTTTGACGTATGTTAATTGTATTATACGAAATTGAGGTTCTTTACGAGTATAACAAATATCATCCGGTGCTTAACAACCCTTCGATGATATCATACAGAAGCTGGATGACATTTCTCTGTTGATTTTATGTTTATTTTAATAGGTTGTTAATAAAGACCAAATTAGTGAATAGGCCATCTGATACTGTCAGTGTTAACAAGCCAGACACCTAACGAACAGATGTATTGGGACAATACAATGTCACCCTAGGTCCGGTATCAACCACAACTCCCAGTCTTACATAATACAAACGTATCCAATACATTTATGCAAGGTTTCAACACCGGAACATAGCACTGAGATTCTCGTAACATTATCAATAAATTTTAGTTCATACATACTAATATCATAAATGCAAAAGTAAGTCTGTATACCTATGACAAAGTTGCAGTTTGAGGTTCGAACTATATTAGTTCCAAGTTCCAACAATATTAGTTGGAAATTGTACTTAATTATTGATATGTAACGCTCAGAAATGAGGAGATCTGCAGACTAACCAAAATCACTGACATAGCTCAGCGAGTCGCGAAGCTGAAGTAGCAGGCCACATAGTTCGAAGAGCCGATGGACGTTGGGGTCCCAAGGTGCTGGAATGGCGAACCCGCACTGGAAAGCGCAGTGTTGGCCGACCCCCCACTAGATGGACCGAGGATATCAAGCGGGTTGCAGGGAGGTGCTGGATGCTGACGGCTCGAGATCGATGTGCTTGGAGGTCCCTGCAAGAGGCCTATGTCCAGCAGTGGACGTCTATCGGCGTTAAGATAAGGTAAGGTAACGCTACCCATGAGTAGGTTAACTCTTTTTTTTTTCATAAATTCAGTCATTGCGATTAACGAAATAATCGAATTGCTATAGTAAATTACTTCACCGAAACAGAATGAATTTTCAATTCATGTCTGTTATTTTTTTTTAAATTCAGTATAAATTGGATAGTATTTACCAACCGTAGAAAATACAGTCAGAAAAGCAATGAAGATTTTTTTATTATTTACTTTTTGCTGAGATTTAAGCGCAACTCAAGATTTAAATAATACTACTTTTTTTTTTTTTTTTTTTATTCTTTACAAGTTAACCCTTGACTACAATCTCACCTGATGGTAAGTGATGATGCAGTCTAAGATGGAAGCGGGCTAACTTGTTAGGTGGAGGATGAAAATCCACACCCGTTTCGGTTTCTACACGGCATCGTACCGGAACGCTAAATCGCTTGGCGGTACGTCTTTGCCGGTAGGGTGGTAACTAGCCACGGCCGAAGCCTCCCACCAGCCAACTTCAACTTCAACAACTTCTTCTCAGACTGGGCGCATTTGGAACCCTTGCATTAATTTTAAGACTCGAATTAATTTTATGACCTCACTATTACTTTTAAATATTAAAAATAACTAATTGACGGTTCAAAGTACCTAAACTTTGATAAAACTTGGTTGAATAAAATAAATTTGAGTTTAACTTTGAGTAATTTTTATTCTTACTATTGAGACGTTTGGTAGACCAAAATATACCACTTTAACTTTGAACTTCCGCGAAGTGAAGTGAACGCTGAAGTGAGGTGTGAAAAGATCAACCTAAATATACCACTTTAACCTAGAACCAAACTTAGCATGGTATCATCTCATGCTGTAATCTGGATCTTTATTAATAATCACAGTTTTAGTTCATAAATTAACGAAAAATACTCGCTTAAAGCGAAGCAGCTTAAAGCTTGAAAGCGCTTTATCACGTGGCTTAATATCGGTTTAAATTGCAACGTCCATCGCCATGTCACTGCGAAGATTGGACTAACCGCTGAATTAATTTAGTAAACTGCTGTTAACATTTCACTCACCTTTTTAGGCGAAATTCCAATAAAAACCTTCATAATTAATAAATATATTCGTTACATTCACGTACTGCATGTTATTATTCCATTTAAAAACACGAACGCCTGCGGTTTTATCCGCCAATGTTTTACGGGTATAATTATGAGTATATATATTGAAACATATCCCTACCGGCATAAATGTATTATAGACTAGCCGAAACCCACGGTTTCGCTTGCGTAGTTCCCGTTCCTGTGGGAATTCGGAGACAAAATATAGACTTTTTTATTTATTGCATTTTGTTCTTTGTCTTTGTAAAAGAAAGAAAGAATATAGACTTTATTGTACATCAATAAAGTCTATATTCTTTCTTTCTTTTATTACTACTGGACGCCCGCGGCTTCGTCCGCGTGGAAATCGATGATAACTTTCAATCACTTTAATTCTCTACTATTTATATTTTCGCATGTTTTGTATATAATAGCTGACCCGGCAAACGTTGTTTTGCCTTGTAGAAGGATCAAACCTACTCTTACAATACTTACGACCCTATCCCCCTAGGATGATCATCATCATATCAGCCGATGGAAGTCCACTGCAGGACAAAGGCCTTTTATAGGAACTTCCAAAAATCACGATCCTGAGCCGCCAGCATCCAGCGAATCCCTGCGACTCGTTATATATGTTTCAATACACAAGTTATTGAGTTGTTTAATTCTGTTAACAATGTATAATTTTGTTGGTGGTCCAAATAATTAATGATTAAACGAACTTACCTGTAAGTGAAGTTCACTCATAATTATGTGAGTCGCTTCATTCGAAGATACAATTTTACCAAGTAGTTTCCCTTAGCTTACAAGCAACAACGCACGTTTCAGAGATTCCAAATAATGAATAAATATTTATTTTTTATTTATTAAAATAAAACGGTAAAACTGGTAAAATAAAACGGTGACTCACAAACGACGTGGCTTTGTATTACTAAAAGATTATCCCAAATCTGTAATCGGTAAATAGGTCAGAGATTACAACTACTAATAATCAACAGATTTATGCTAAAAATTTATTAATAAAATACTGACGCAAAAAAGGTCAGGCATAAATAAATATGGGACGATAGTAAACAATGTTAAAAGAGATCTTTCCTTAAATGCTAATCTTTGCAGCATCTGATCGGATTAATTTGCTAATTATGAAAGGCTAGATATAATCTGATGCAACAAATAAGCTTTGTTATTTAGAAGTGCACCTGTTTTAAAATATTCTTAGATTATAAAAAAATTACATTACCTACAAAAATATATATCTTCCTTCTGAGAAAGTCGGATAGTAACTAAAAGGACTATTTTGAATAATTTATTCTTATTCTTCTTTCCTTGTTTATTGTAATGGGGTGGAGATAAAAACAATGGTGGATTGAGTTGAAATCTTCGATTGTTAAAGTCGGTTAAAATGTAGCCCAGGGCCTGTAGCCATGTGGCACGTCGATTCTCTTTCTACAATCGCAAGCGCTTCGAAAATTACATAAATATATGGGGATATCTGCTATCGATAACTCACGTAATCAAGATCTGTCAACCCTATACATTTTTATAGTTTTCGAAACGTTAGCGTTTGTAAAAAGAGAATCAACGTGCTACATGGCTACAGGACCATGTTACGTGGACTGTAATAAAAAATCCACTGATATCTTATTCGTCAAAATTTGATGCATATTCTAGGGAGGAACAAACGTAAATATGACTTATACATACATTACAGTCTGCTAAAATCATAACCCTTCCTTTTGGATTCGCCGTAGTCGGGTAGAATAAAACGGTTATAACGTGTTGGCAAAGTGTTGGCGATATATGTTATTCACACAAATAGTCTGTAAAGTGTTAAGAGAATAGATATAAACGAGTCGGGGTACCGTTTACATAAGCATTTACATCAAATATGCAACACTTCTTGCCTTCCCGCAAACTTTTGGAGAACCTCCTGTACTCGTAATATCCGAATACCCCTTCCAACCTGCTGGCAGATCTTCCTAAATATATTATGCACGAGGAATGTTATCAGATACTTGGTATATAGAATTACTAGCGGGAGCCCTGCGGGTTCACCTGTCTACTTCCCGTCCCTGTGATAATACAAGGATAATACCCTATGTTAATCGCTGACAATGTAATTTTCCATTAGTAACAGCAAATTATGATATAAGTGCGGTAAGTTAAAAATTAAGCGCACGTATGTCATACGACGTTCTATAGCACATTTGCGAGGAAACACACTTCGGACACACTTTCTGAAAATGAATTCGCATCTTTGCCTGTTATCCATATGATGACATTTGATACGCTTGTCATTTTTGCGTAGTTTTTTTTTAGGCAATTGCACCAAAAACAGCCATTACTACTAATAAAGTAATTTAATATTTTTGTTTCTGTTACAGATTAATGGTTGTCATTCATTGTCAAAATCATTAAAATGAAATAATAATAAAAAATAAGAAATTACTTTACGACAAAATGTGAATTTTTAAAATATATTTAGAAGCGTGACAAATTGTTCTACTAGTGAGGGTATTCAGTGAAAGTACCAATGTTATTTTTGCCGAATACCATGGACGACATAAGAAGAAACTGTAGAATTTCTGTAGAAAAGAATAATCCAAATTCCAGATCATTCTCAATTTAAAGTAGAAAACTTCGAGGATGTCTAATGATCTCGGTAAAGCGAGCAGGTTATGCCGATATTGATTGCGCAAAATCAACTAGACTTATTACTGCTTTTATTGATCGTTTGGTTCCTATTGGTTGAAAGCTTTGTCTATGTGAAGCGCGTTTAGAGCACTATGTATAATTTTTAGTTCATGACTCTACTTATCACTATAATTTTAAAAAAGCAAATTACTCGACCTATGGTTATTTATGCGTAGTGAGGGCTATTTTAGCATGACTGATTTTGGTCTCGCCGTGGCCTCCTAGATTTTGTCTAAGGAAGCCAGAATTCTTGTAGCCAATGTCATTGAACTATTTAAAAATTAAAAACCATTGTAGCATAGTTTACCCGTGTGATAATGAATATTACCAAACGACCTGTAGGAATGAATAGCTTTAGAATATGGTTTGAGGTTTTATATTTAGTGGATTACGAAATAGGGGTAGAAATAGAATAATTGTCATATGTATTGTCAATATTCAGCAGACTTAGATCGAACCCGTTTAGCTATGAAGCAAACTGAATTTGATATATGCAGAAATATTATCGGTAGAGGCAAAAAGATAAAACATTAATCTTGCTCGAAAATCGTCTCTGTGTATTTAAGTAAATTGATCCTCAAGGACCGTGTTAATTTAATCAATTGTTTACAGATAGTACCTACAATTACAAAGTTATATAAGAGAATGGAGCTAAACTTGCACTGGGGGCTCGTTTACGTAATTGTTGAAGCGCGCTTACATCAAATATGCAGTAGGTACTTCTCGCTTCGTGCCAAACTCCCGAAGAACTAATATGGAACTTCGGAGCCGCGATACAAACCTGACGGCGCTACTAACAATCAGAACATGATAGCCGTGTCAACTTCTATTTTTGAAATAGTCGAAGAATAGAGAATAGGGTCGATTATTAATACTTATAGTGTAAGAGCCACACCTTCGTGTGTTTATACGAGCTGAAAGTTGGTCACCCCATTGCTCTTACCTTAAGCTTGGGCCATAGACGCTTGATAAAGGTCTGTCCTAACTCTAATAACCTAATATAGCGTTCTGCGATTTGAAACTTTAAAAAAAAAAATACACACAATAGCCTGATAGCCTATTTTAACGACCCATCACAAGGTCAAGGACTCTTTCCTAATAGAAAAGGATTTAATATGGAACTTAGATCCACCAAGCCACTCATCATTCCCCATATTCGGCACACTGCTGAGCTCGAGTCCCCTTTTAGAATAAGAGGATTAGGCCAATAGTCCACCACGCTGGCCCATTGCGGATTGGCAGACTTCACACACGCAGAGAATTAAGAAAATTCTCTGGTATGCAGGTTTTCTCAAGATGTTTTTCCTTCACCGTGTGAGGCACGTGATATTTAATTTCTTAAAATGCACACAACTGAAAAGTTGGATTCGAATCCATCCGGAATCGATAGCAGAGGTCATATCCACCTGGGCTATCACTGCTCATGCCAATAAAAACAAACTCACACATTGTGATTTTTGTATGAAAGGCGGAAATGTTTACAGTAAACATTATTCCATACATATAAAGTCATAAGGGAATAACTCGTGTCGCGCCCGGGCTCGATACCATAAAGGTAGACTTCCGTTCTAGGCGACCGCGAGGCGTGACGCGCGACCGCGATCTGCAACCGCGCGACCCACTGCTTTCTACGGAGCACTAAAGTCGCGCGTCGCCAAGAACGGAAGGCTACCTTAATAGTCGGAGCGCGTTTACATCAAATATGCACTCGCCTGTGCCCGAACTCTTGAAGAGCTGTACGGAATTTAGAATTCCCGGTGGTTAATTCAGGTAAATTATGACTTGCGTCATCTTCTATTTCTGATACAGAGAAAATAAATAATTGCTACTGTTAACAAATTGTTTTTTCTAAACAATGGTATTGCACTTAGGTTATAACAAAAAAGCAACATTATTGCAAGAACCGCCATAACACACTTTTCTCGGACATATTTCTTCTAGTCAATAAATGCTCTGGTAATATCAGTACTTTTCCCTAGTTATATGAACCCATATTGCAGAAAGTACACCGCTAATGTGTTTTTTATATAGTTTGTAATTAACAAAAACTAAATAAAAGCAGAATACTTTGTCAACAGAGATCACACGTACTGATTTTTGTATGAAAAGCGAAAATATTCACAGTAAACATTACTCCCGCTATAAAGTCATAAGGGAATAGCTTAACTCGTGTCGAGGCCAGGCTCGATACCGTAATAGTCGGAGCCCGTTTACATCAAATATGCATTTCGCCTGGCGCCGAACTCTTGAAGAACTGTGCGGAAGTTAGAATTCCCGGTGGTGAATTCACAGCTAAATTATGACAGGCATCATCTTCTATTTATACTAATATTATATAGAGGTAAAGTTTGTGAGGGGTAATCTCTGGATTTACTAAACCGATTTAAAAAAATATTTTTTTAGAAAGCCACGTTATTTACGAGTGTCATAGGTAATGTTTTGTCCCTGTTAAATATTTTTTATTAACACGGGAACAGGAACTACGCGGGTGAAACGCGACGTGTCTGCTTATACAGAGGAAATAATAAAAAGCGAAGTTTCTTTAATGGGTTTTCTTGAAAACTATTTATAATATAACCCAAGTTTGTTGAATCTTTTTCTTCAATCAACAGTGTTCTTTAACTCTCTGCAATGCATCGTAAGTTTCAAAGCCAGCCAGCTAGTAACACCACGGTTACCTAAGGTCCCAAATCTGAAATATAAGAGGTCTAGAATTCATTCCACACTCGTTGGATTGTTGGCGTATGTATTTTACAGTCTTTTTAATTAATTGGAAAGAAAGATAGATAATTAAAAAATGAATGCCAAATATTTTTCCGTACGAAAATGATATTTGATAAAAATTTACGAGTTCATAAAAAAATTACAAAGAAATTTCATTGCGTAAACATAACTTTTTAAAAGTTATGTTTACGCCTTTTCCAGACAAGGCAGGGCAAGTTGAATAAAAGCTTGTTGAAATATAAACTTTTTACATTTGCCACGAGAAAACAACCCTTTCCTTGACAACGTTTAAGAGTTGCAACAGATCGATTCATAGGCACGGTGCCGCGTGAGCCACGTGCGCCGCGTGACCAACCTCCCCCCCCCCCTCCCGATCCCCTCACGTCGCACCACAGTCATCCGGTAGGTATTGTAGAATGTAGATGTGTAATAAAATGTACAATATTGATGATGACAGTTTTTTGAATTGATTATAAATTAACTGCCGTTTTCAATAACCTGTCTATCCGTCGTTTAGCTTACTAAAGTTAAGAAAATCTATCTTTTTGTTCTTATCTGTTTTTCAATAACCTACTGACAGATAGTTTGACTATGTAAAGATAGTTTGACTGTTACTGATAATCGAGGATAGGTAGCTAATCTATCCGTAATCTTGGGTAGGTTATTGAAAACGACCGTAAGAGTATGCTATTATTAGTAAAGCAATCTTGTAGAAGTAATAGTGCTTCCACAGATCGCTCAAAAACGCCCCATACTAAATGACACGAATGAATGACGTCATCGATCGTTAGTGATCGTTAGATTTGTATGGGCATTCAAACAAAACTCCAAATATCTTTGTTTTGTGCGTTTATTAGGGTTCCGAACGTACGTAGTACAAAAACGGAACCCTTATAAATATCACACGCCCACATTTTAATGTCTATCTACTAATGTTAAGTTTTGTTAAAGACTTTATATTATAATAATAATTTTAGGTTTAGATAATTATTTTACGAAACAAGCAAGCCTGAAAATTATATAATTAGGTACAATTTCAGGTCAGTTTTCAAAAAATTATAGACTAACATCGTTCGGAACCCTCGTCACGCGAGTTCAACTCGCACTTGTCTGGTTTTGTTTATACTTCTTACAATGAAAAATGACACATTCCATGTAAGGAAGCTAAAAATGTACGACATTTTTTATCTAACTACAATAAAATATTTTTAATTGATGAAAAACAGTGTAAACTTTCTTTCCCTATTAACCCCATAATGTTTTAAATGTATTTAAATATTAATCCACTTCAATTAATCATTTTTACGAAACTATAACATAGAACATAAACTCTTTATGGGACAAATTTTTAAAGTTATCGAATCACATTATTTTAAGCATGTTTCTGGTAATACACACACCAATTTTTATAAATGTGTTATTTACCTCAATAAATCAATAGATTCATTAACATTAACCACTTTTGAACCCTTTAAAGGCAGAACTTTAAAAATACCTGAATCACTAAAATTCAATAAGAAGCACTGTGCGAATCGTCGCCCTAATATTGTAATACTAGCAGCCGCCCCGTGGTTTCATCCGCGTAGTAGTTTGTTACTCACTGTTAATGTAGCTTTCTGGAGATGACTAATCACTAACCAAATTCTCTTGCTTTTGTAACATAAGAAATAAAATAGGAAAGTTCCACAGAATTTTACGGCTTTTATTATTTCAGAAGTAGACACAATGCGACAATTTTTATAGCCAATTAAAATTGTGATTATTTTCCGTGTAGCCAATTTCCTCTTAGCTCGTACTGCCCTACTTTTTGGTAGACGAAAATAATAAAAGTTATTATTTATTTTTCAATTAGTACACAATAGAATATAAATATTATTACCAAATAATATACATGCAATAGTACCTACAGTTTGAACTATTATATTTTGGTGTGTTTCTAAGAGTATGTGTTGGTCGTTTATTTCCCGAATCAGAAGAATGTATATAATCGATGACATCAATGATTCTGACGATGTACATAAAATTGAATTATATTAAAAAGTAATAAGGCGGGGCAACTTGCCAAAACTTTGTTACAACGTCAAGCACCAAAGCCTCTATGCGGTAAAAATCATGAAAATGCGGAAATTTACTGAATTTATTTAATACTAGAGGACGCCCGCGACTCCGCGTATAATTATTTTTTGTATTCCCATGGGCACCATGAATTTTTCGAGACTAAAACTAGCACAATATGGACGATTGAAACTGAGATTGTAAACATAATTATAGTCATATAGGTACAAGTAGTTACACTGGAATATTATAATTAAGATTGTTTAGAGCATTATTAAGATATATTGTAAACCAAAACGTTGTTTCTTTGCCATTGACGTTGCGATTTATCATTCCGATGCAACGCCCCGTATACTAGTCAAAGTCAAAAGTTTAGAGCCTCAGCTCAACTGTAAAGCTCCCCGCTCCATTGGTCTATTGTCGTACCCACTCCTAATACAGTCTTTTCCGACTATTTGGAGGGGAATGGAAATATTGATAATATTCTTAAAAGATATGGCAAATATTTATTTAAAAAAAAGTCAGAATTCATTTATTTCAATTTGGCTACTATTTCGTTTAATGTTATTACCTACTTATTTAATGGTGATAATTAGTCGAAAACTTGAAATTAAAATTATGAGGGTTCCAAACGCCCATTATAGAAACTGTAAGTAGAAAATAAATAAAACGCTTGTATCCCTTCCAAGTTAGCCCGCTATCATCTTAAATTGCATCTTGACAGAGATGAGAACAATGTCTCATTTGCCATTGAATAAAAAATAAAAACATGCTTTATTGAGAAGTATGTAGCTCCTAAAGTGTTTTTCTGATTACGTAGGTTAGGTGACGGTCGCCTTTCATAATACGTACGTACGTAAAACGGAACGGAACAAACTTTCAAGAGCGTAGCGAACTGTCACCCGCACCAACCTACATGAAACGAACTGTAATCTTGGATTCACCCAAGACAAATTAGAGTAAAGCTCATATCATACAAGTACCTAAAGGTATATTGAGGTAGGAACGCAAAATTGAAGACGCTTTAAAACAAAATTAGGAACCTTTACTTGCAAGAGTCAAGTTACGTAATTTGAAGTGCCCACGCATATCAAAATGTTTGCACTACACTAAGTACGTAGGTAGCTTTTGCCATTGTCATGAAGGATATAATTCGCACTCACATCGCCTCGTGACTGAATCCTGAGTAGAGAATAAATTTTTCCAATAAACCTTCGAAAACATTACTCAATGGAAATGCTACCTAAAAACATCAATGTTTAAGGTTGGCATTCGCACAACTGAATATGGTCAGAGGGAAACGTGGGGGAGGGAGGTCAACGTCCCTGCCGTCCCTCCGCTCCCAGACCTCTGAGCCTTCGAGGCGAGGAGAGTACCGGGAAGGTCGCACGTCGTTGCCAAAGCTTCAAATATTTATTAAAATTACTTTTATTGTTTATTGTTCGTAGTCAACTAACTTGTCTTTTAAAGTGATATCGTGTTTTAGTTTTCCAATGAATTCATAGATTTTAATTAAAACAATTAAAAATAATTTCCTATACATACTTCCTTATTAATATTATAAATGTGAAAGTAAGGCTGTCTGCGTGCCTGTTACCTTTTTTGGCTAAACCACTGTATATATATATTTTTTTTTTTGGAGCGAAACATAGCTCGGAAAATTCATGGCTCTTCCGGAATTTGTAGAAAACAGGATCTCCCGTGAAGCGAACGCCAGTTTACTTATAATTTCATCGAATTGAAATTTTTTCACCTTAATTACCCCTTATGACTGCAAAGATGATATGTTTTTGACGTTAAATCAAGTCCTCATAGTCGTCCGCATCGCTATCTGCGAGAAAATTGTGTCAATTTCGATCACATTTGACCGCTTCCCAACATCACAGAGAAGGCGGCCGAGCGGACCACATGGGAACGCTGCTCATATATCGGAAACAAGAATCAGCCCCCCTAGCCAAGTGGCACGTCGATTCTCTTTCTACAATCGCAAACGCTTAGAAAACTAGAAAAATGTATGGGAATGACAGATCTTGATCACGTGACCTGTCGACAGCAAATGTCATTCCTATACATCTTTCTAGTTTTCGAAGCGTTAGCGACACTTGTTCTTTTACAACTACAGTATCAAAAGCACGCAACAAATTTACGCTTAAAAACGCATTAAAAATTAAAATCAGATTATCCATCATCCACGATATTACGAAACCGCACACAATCGCTTCAAACTTTGAACACCCAGTTTTTGCTTTCACCGCTATAAGCTATAGTCACTTTATATCGAAACATGTTTCACTTTCAATATTTAGGTAGGTACGCCAAAAATCAAGCAAAGTGGGCCATTGAATCGAGGCGCACTCCCACGAGAAACTTTAAAAGAAAACCGATTCTCGAGTCCAGGGCCACTTATAAAGGATCTCAAATCCATGTCCAACAAAGTGTTATACTCCAAGACACTACAAGTACATTATCCCGACATCGTGAGTGGTAAGTGAAGTATCAATTTGAAAAAAAATGTCGGCGTTACATGTTTTGCGTTTCGCTAATGATGTCTTTCTTACCCGCGCTCTGGTTTAACTGCCCAGTCGTAACTGTACAGTTTGTTCTAATAGAAAGTTTAAACAAATTCAATAGAAAAACAGTTAAAACGACTACACACGTTCAACTATTCAGTTAAAACTGCACGTCTGTAGCATGGGTTAGGTTTATAACGGTTTATCTTCGTC
The DNA here is from genome assembly GCF_947172395.1 of Bicyclus anynana. NCBI lineage: Eukaryota > Metazoa > Arthropoda > Insecta > Lepidoptera > Nymphalidae > Bicyclus > Bicyclus anynana. The sequence goes on from NC_069086.1 coordinate 10,511,352, forward strand.
GCCGTTGTCTTGGCAGAAGACTTGGTCGTCACATCAGCCCCTGTAGCCAAGTTGCACGTCAATTCTCTTTCTACGATCGCAATCGCTTCGACAGGTCACGTGATCAAGATTTTTTTTATATTCTATACAAGTTAGCCCTTGACTACAATCTCACCTGATGGTAAGTGATGATGCAATCTATGATGGAAGCGGGCTAACTTGTAAGGAGTAGGATGAAAATCCACACCCCTTTCGGTTTCTACACGGCATCGCACCGGAACGCTAAATCGTTTGGCTTGGCTAAATGGTAAGAGATGTTACAGCCTATGGTAAAACTCGCTTGCCTAGAATGCCTATTCACTCTTGACTTGAAGATACCCATATTGTAGGTGGTGGGGAAAACGAAGAAAGTAGGATTACAGCTATAAACGAGTAAAAAGAATTACTACAACTAATCAGATTTAATTTTGTATGTTTGTGTTTTTAAAACTTTATTGTGTTTTTTATATTGTTCATATGATGAATAAATAAATTAGTGGATAGTAAGACGGTCAGAGCGCGTGCTATCGGCCTGATCGGTCGCTTCGTCTCCAGTTTTTAGGTCAAGCACTCGTCTGGCCTTACATCTCACCCGCTCTCAGAAATTTATTGAGAGCATAAATTTCACTAGCCTTATTGTATCGGCGTGAAAGATGCTCTGATTACTAGGCTATCGTGCAAATTTCTATGATAATAATCAATATAATCGCTAGCGCTCGGAAGCATTCGATTTCTTGCTTATTATTTCCAGGAATATTAGGAACGTTTCAAGGAAAACAAATATTATCTTTTAAGCATTTCAAAGGGTAGACTATGACTTTGGCAGAAGAGTCATTAGTTAAAACAGTGTGCCTAGTGGGAGTTTTCAATATTTTCGTACTGTTACTATCGCGTTAACGTAAACGCAAATTTATATGGAATTGAAACAGTTGTGCAATAGTGCCACTAGATGGCGCTGTTTCAATTAATTAGATATTCGCGTTTACGATAACGCGATAGTAACAGTATCAAACTGCCACTAGGCCCTCTGGTATACATATAGAGTGTAAACTACTCTATCATTGAGTATCTCTATTTATCATTGAGTATCGACAGTAATTGATATTTATATTAATAGGATGTTAATAAAGGCCAAATTAGTGAATAGGCTATCTAGAAGAACTTAGGGGTCTTTATCACTCAAGTAACACTGGCCCAAAGGGCCCAGACGGATTGAGGGGCTGAATAAAACAACATTCTCATTAGAAATAAAATAATCACCAATAAGACATATCACATACTCGTGTCTATATTTCCTTAAATCAAAATATATATATTTCCTTACATTATGCGGATATCTCATTAAACTTAAGTATATTACGTATATCTTCCATGAGCAGTAAGCCCGTCAACTATTAGCTAGCTGTAAACTTAACTAAGATTAAGTTAAGTTTATGGCGGTTAATCGCTGGAGCCTGGTCATAACGCTTCCGGTACCTATCTAAAGTTCAAGTAATGCGTTACTATATAACTGTTTAGATCTATCATGTTGTATTTAGCAAGCTGTATGCAATATAATAAAAACCGAGCTACTACAATTAAAATCTATACTAATATTATAAAGCTAAAGAGTTTGTTTGTTTGATTGAACGCGCTAATCTCAGGAACTACAGGTCCGATTTGAAAAATTCTTTCAGTGTTAGATAGCCCATTTATCGAGGAAGGCTATAGGGTTTATTATTAGGGGTTATTATCCCCGTACTCCTACAGGAACAGGAACCACGCGGGTGAAACCACATGGCGTCAGCTAGTGCCTAATAAACGTTAAATGAAAAAAAAACTAACTAAACACAAAAAGCCTTAAAATTCCTATATACGTGTATGGGGACAATACAACGAATGCATGTTAGGGAGACCTTCAGTTAATAAACTTACTTCGAACGTATGTACGTATGTGTGTATGTAGCCCATTCCTTTGGCATTCTTCCAGTCGGAATTTTTGTTATTATAAAAATATTTTTAAATTCATAATAATAACTATAAAATTAAATAAACAATTCCGACTCACACTTGGCCGGTTTGAATGCTATTAGTCCTTAGTACCAGTAGTGGCTTGGGAACTGAAACAACACCTCACAGTCTTGTGTTAACAGTAAGGCACCTCGGCTACTTATGTAAAACGTGTTAGAGCCGAGGGAGGAACGTCACGTAATAAGCGTGAAGCACTGAAGCCGTCTCGAGAGTTCTCACAATACGGCCTGCGTCCGGATTACTCGTCAAACAACTCGAAAATTCCAAATCCATATTATTCACCTTTTGATACACCGCTCAAGCACCCGAGCGGCACTCCAGCGATGCGCGTTCGTAGCAACGGGCTTACTCACACCGCTCATTTTTCAATAGAAATAAACATTTCAATTCCGATTCAACATGAAATGTCATCCCAAGTTCCGCAAGACGAATATATCTTTTTTAACGCTGTTTGTTACTTCTAATGTTATTTGTCTAATTTTTAAAGCCTTCACATAGTGAAGAACTTAACTGTTCTGTGGGTTAATTAATTTAAAGTAACCGTTTATAAATCAACAGTTAGGAGGGTAGAAAGCAAGTAAGAGTATTGTGTGATAGGTTGTCCAGCTGGCCTATTTACTATTCTGTTATTTATTATCAACCTATTGAAATAAACAACAAATCAATTGACAAAATGTCATCTACATACATGATAAACATGATACAAAATACAAATGTCATCCGGTGTTTACTGGTGGATATCTAGTATGTAGATGACATATTATTGTCAATTGATTTGTTGTTTATTTTATTAAGTAGTTAATAAAAACCAAAATAGTGAATAGGTCAACAAAATGGAATGCTAAGTTAACGAATAGCCCGGTTGGTCCCACGTGTCAAATACGGAGAAAAAATTGCTTGCATACAATTTGTATGAACTCGATCACACTTGCCGGTGTCAAGGGACCCCAGTCGTTGCGTATACACTATGATTACTCCGAACCTACAGTTCGTGCGCTATAGCATGGTGGGGGTGACAATTTGTCTTGTTCACTCTTGAAAGTTAATTCAACTCGATTCACGATAATAGTACGTATTGTGAACGTCATAAGGCAAGTGTCACCCGCATCATGCTACAGCGCACATATTATAACTGTGTGGGTAGATGTACCCGATTTTTTAAAATAAATATTTATCACTATCGGACGCCCAAGACTTTGTCCGCAGGAACCATAATTTTTTTCGGGAAAAAATTAACCTGTGTTAATCCAGAGTAAAAACTATTTTCATTCCAAATTACTTCAGTAGCCGCAGCGTAAAGGAAGAACAAACAAACTTACACACGCACACGCTCACACAAACTTTCGCCTTAATAATATTAGTGTGAATAGCAATATTGATTTAAGCGTTGTTTTTAACTGGAAGAATGACAGAGCTTGTTTTCGTAGAGTTGAATCCTTTGTCTCCTTTAAAAATATTCCAATGAACTGGAATGTAGAACTATTTAAGTATTTATTATTCTGCAGCATGACACCCTATGCACTCGTATGCCTAGCTGTTCTACACATGCTCGGTGAGTCCAGCACTTAATTATATCAATAAGTTTGTATCACAAAATTAACGCATTATTAACATAGACATTATAATTGTACTTCTGCTATAATATCGTTTCGTTTGAGTTGAAATCATAAAAGTTGTTCATCTATTAATCCAAGCGGCGCGGCGCGGGCGGGCGCCGATCAAACAGGCCGGGAATCAATATGGCCGCCTCCCAGCTGATCCGTGACCTCTGCCCCCCGCGCGCCGCCGCCCCCTCACTACGCCCGCAAACTTAACGCTTCCTTACGAATTTTTCTCGAGGCGACCTCCCATATATTGTTCGGCGACTAGGTACGTCTGTGATCGATTTTGCTCGGGTTTAATAGAACTTTTATATTTTGAATGTTTATTTTGTAGCATTGTGTTAGTACAAGGCAAGTAGTTGATAAATTATTATGAGGGCCAGTATGAGGCCCACTATGAGGGCCAGGTCTCCCTCATTATGGAGAGAGGAAGGAGGAGAGAACATATTATGAATGGAGGTTAGATTAGACCTACCTAGATAAAACTGTACAAATAAACTGCATATTTAAAACTAAAGGTTTGTAGCCGGCATAATAAATCGTAGAATACTAATAAATATTATAGAATTATTGTTAATCGTTGTTGTAGATGTTGAGTTCGTATGTTAAAGGAACATATTTCCCTAACAAAGTGAAATTGTTGCTTTATTCGTACAACTATATACTAATAAATAACGAAATAAACTATTTTTATTTATTCTGGGTCTTTGGGTTGGAGTTCCTGGTATGTTATTAAAAAATTTTCATAGCACAATAACATTAATTAATATCATCACATCAAAAATAGTAACTAAAATTTTACAAGAAATTTAAAAAAAAATTACAAGCATTAGCTTTAGCGTTTTGCATGTTCTGTGGTATTAGTACTATTTTAGAGTATCGCTAATTGTCAATAATTACGTATTTACGTTAATACGTAATTACGTAAATATTGGCTCCTGGAACAAATCAGATACACTTATTCAAACTCTTCTGAATCGTCAAGGGTATATCGGTTGGGAGTGATTGATTGGAATCTATTTACTAGTTTTGTTTGGTAGGCTGCTCCTACTGTGTTACAAGTGATAACTATATTATAAGACAAGTCCTCCGCCGTGTATGTTTGAATGTCAGTCTTTCTTTTCGCTATAAACTTAAAAACCACTTATTTTCATGCGAAGACATAATATATAAGGTGATGAGATGAGTTCATCAGGAAGGTTTAGGTGTATTTTTCAATGTTCTGTGTAAATTAGTTGAAATATGACGAATAATATTGGTGGAATTGTTGAAAAAATATCATTCTAGGGACTTTTTATAGAAAACAAGTTCCCCATCCCTACTCCTAATACACAGAACGCTAAAGCTAACGCGAATTCATTATTCCGTGCCCTAATCCCTCCCAGATATAACAAAACGCATAGTGAGATATTCCTCTTGTACAGTTTGGCGGCGGCCTCCGTGGCGCAGTGGTATGCGCGGTGGATTTACAAGACGGAGGTCCTGGATTCGACCCTCGGCTGGGCAGACTGAGATTTTCTTAATTTGTCCAGGTCAGGCTGGTGGGAGGCTTCGGCCGTGGCTAGTTACCACCCTACCGGCAAAGACGTACCGCCAAGCGATTTAACTTGTAAAGAATAATAAAAAAAAAGTTCTACAAAAACGACCAGAATGGCATAATATATTAAAATCTTATGACCACTGACTCCTACAACCATTCTGTTTTTAAAATGATCACAATATGCGAGTACAATGACAATGAAAGTTTTAAGTTAGTAATTAAAGTGGTTTCCAGGCGAAATTGCGAGTTTGCTAGCATTATAAATTATGTTCTAATATTATTCACATTACACAACATAGCTTACTCAGTGTGTCTAATCGCTTGTTCATGAAATTACACCAAAAGAAGAGCAATTTTAATGTCTCTATTCCTATGCTCGATCACACATTCTGAAGATACAAATTACAAATGTCAAATTCGGTGCTTACTGGTGGATATCATATAGTATGTAGATGTCATTTTGTCAATCGATTTTTTGTTTATTACAAAAGGTTGATAATAAAGACCAAAATAGTGAATAGGCCAGCAGAAAATAATAAAGGGAAGTGAGAAGAAATAAGACATGATCTCATCCACGTGTGAGTGTGACGCGTTTGATATAAAATCAGTTCTAAATATAGCACTGTAAACAATCATAATATGGAATGCGGGGCAAGGTGTAACTTTATGACAGCAGTTATTGTTTCTTTAGTGCGTTTGCATTACTTCCAGGGTGGGGCAGATCAAAGGGAGAGACGCTTTTAATCAATACTAATATTATGAAGAGGTAAAGTTTGTGGTTTTGAAATTTATTTTACCACTAATAAGCCACACCATAGTCTGGCAAATTCGTTGATGACACTCCCATGATATGCGGGCGAAAAACTGCGCGGGTGTGAAATCGTGCATGCGTGGAAGTGAGGTGCATCAATCGTGGATTTTTCATTCATCGCTACACGCCCCCCGGCCTGTGCGACCATCGTGAGTGTTACGAACGAAGTCGCCAAGCTATAGTTATTTGTGAGTGTCATATAAAAATACATATTTTTATATATTTTTTTTCAGAACAAAAACTGCGCGGATCAAACCGCGGGATGTCATCTAGTATCTATACTTCTATACTAATATATAAAGCAGAAGAGTTTGTTTGTTTGTTTGATTGTTTGAACGCGCTAATCTCAGGAACTACTGGTTCGATTTGAAAAATTCTTTCAGTGTTAGATAGCCCATTTATCGAGTAAGGCTATAGGCTATATTATCCCCTACGGGAACAGGAACCACGCGGATAAAACCTCGCGGCGTCAGCTAGTAATATATAAAAAGCTCGTGTCATGGCTCGACCAGTTTTAATTTAGTATAGTATAAAAGTATATCTCACTTACCACACCACCCACTTTTAATTTAGTTTTTGTATGAACAACATATGACCTCGGTAGCTGACCCGCCAAACTATGTTCTGCCATATAGTTTTAGTTATATTGCAGAACATAGTTTGTCGGGTCAGTTAGTTTCTCCATATAAAGAATTTGTAAAGAGGCCGAACTTAACACCGAGGTCATATGTTCGAAATCCCGCCCGCCCAACTATTGTCGTATCGTACCCATTGCTAACAGTCATTCCGACTATATGGAATGGAACGGGAATTTTGGTCATATTAAAATATATATTTATGATACATTTAAAAAAGTATCTTTTTATTTCACCTTTTTATACATAAATTTAAACAAGTTAATTTTAATATAATATCAACGTACTACGTACCTATTTATATTAACTACATACTATTGTAAAAATAAAATAGCAAAAAACTAAATTTAAATTATATTTAAAGACTTAAGCGTTGTAGATTTCGTCCGAAGGCTGTCAGAATCGCCACGTTCTATGGCAAGATTCTCTGACCTTAATATAGGCCAGCCTTATTTTTAAATAAGGTAGAAAAATACGTAATCTGAAACGTCTGAAATAGTAATAAGTAATTTCCACAACTCTATATAGGTATAATATTTATTGCACAAAAGAAAAACAATTGTAGAAAACTTAGTATACAAGTACGAGTATGAGCAAAGGCAAACAGGCAATTGCATATAGCAATATCTACCAGACTACCTTTGGATAAGGAATTAATTTATTAAAATGCTAGTTATTTATGCTCTAGTATTTTACGTGCAAATAGCGCTTGTTAAATGGGAAGGAGGTGGGGTTTAAAATTGAATATTCCGAGGAAGTTGTGCCTGGTCTGACAAATTGTATAACAAGGGAGGGTAAAACGTGACTTTAAATATTTTCCTAAAATCATTTTTGTACAAAATATAAAAATGTACGAAAATGATGACTGGGATACAATAAGAGACCACAAACGGTATCATAAAGTTCAAAAGATGTGCATACTTACAAAATACATTGTGTGACGACAAATGTTTTCAAACAGTGCGTGTTGCCAGTGATGACCTATAATTCCGAGACTTGGTCGCTAACTAAGGACATTATAAGAAGGTAGTCCCACAACGGGCGATGGAACGAGCTATGCTCGAAGTATCTCTGCGTGATCGTATCAGAAATGAGGAAATCCGCAGAAGAACCAAAGTCACCGACATAGCTCAACGACGTTGGGGACCCAAGTGCTGGAATGGCGACTCCCCACTAGGTAAATTGAGGATATCAAACGGGTTGCAGGGTGCCGCTGGATACTGGCGGCTCGAGACCGTTGTGCTTGGAAGGTAGGCCTTTTGCATGGACGTCTATCGGCTGATGATGATGATGATGATGATGATGATGATGATTGTGTTGCTCGTATACCTACATGTAGGGAAAAAGTGTATACTTATAATAATTAACAGGTTTGACTACAATCATACCACGATAGAAAGCAAGGATGAGTCTAAGACGCGTTTACCTAGAAAATACCAATTCTGTAAATGCCTCTAAAGTGCTCTATCTAATTTTCCCAATCTAAACATACACAGGTTATTTAAACTTACGAAGACAACTTACATATCTTCAAAAAATTATTGGAACTTATGATTTGACGCTATCACTGTCAAATCATTAACCGGTTTCTTATTAAAATAAATGAAAGCAAGTAACGGTAACTAACTCATCTAATTATTTAAAAAATATCTGTTGTTATAATTTCAAGAACAGGTTAAAACGTGACCTCACATATTTTAGTGAAAATAGTTTGATTAAAAACGTTGTTAATATTGTAATATTGGGGTGTTCATGACTCTACATTCATTAATTATAATTTATAATGAATAATACAATGGCTTATAGCGATGTTAAATATTGACAACGTGGGTATAATATTAAATTTGTTACAAATTTTGTAATAAAAGGGTAATCGGTGCATATTCGAACTTACACTAACTAACTTGAAAATGCGTCCAGACGTTGTGAAAATACGTTATTCAATAATTAATTTTCTAATATCATTTAATGAGTGTTATTAATTATTAACTCAAAAAATATTTTCAATAATGTTGATTAACTTGCATCAATAATATTGTCAAACAAACATTGTGTGGTTTCAAAGAAGGCATGAAACCTGAAAAATGAAAGACTTTCCATACAAACTTTCAACCCCTTGTTTCACCCCTTTCTAATTTAATTTTCTCGACAAAAACTATCCGTTAACCTTCTTCGTATTATGGTCTCAAATTGTGCCAAGTTTCATTTGATTTATTCAGTAGTTTCAGCGTGAAGCCCGGTCGACAAAAATACGAACAGACAGACAGCTAAAACATATGGTTGGCTTCAATATCGATGCCGTCTAACAAAAATTTTGCAAAAAATCTTCAATGTACAAAATTAAAAAAAAATTAATTAAAAAAAATTACAAAGTACAGTAAAAAAAAATGTACCTTTTAACTAGTAGCAAAATTATCCGAACGCATAATTTGAACTCTTGTCTAAAATTATCTCTCGTCTTATCACGTAAAACTTTCACAATGGATGTTTTCTTACGATTCAAGTTAGTATACTTACTTGTACATTTTAATGTGTTTTCGAATAGAGTTATAATTGCGTTGACTCATTCGTATTAGTTTAAGTGGAGCTGGGATAGTGGAAAACATGAGGTCGTGTAAGTCTTTAAAACGACTTTGTTAATTAGGTAAAGTAGCAAGTAAGTTATATGTGCTTTTACCAGACTAGAGCAAAACAAGGAGGGAAATTGAGGAAAATGTTTTTAACAATTTTACATTACAGTTCCATATAGGAGAGATGATTTGAAGATTAGACCCACCACGTTGCTCTAATGCGGGCCGGCGAGTTTAATGTGTTTATTAACCATGGGTGGGGGGTGGGGGGGGTGTTACACGGGGTGTAACACCTTCAATTACCCACCAACCTGTATCGAAGCAGCATGGCAGCAGTGGCGCAGTAGCGGGGGTTGAAATTTGCGATAGTTAATCCGATCAGGTTTTTAGTTGCGCGCAGCCGTTTCTTGTACAGATTATAGAAATGCTGGGGTAATATGTATCACCTAATTCGAGCGTATAAAATAAATGACTATAATGAATAAATACGACAAAATACATAGAAAGAAGAAATTTTCCAATTTTTTATTGCATACCCTAAAAACCTTAGACTCGCCACTGCGTGATGGGTATAAGCTCCATATCCCCTCTCATATAAGGAGAAAATCCTGGCCCCGTATTGGTCCGTTTAGGTGGATGATGATGTTGAATATAACGCAACTCGGGTGTATTAAAAGAGATTTTACAATTCTCAATAGACTTTACAAGCGGTAGGCCTTATACAGTTAGCCCTGGCCTGATTTCAGGCTATACAGAGATTGAAAATGGCGCGCCATTGTATTAGTCTTCATCACTTGTGCGCGTGCTATGTACTCCAAACAAGTAGGAAGGGCAACGTAATTTGAAATTAACATCGTCTCACTGTCATAAAGATTTTCCCTTTCACAGACTTTTTATTTTTGCAGAGAAAAAGAAACGCAACTGGCCCGTTGACTTAATTATGACTTTCGATCTATTGGTACAAGGATTATTAAAATTAGTTCAGTCAATCCAGAGACTCTATAAACACACAATCTCTCAAACTTTATTTTTCTTTATTAGTATAAATAACATAGCTCTATTAGGAGCTATGTTAGGAGTATCTCTGCGTGATCAAATCAGAAATGAGGAGATCCGCAGAAGAACCAAAGTCACCGACATAGCTCAACGAGTTGCGAAGCTGAAGTGGCAATGGGCGGGGCACATAGTTCGAAGAGCCGATGGACGTTGGGGTCCCAAAGTGCTGGAATGGCGACCCCGCACTAGTAAGCGCAGTGTTGGCCGACCCCCCACCAGGTGGACTGACGACATCAAGCGAGTCGCAGGGATTCGCTGGATGCAGGTGGCTCAGTATCGTGATGTTTGGAAGTCCTTACAAAAGGCATCCTGCAGTGGACGTCCATTGGCTGATATGATGATGATGAGTATAAATATGTCTTTTTTCTGAATAAGAAAATCTAACTCTACTTTTCTTACCATTAACTGTGTTACTAAGGGAAATTCTAATTGTAGAAAGATCATAAATCTTACAAATAATACTTTTTAATTAATAATTCGATTTAAATAATTTACTTTAGAAAAGGGTTGATAGTTTAGTTTTCTACCTATTGTTTTAACTAATTATTTTATCTAACTTATCAAAACCTTCAACAAGAAACTGTACTATTACAATTACCTAGACACTATAAACACCCATGCGACGACGTCATAACAACCAAACATAACGTACCTATAACTAGTAACATCATATATGAAACTATATAAACCGTCTGTGTTAAATACATTGGACATTGGAATATTTAGGTATTGTATGTTAGTAATTTAAAAAAACATCACGATGCGGCAGGCTTTATTAACAAATGGTTCGATATACGCTTGTTAGATATATTTTTTACAAAATAGTTTCATCTGGGTAGGGTATATCGAACTTTACTGTTGTGATGTAATTTCAGAACCTAATTTCAGTTTTTAAATATATTTTTCTACTCCCATTACGTCATTTACTCAATACAAAACAAAAGTTAAGACAGGTAATTCTCACAGGTCTTAAGGCAATGAACACGAGTTAAATGTACCCTTCAAGATTTACCACCATATTTCATTCAAAATAAACAAAGCTTTAATGAATTTATACCCTTGGATTTTCTTCATAAGTTTTATGGTGGGCATTAGCCGTGGCTAGTATCCAACCTACCGGCAAACACGTACCACCAAGAGAGCGTAGTAACCGTTAGGGATGGGTAGAATAAACTTGTATTCTTAGCTTCAAAGTTACGTTTACGTGTTCACTTGGATCATCAGCCGGCTTTTTGACTTAAGCTAGATGACAATGATGACATATATTAAACTGAGATTCTATGTAACAAAATGTCATCCGGTGCCTACGGGTGGATATCTTACAGTGAAGCCACGCGATGCAGTGCGGCGCCGCGCCGGAGACTTTGTACATATGTAGTGTGCGGCGCCGTGGCAGAAAGTGTGCCTGCGTTGCGGCGCCGGATAACGCCGTCGGGCATATCATTGATATTTGTAAGCGGGACGCCGCAGCGACACCGCTCCGGTGCCGCGCCGTAACCATACCGCTCCGGCGCCGCGCCGCGACCACACCGCACTGTGCTGCGGCGTGCTTGCGGCGCCGCACCGTGTGACACAGAGCCGGACCGTCCATACGCCGAACGGAGCAGTCGCTCCAGGCGCCAAATCCTAGAGAGCGCTTGAATGATAATCCTACTCGACCGTAGACGGTACTGCGACTGTTTTTTAATTGGTCACCCCAGCGTATGATCGAGATTGGTCACCCCAGAGTAAGATCACCGTTCACGTTTTGTATAGAGACCTGTACCAAATTATGAGTGTAAACTTTTGGTTTACACTCATCATTTGGTATAGGTTAGCCCATATCGACATATTATTAGGAACAAACAGGAGAGGCGCCTTAATTGGATCTCGCTTCTCTTTAAAATTTGCTTCGGGCCGGCGCTGGACTGAGACATATAATTGATATTTATATGCCGGCCGCCGCAGCGACACCTCCCCGGCGCCGCGCCGCTAGCGCACCGCGCCGTGTGGTTTCTTAGAGTAGGTAGATGACATTTTGTCAGTTGATTTGATTTTTAATTTAATAAGTTGATAATCAATACCAAAATATTAAATGGGCCAAATAAAAAAATTGTGAAAACCGTATAAAAATCCGTTCAAGTTAAAATAAACAGATGTGGCTGTAACTTTGTTTTATAATACGAGTAGGTATAGATTGTACGCAACATCGGAGCGATACACGTGTTAGCTCCACGACGTACCGTGTTGTATGGGAAAATATAATAGATTGTTGTTTGGAGGCTGTAATCACGGAAGAAACTTGTCAATATGATTATTACGATGTAGAAGACAGGTACACACGATACACGTGATTAAATAGTTTTATAGTTTACTAACATAGTTCACTGTCCTTGACTTATTAGACTACTAACGGACGCCATCAACTTCGTTCGCGTAAAATTTGTTTTTAGTCCGGAAAAAAAGTATAAATATAAGCCTATGTTCTGTCCTCCAAATTTCGTTTAAATAGGTTCAGCGGTTTAGCCGTGAAAAGGTAACAGACAGACAGACTTACTTTCGCATTTATTATATATATTATAGTGTATAGATAGTATAGATTCAAGCGATTACCACTCGTATCTCGTAGTCGTCTGGCCAAGTTAACTTCCCTTAAATATCAAGAAAAAATCAGACGCAGCATATAGCAATATGCTGAGCTGGGACATTTTTTCTAGGTTATGCCACATATCGCAGGGTATTTGGGGTATAAAGCTTAATCCCCACATTTTGCTCTAAAGCCGGTTAGCAGGTTTAGGGTGGTAACTATAAAGGAAAAAACGACCACTATCACATGTTTTATAATAATTGCCGGGATCGACAACTTAACGTGCTCTACGAGTCACGAGTTTAACATTTAACTTCCTGATTTGTCAATTACTGAACTTAGAAGAAAGCAAAACTCAGTTTTCTGTTCAGTTAGTAAATATATAGGCTGTTCTACATTGAAGCAAACGCTATATGTAATATTTGTCTGGTGTTAGTGTTAAGGTAAAGTGGGTTAGCTAATAGCTAAAAATAGGAGAGTAACAAAGTTGCATAACAAAACTTTTATTTTTCTGTTCTCGAGCTACGAGCGCAGTTATTTTTTTTATTTGAAGGAAATAATCCCCACAACAAGATACAGTGAATTCTCGTCTATTTTGATGAAAAAAATATTTTGTATATATATCTTGTCTACGTGCAGTATAATATGTACCTAATCTGTCAGTACTACGCTACGGGCATGTGCTTACCTATAAATATATACTACACAAGCTATTATATTTGTTGCACTAGTTGAGTAGATCAATATAGTTTGTCAGTACGAAATATCGCGCTGCGGGTTATTTGTACTAAGCAACGAAGTGCTACGCGTGTTCGAACATTATTTTCTCATAGTTCACATAGTTGTAGCAATAAAAAGGCAATCATTGAATACATAATCTGTCGCAACGGATCGCTGCGGGCGGCTCGTGTAGAACAGTGATACACTTGTTTAAGTTATATATGTGTGTGTTGATATAATATATAATATATAATAAGATATAATATATACTCGTATTTACGGCTAATACCCAAAGTGCGGCTACGCCTAGTTTTAGCCGATCGTTTTCGGCTAAAACTAGGTCTAGCTATTGTAATTCCGGCTAAAACTAGGTCCAACCAAACCCTAGTAGCTGATAATAGGTTTTGCGAGCTCCAACTAGATGAATTTTTGATATTTGGTTAGGATGATCATAAGTCCACAAATTACGGTACAAATAATTTAGTGTAACCGCACTTTAGGTATTAGCCGTAACATACATTGTGTGTCCCGTAATTAATGGATAAAACGCAAATAGTACTAGTACGTAGTTGATTCAGATTATACACCACCTAATTATCTTAATCATTTTTCTTATAATGAAAATTCAGTACCTCCCAATACATTTTTACCAGCAACTTTGTAACTACAAAGAGAAGATACAAGTTTTATACCAATTTACAATCCTCAATAAAAGTATAACTTTTAAAACTATTGAATGCTTCAGATTCATACATTTTCATTACAAAAGAACAACGAATAATATAATCGAATTTACTCCTGGGATCATCACCATATGTTTATAGCTAAGAGCCATCTCAATCAGCCAGGGAAAACCTGGGAAACCAGGGAAAATCATATTCGCTTACTGGATGTATTTTAATAAACAAAGTCAACACATATAATATACCTATGATTTACTTTGCACCTTCTTTATTAATAGAATCTATACTAATATTATAAGTAATATTAACTCTATCTGTCTGCCTGTCTGTTACGTTTTCACGGCTTGATGGCTGAACCGATCAAGATGAATTTTGATATGATGGTAAATGGGACCTTGGAGCAAAACATAGGGTACTTTATTAAAATAAAAATAGAAGGGGGTAAAATAGGGGTTGAAAGTTTGTATGGAACGTCCTTCGTCCGCCATTTTTAAAAGCTACAGTTTTACTATATTTTTTTTTATAAATCATAAAAAAAATACGAAATATAATGTGATTCAAGAATTTTTAAAATTCAACCCACAAAAAGGTAAAGTAGGGGTTGAAAGTTTACATTGATTTCTATTTGATAGCGTCCGCTAGTATATTATAAAGTGGTAAAGTTTGTGGTGTTGTAGGGGGTAATCTCTGGATCTACTGAACCAATTTTAAAAACTCTTTACCACTAGAAAGCCACGTTATTTGTAGGTGAAAACGAGGGGTGTCGGTTAGTACAATATATTTGTAGCATATTATCTATGGTTAGCGAGTTCATTTTCGGAAAGCGACCGAGTTATCCAATAGCACAATTATTGATCCACTGGACTTCGCAGAGCCTCGGTAAACACCGCGAGACTAAATACACCAGAGTTAGTTTAAAGTGTGTTTAAAATTTTAGATCCACTTAAATTTTGAGGTGTCTATAAATAATAAAGTCCCCTTAGAAGCTAAGTAAGATTATTTCACTTTCGTGGGGTAGTCTTGAAGGCGCCTTTTTTAATAAATACGCGAACTCTGTTAATTAAGTGCTACTTTGAGAATATAAGAGACCACTATATAAAACTCTTCTTATAACTTTGACCTGAATACTCGGATTGCAATGAAAAAGCTATACGCCGTAGGTGCTTGAATCAGTTCGAATAATAATAAATTGAAACGTAAAAAGCTATCCGGTATGAAATCAAGGCCACTGTTGCGCGGCAGTTACAATAGATATCAAACTTTCTACAATGAAGTCGCCACTTTTTACCTTGAACAGATAAAATTAAATTCTACATGAAGTCTACTTATTAAAACATATATTTAAAATGAGTAAATATCATTTTACATAATATAACGTTGAACATAATATATTTTTAGGATTAAAAACATTTTCTGAAAACTCTTAATTTTAGTAAACAGTTAAACTAAATTTAAAAATAATTCTTTAAGAGTCTATCATGAATAACCGCTGTATTTCATTTTAATAGCGAAATATCATCACGTTTTTTTTTAAATAGGCACATTTATTTCATATAAAATTTTCGTTCATGTATATACTCGTAATATATATATTTCATTAGTATTCTACTATATATATGTATACACATCGCTCGGCCGTAGTACGCTCTCCCTGTACGAGGCAACACACACAAAGCCAGAGAAGTACGGGATATATACGGGATACGGGATATTCGACAATCTACAGCTACCACCGTTCGCTCATAGATTACATACATACCTGTGTACCTAATTTGTTTCTAGTTACACATATTCTACAATAATACGGCTTGTGCTATTCTGTAAATTTTCGTGTCTAGCAATAAACATTCTCTAGTGCTATCGCTTGCCTTAATTTCGTCACACTTAGTTGAACTTCTTCTTGGATATAAAATTAACCACCACCCCGGTGACCAAAGCGTCATCAGTCCTGACTGATGCATCAAGTTATATATATCCTAAGTGTTGAAATTCCTCAATTTAAAGTATACGTTAAAAGTATAAATTAAGTACTATTTAGTGTTTAATGTTAGTAAAAAATTTGACTACGCTAATCCGCTTATTGCGCGTTCAGTTACGTTTTTAATTGAGACAGCTTCAGAACTCGATCACTGTAACCCACTACAAAACTCAACACCGTTCTCGAATCAGATGGAATTATTCGAGCGCGAAGAGCTATCCGCGATAAAAACAATACTCGGCCAGCTTTATTCAGCAACTACACAATAGGTATCAATGTTTTCAACCCCAAGTCAAACAATGCTACAATAATGACTCCTTCTGATTTTTCAACCATATACCACAAGTATACACAAGGTCGAATAGGTATTTTTATGTACGTGAATATGTCTTAAAAAATATTTTTAGTGAGACAATTCAAAAAATTAATGACAACAAAAAACTTGATACAGAAATTAGGTACATGATTGAACGAGCTACTCAAGATCAATTCAATGATATCAATAAAACACAACATGACCGAGTGAATCAGTGCCGGTAACGTAAAATAATTAATGCCGTCGAATGGATCAGCAATAGTAAATATTAAGTAGCGTATGTATTTTAAATAGTAAACATTACACAAATTCACGTAAAACATACGGCCATCTCTATGCCATAGTCACACTTCATATTTTGTGTACTAGATTGGTTTGTACTGTGCTACGATTTTTGGCTGGTGGGAGGCTTCGGCCGTGGCTAGTTACCACCCTACCGGCAAAGACGTACCGCCAAGCGATTTAGCGTTCCGGTTCGATGCCGTGTAGAAATCGAAAGGTGTGGGTGTGGATTTTCATTCTCCTCCTAACAAGTTAGCCCGCTTCCATCTTAGACTGCATGATCAATTACCATCAGGTGAGGTTGTAGTCAAGGGCTAACTTGTAAAGAATAAAAAAAAAAAGATCATGCCTAATGGAAAGCGATAAAGAAATGAGGTCTACGTTTAAAGCGGATTCAGAAGATGCCAATTCACTGTTGTCTTGCAGGTGCAAAAAATACGTGGCAGGAAACACTGACACCGGAACCACATCTTGTTCTCCTACTGTTCTTATTAGAAACGTCGAGATGGAATGTCCTCAGCAATAACTGAAAACGCTGAAACAATACACAATATATTATTGTTCCTTCACCTAATAAAGGATGAACAAAAAATGTAGATGTACTCGTACGTGTAGAGTGAAACACACAAACAATCCATATTAGAGAACAAAATGGATTTAAACTAATAATCCTCTAACGAGAAAAGACAGATCCTAAAAAAAACAATAATTAATAGTGATGATGATTACGATTTCACACGTAATCTTACAGCCAGCAGCAAATAAATGGTCAACCTTTAATACAATTATGAACTGTATTCAGCGAATTGTTAAAACTTTCCCACGGGATGTAACCACGGAAACTGCAGTTTTATAAAAGTTAACTGGACTTTTTGAAAAGAGAATTCTCTAACAACAAACAAAAGACAAGACTGGTGCCAATCCGAAACTTGCGAGTAAGGTGCACGCGTACCGAATAATGGTTTATTATCGATACCTAGATACAGTTCATGACCGGACTGTCCCCCCCTTTCCCCTCTCCCCTCTCCCCTCAAGCCTGCACCATACCGTGCACTTGGCGTACAGCCAGCACAAACACTAATTCGTTGACGTCGTTACATAATTGCTTCGTTTTTGCTAACCGGCCAAGCTTGCTGCATTTCAAATCCTCCTCGACACTTTCCGACTACACCTCACAATAATAGTTCCCGTGGAATGCTAGGTAATTATTAGATTTATATCAGTTATCGTTTCTTTTTAAGACCTTGGCAGTCTGGTATGCTTTTTGTCTGGTAATTTTAGCTTATTTGATTGTAATTTTTTTTCTTTAAACGAATGACTACGTAAATTTGGAAAAAAAATATGCACATTGTCTACCTTTTCGTCGAGAAGTCCATAATGAAGCGGGTGTCAGCACATTCTACGAATATATTGTCCACTGTGGATTAATGATTGGTCCCAGGGCTCTCCTCATTCGAGAAAAAAATTTTCAAATCAAGTTAACAGTTTTGTTACCGCTTTTCAGACGCTGAAGTTAAGTTATCATGTACAGCAACTTATAGGAGCCTGAGCTCGATATACTCTTTTTTTTCTAAATGGTCTGGTGAGTACGTGGCTAGATACTACTCTACCATCAAAAATGTACCCTGAATTGTCTCAGTATGATGCCCCTAAACCAGTGAGGGTTATATGGTAAATAACCCATACTACAAGTTGCCAAGATAATATAGAATGCATCGTCACTCACAATGTCAAATCCCAATCATAATAATCGAAAGCGAAATCGAAATCGAATCGATCGAGAAATCGAAAGCGGTCAACGAGATACAGGGACGTCTTGAAGACCTGCAGAGCCTCTACATGTCAAAACCCAGAAAACCCAGTCCAGCGTTGTACACCGACTTCAAAAAAAGGAGGAGGTTCTCAATTCGACAAGAATTTTTTTTTAATGTTTATTACCTCATAACTTCGTCACTTATTGACCAATTTTGAAAATTATTTTTTTGTTTGAAAAAGTATACTTTTAAATTGGTTCTATTTCAATTTCATGAAAATCGATTTGGTAATTTTGTGTTAAAATCAAAATAACTGAAATACGTCTTTGAAGTCGGTTCCTTTTTTGTTAAAAAGATTATCATGATTTAAAAACTTTGCAATTTTTAAGACGTTTTACAACTATTTTTCTTGTTGATGTTTTATAGAACCTTGTACACACCACACTAATCAAATAACAACGCAAGCAGATTCATACACAGCAGATTTGACCGCAATAACTATGCCAAAATAAACGCACGACTCATCCTTACGACGACGCGCCCTAGTAGAAACTACGAGATAAGTTTCACAAATCCAAACCCCAATTGATTATAATTAAGTTAATATTGGTGACATTTATCGATAAATTTCGCCACAAATATTTGAAATAGTTTTAAATGAGGCGTAAAACAATAGTGCAATTAGTGGCATCATTAAACACCGTATAACAATATTATAAATTTCAACCTCGTGACTGGCGCACCACATAAGTTCATTCCGCAACTCACAGCCACCGCAGAAAGAGAATATTAATTTTCCGAGCTGGCGGCCTTTAATTATGACGAACAACTTTCGGACTCTCACATTACATGCTAACGCGCGGTTTAAACTTCGCTTAAGAGGATCGTGGGGCAAAGTTTTCTCACAAAAAGCGCTTTTCTGCTCGGAAACGTTCTCGGGTTCTTTTTTGCGATTTCATAAAACTTATTTAATATTTATTTTTACTTCTATATGTCATTGATGATGATGTCATAAAAATACGGTCACACGTTTCATTACTGACTGTGCCATGTGGTTTCAACCGCATGGATGCCGTTCCTTTAAGTACCACGGGAAAAAAGTAATGTAGAAGAAGCTGTGTAATAATTCAGATAATAATGTATGTGTCTGTTTGAAATTTCACCCAGAATTATTCCAACCACGTGTTTGATAAACAAATAATATAAAATACAAGCGGACGCCCGCGACTTCGTCCGCGTGAAACTCGATGTAAACTTTCAACTACCCCTACCCTGAAAAATAAATAAATATTTCTAATGCCGGATCTTAGACAAATAGCACATAAATTATACGAGTACTCGTATGAAAAATCTCTACGCACTATTGTGACAAAACACGGGCGTGTATTATTTATATTTAATCTTAGTTTGAATAATTTTAATAATTAGTCTAAACTGATTTTTTTTATGCCACACAGGCTTTCATATACATATATCTACACTACTACTACAGTTAAAATTTGCATTATTTCTTTAAGTTTTCTATGTGTATTAACTTTTAACGTTACTACTCGTAGTTTGTTCGCCGTAACTCCTTATACTTAGACAAGAAGAAATTTCCGGACAAACGTTACTCATTCATAACTTTATCCATTACAGTAAAAGACTTGCAGATAAAAAGAATGTACCACTGTTGTAATTAACGCTAATTTTGAATATTATTTAATCGGAATTAACGTTTTTGAAGCTCAAGTTCCAATTTACAAGTGTAATTGAAATAATTGAATTAATACTACACTAAAATTATTAAGTAATTAATTATATCAATTTAATTACGGGTACTGCATATAATTAGTTTTCTCTTAAATGCTTATTAAATTGACATTACCTTTAATAACGGCCCTCTCCACGGTTCATAATAAGAAAGGGAGTATCGAGAATGGTTTGCCAAGACTTTGATGAGTTTACCTAATTAAGTTTACCGGCTGTGTTTCTCTAATAACTCTCTAACAACTCTATTCTGATGATAAATCAGAGTCAGCCCTACTACATCATTACACTACACCCGCGACTTAGCGACTGTCACCCGCGTGGAATTCACTTTTCACAAATCCCGCGGGATCCATGGATTTTTCCGGGATGAAAAGTAGCGTGTTCACCCAGGGTATATCTTCAATTTAAATTGCAGTCAAATCGGTTAAATAGTTGCGGCGTCAAATAGTAACAAACATCCATAGAAACTTTCGCGTTTATAATATTAGTAGGATGTCCAACTTGAGTCTACTGAATTTTTAGTCTGTTGTATAATGTAAAATATTGAATTGCTGTACCCATGTGTATCTGGATACTGGTATATGAGATCGTGGTAACAATTGAGTTTCGTTTATAAGTATCCACGTAAACCAAGTATTTAACGGTATTCAAACATAAGGAAATGGTTCTAATTTATCTCTCGAGACTTGACCCACATAATCCAAGTTAAATAAAAGCTTTTTAGAAACCGTATACAACCCAGACAAGCAGGGGCCCAATATAAAAACAACTCGTATGTGAATACTCGTAGCATATCCAGCTACGGCGTAGCACAAGCATTATTTTTCCTAACTACGCTATTCGTCAATAATTTACGAATTATACTGATGGAAATAATTTTCTTATTCGTATTATGATGTTGAAATACTGACTGTTTTATTTACTTGGGACTGTATGATGAATCTGGAAACGTCCATAAACATTTTTCGTAAGATGCCCCACACTGCAGTTCCACTATGCTGGTTTGCCAGAACCTCATTTGCTAACGAGATGGTTCAAAACTTAATCGAGCGTTACTCCATTGCAAGTTGGCGGGTACATTAATTATGTTCTCGTGGAGCAGCTAAATGATTTATTAATTAATCGTATTAGCGAGAAATTTGTAGGTACACACTCTTAAGAGAATAATTTATTACTCTACAAATTTTGAATTAATTTACAAATTGAAACGTCATGTGATGATAGCATTACCTTACTTTACGATATCTTTACTAATAATTTAAATATTGAAAGATAAATTTAGGTAATTAAAATCGATGTATCAAACAAAATATTCAGACCAGAGAGTCACCTTAATTTTTTGTTAAATCTTTTTTTTAGAATATTGTCACTATTTTGTACGAGTACTCACAGTAATAAGATATCAGTAATTCAAAATTAAAGAATGTATGTCTTTTTAAAAATATCCATTGCGTTTTATATTGAAAGACGGATACAGATAAATATTAAATGAAAAATAACCTTATCTAAATACAAAATCAGCCTTTTAGCCGGCCAATTTGATTGAACGCAATTTAAAAGATCAGCGTCGAATGGAGCAATTGAATAATTTTATGAATGATCAGCATTTCAAAAACTCGGGATTTAATTAGAACGAACCCCTAAAATTTCGACACTTGCCGCGTCCGGCTTCTGCCGTATTTATCTAATCATATAGTTCAAGTTCCTCCTTTTAAAGTACTTTAGCGTTGGTCATATTGCCAATATGAAATGAATTGACATCTTGTCGATAGTCGTATAAGTCAATAGTCCTTGGATATGTACGAAATGTTTTGGTTCCAGGTTCCTGATTCGCATTATAAGTTAAGTAAATGTCTTCTAGCTATCATTTTCCCCGCCACTTACACTTACAACGTGAGTCAAGACAAGATTGAAGGCACTTTTGACACTGAGACAAACTTGCTTCAGTGTATAATGCATCTTTACTTACCATTACCATACTTTACTACGAGTATACCTGATAACTAACATAAAAAAAATTGACTTCTTGTCGATAGTCGTATTAAGTCGCTAGTCCTTCGACAATTGGACATGTACGAAATGTGTTGATTCCAGGTTCCTGATTCGCATCATAAAGTTAGGAAATGCCTTCCAGCTGTCATTTCTCCATCATTTTAGTGAGTCAAGTCAAGATTGAAGGCACTTTCGACTTTCATCCAAACGCTAATCTATACCTACCTGTTATCGAGTATATAAAAGTTAACCTACTTTTCATACTCTAGTATTTACTCTCTAGATTAGTTTCTCTATGAAATTTATAAACTTGCTTCAGTAATTATTCAACGATAATGCCATTGAATCTATAAACTAGGGGTAGTTTATAGAAGTCAAATATTCAATTTTCGTTTATCATTCATTCCGTTTTTCCATTGAGTTTCTGTATCGAATACGATAAAACTTTAAAACAAAAAAAAATTGTGTTCAACTCACCGTACGTACGAGTATACCGGCAATTTTTCAAGTTGACATCCATTTACTAGAGGAAGAAAATTGCTTGTTTCATATTCTAAATTATGACGTAAATACCTATGTTATTATTTTAATTATGTAATCACGGTTCATTTGTAAGATTACTAACTTATCAAAAGGTCTGTAATAATTTAGAAAATAGGACGAGAAATTGAAAATATACTTAATTTTACCTACCAATTGATATACCGTTGCAATTTAAATTATATATAATAAGAAAATTTCTCTCCTTAGCCTTGGCAGAGCAGTCGGGAACGTCAATTATCGTTATTTTGCAGATTTATAATACACGAGTATCTCCCAACGACATTTTATACTATAGATATGGTACGTATCACAAAATCAATGCAAAAAGTGAAGCATATTTAGGTTCTCTACTGAGCGCACACACACAATTTTGTGTTTAATTTCATTATACATTTATGTATATAAGTGTTTAAAATTCCTAAACACACAACTCGACATTGTATAAGTATATTTAGGTATTATTGGTTTGAAAAAGTTTCGTTGTTTACTATGCGATTCAATGAAATTAAGACAGTTAGCCGCTTTTGTTCGCCTCAGTTTGGACGCGCTAGTGACATATCTCTATTATAAAATCTTTGGTATCTCCTCTCGAATGGCTAATTTTCTGGAGCCAATGTATCCAAGGGTACACGTGACCTTAACTCTTCGCAGGACGACTACGTTCAATACACGTGTTCATATCTACTTGAAGTAGAACGGACTCGTTAGTACATAATGCAGTTCCAGCATTCTCGACATTTTCCTCTAGCATCACATCTCGAGAATGTCTAGCAAGAGTAATGTGGGTTTTATCAAAGTAAGCATGCTTTTCCATCACAATTGAATTTGTTCAATATGTTTTATTTCGTTCCATTCGTGGGCTCCGCACTTTCCAGTGTTATATGTTTATCTAAGCACTTCAACTGAAACTACGTTATATTTTGGTGTTTGTTTGGGGCGACATCTTCTAAGGTGACACTCGAATTGTTTTCAGTTGTAAGTCGATGCTTGAGATGGTATTTTTTTAGCCAAAATTCAAACATAACTATATTTCTTTATTATTATTTACAGGTTAGCCCTTGACGACATTCTCACCTGATGGTAAGTGATGATGCAGTCTAAGATGGAAGCGGACTAACTTGTTAGGAGAAGGATGAAAATCCGCACCCCTTTTCGGTTTCTACACGACATCGTATCGGAACGCTAAATCGCTTGGCGGTACGTTTTTGTCGGTAACAAGCCAGGGCCGAAGCTTCTCACCAGCCAGACCTGGACCAATTAAGAAAATCTCAATCGTCCCAGCCGGGGATAGAACCCAGGACCTCCATTTTGTAAATCCACCGCGCATACCACTGCGCCACGGAGGCTGTCAAAACCACACTAAACTACAGAAAACATACTACACTAACTACACATTATTGTTTTTCATAAACATATCTACGACTATAGTTTCTAAACAGCGTTGATGATGCTTTCAGTAATCCGATATGATATTATATAAACTGAATATTTAACAAAGAATAATTTTTACTATACAGCTTCAAAGAGTGAACTTGGATGAAGGAGGTGAGCGCCAAAAATGTAAATGGAAACAATTAACACCGTGAAGAGTAAGCCAAGAGTAAGTCACTTCACCTTTATTTGTAAACCCAAGCGTTTCTCTAATTTCGCTGTAGGTTCTACCAAGATGCAAAAATTTGTTACGGTGGCGTTGAATCCCTGGCTATAATTTAAGCGTATTTTGATTCCGTAATATATTAAGAATCCTTCGCTTCAATGCATGCGGTCGTGGTAATAATATTTTTCATCTTCGTTTACTTTCAAAAGTTACTTTTAATGTATCATCATCATCATATCAGCCGATGGACGTCCACTGCAGGATATAGGCCTTTTATAGGGACTTCCAAACATCACGAGACTGAGCCACCTGCATCCAGCGAGTCCCTGACACTCGCTTCATGTCGTCAGTCCACCTGGTGGGGGGTCGACCAACACTGCGCTTACTAGTGCGGGGTCGCATTCCAGCACTTTGGAACCCCAATGTCCATCGGCTCTTCGAACTATGCGCCCCTCCCATTGACACTTCAACTTCGCAACTCGTTGAGCTAGTTCGGTGACTTAGGTTCTTCTGGGGATCTCATAATTTCTGATTCGATCACGCAGAGATACTCCTAACATAGCTCGTTAAGCTCGTTCCATCGCTCGCTGTGTGACTCTGAGTCTTCTTATGAGGCCCTTAGTTAGCGACCAAGTCTCGGAACCATAGGTCATCACTGGCAACACGCACTATTCGAAAACTTTTCTGACTTTTGTGATGTCTTCAGGCAACCAAATGAAAATTTACAATAACAATTTCATTATAATTTCACTGCAATATTAAGCTTTCGTCTTACTCATGCTCATTTTTAGACCCACACATTGAAGTTATTGAGGTCATCCAGAGACTCTGCAATAATGACCACATCGTGGGGAAACCGTACTTGAGTGATGCGTACCGGAAAGCGCAGTGTTGGTCGACTCCTCACTAGATAGGCCGAGATGCGTGATCGTATCAGAAAGTGCTGGAATGGCGACTCCCCACTAGGTAAACCGAAGATATCAAACGGGATGCAGGGAGCCGCTGGATGCTGGTAGCTCCAGACTGTTATGTTTGGAAGTCCAGCAGTGGACGTCCATTGGCTGATAATGATAATGATTAAGCTTTACTTTTAATTATCATTTGATTTAACGCTGCTAAAATACACTTTATCGTATTATGTATGTAAGTGTGACGATTATCTAAAACGCTTTTACGAGTGGCGTGTAAAATGTGTCGTGCAAAAAGTGGTGGCCTGTCAAATCAGGGTTAGAATAATAAGCAGGTCTTAATACCGCAAAAAATGTTATATCTCGAACGAATATTATATAGCCAGCTTCAGGCAGCTTTGCGGTTAATACAGTGACAAAAATAAGCCACATGTACATTATAAACGGTGATAGTTTAATAGGGATAAAAAGTCACATTTCGTAATTAATTTATTAGTTTGGAAAGGAGATGGTCCAAAATTGTACCCTAGCAGAAATAAAAGAAAATATTTTTTTAACTTTTTTTGATTATACAAATCTACGAATTTTCTTTCATTATTTTGAAATAATATTCATTATCTCCCAAGAAATGCAACATTATTAGGGGTAATTATGGATTGATAGCGTTTTCAATGCAGTAATCGATTTGACGTTTGCTGTCAATTTTCATGTCATAGTTTCTGTATGGGCGCCATCTTGATATAACTCAAAAACTTGGGTTTTAATTTTATTTATTTCTTTCTATTTATTTACATTTATTCACTTTAATAAATTTTAATAAGAACCTTGTATTTTTTAAATTTTAATGATACCTACGGGGACAAGATTGGACTAGAAATGGACCATCTCCTTTCCATCATGGGATTGTTTGGTGATCATTTAAAGCAATAAAATTGTAAAAAAATAAAATATGTACTTCAAACACGTGTGAACCGATGTGGGTGATATTCGGCAAAGATAATTACAGTTTAGTAATAAGGCTTTTATCTCACTTTTCAAGGGAACAACATCGGTAAAAAATTAGGTCAACTTTGGCTTTCAGACAACATTTTAAGAATGTTATATTAAAAAATCTATTACCATATTTAATTTACATTAAATTCATTTGAATTCTACAAAAAAATATAATATAAAACAGTCATCAAGTTGAGTTTATATCCAATAATTGTTCCATACGAAACTTCTACCATCAAAGACTGGACCCTGGCTGAAAAATGACACCTCATTAAACAAAACAGTTGTACCACACTGTTGAGGTTACGTTGGACAACTTGCATTAACAATATTTTATTCTAGAGATAGGGCACCAAGTAAACACAAAACTGTGCATGTGTGCGCTCAGTGGAGTCGCTAAATTCTGATCTCTTTCTTTCACTTCACTTATTGATTTTTTACTTATTGATGTTTTTAATTTTACAAAAATACTGTAATAATAATGTTTAAGCTCTTAAATAAACACAAAAAATGTCAGACTAACCTTTTAAACAAACACTTACATTTTTTTTATTTATACAGATAGATGTGTAACTATGTATGAAAGTATTCAAACTTTAAGCAGAGATACGGCAGCTGAAGCAAACGATACATAAATCAGCAGGAAACTTTACAAATTGTCGTGTCGACACTTCCCGGGAAGGAGACGTTGATAAAAAGTTGACTTTAGCCAACGACATTTTGTACTATAGACATATTACGTGGCTACGTGCCTACAAAATCATTGCAAAAAATGATCCTAATTTTGCTATACTGAGTGCACAAATATAGTACGAGTAGTAGCGGCGCTAAAGAGTAACATACATTCAAGTAAACATCCATACAAACTTTCGCGTTTAAAATATTAGTAAGTATTAGGATACTTGGACGAAATATGGTCGGAGCCTTTTAGAAAACCGTGACGTAAAGTCTTCTTCTTTCGTTCTTTACTTATCTACCTATTGTAGGAAAATGACGAGAGGTTTTAATAAGGTGTGGCCACAGTATCTTTATTATTCAGTTTCTCTACTTCCTGTAGGCAGTACACAAGTTTAATACAATTTCTAGTTCTTTACTTGTGTTACAGCCGCGTTTTGCCTTACAAAATTGCCTAACTTCCCCTTCAGATAAGGGAAAAGCTTGTACTTGCTTGAAAAGCTTAAAAAACTCACGTATAACACGAACAAGGATTGAACCTTAGATTTGAGAATAGCTTTGGAGGTTACCTATAGACTTAAATATAAAGAAAACTGAAAGTAACGCACAAATTACTTGAAACTTACTTTGTCACAATACGGATTAATGGAGAAACAACAGAAGACAACAGTAATTCCATTTCCCCGAGTTATGTTATAACGTCAAACACATTTAACTCGACTCGTGACATAGGTAGCGCCTAACTGCCCACTAACATTTTCTCAAATTAAGATACGAAGGTTCTAGAGAGCGGTTTCAACGATCGACATAGTATTATAAATTTTAGATTGAAACTATATAAATACACATCACTTATTTAACATAATTTAAAGCTTAAAACTAAAAGAGTAAATAACAGAATTATAGTTATACGGTTCTTGTTACAGGTACGAATAGTAGCTGAGATAAATTGTGTATTCATGCGAAGTCAATCTATGGTATTTAAAATGTATAAGATTTTAATATTGCTATGGTCACTATAAGTTGTCGTTAGGTTAGCTAATTTCGTAATAACTTGAGACGGAAAATCCCTTAATTATGGACTGAATAAAGTAATCGACTTAGTACTACATGGATCTTACAACTTTTTACGGTAATGAGAATTGCTATATTTTACAAGTGTTGTTTTTGATAGTATGATATAGTTACATTGATTTTGACGGACAACCTAAATTAATTGAAGTTTTAAATAATTTAAAAATTTACGAAAAATTATATAAATGTCTTATCTTTGTGGGAATGGAGTTTCAAAAACGTCGTTCTGGAATCTGGAGTAGTGTGATAATTTTCATCAATTTGCTAATATCAAGTTTCCAACTTAAGTTTGTTCATCGCATTAATAAATCAGACATTAGACATAATCATTTAGCAACGCCTGAACGATCCTAATTAATCGTTTAATATTTCCAAATCACGTTTGACTACCTAGATAAGCACACGTTGCAGTCAATTCTATTAATAAAAGTTTATATTTGTAAGTAGATATAGATCCCGCTGGAAAGTAGGTCACCATGAGTTTACTGCGAGCGACGGCGGGGAATGCTTACAGAAAATGATCGTTTGTTTCTCCGCAGAAAACGCCCTTTCTGAAAAACGGGTGCGAGATTCATAATTACTAATTAGCTGTTCTTATACTTCAAGTGCAGACTGTTTTGTTTTACGCTTTCGATTTAAAAGTGCACCGGAGACTTGCTGGGAAAAATATTTCTTCAAATAGACACATTAAAAAATATTTTTGCATCATTTTAATATCTTTAATTATTTAATTGTTCCAAATGTCCTGCAAAATTATAGATTTACGAGTAATGATACGGTGGGTAGACACTGATATAGTATTGTGGCAACTAAGTTGCCCTTAATTGAAAATTTTTCGTAGCAACTCTTACCCCACGGCTCTAACTCTAACCCGAAAATGCGTTAGGTACTGCGCACAATTAAACTTACTGGCCGCTTATTGTACGTAGATTTATATTATTGTAATGATTGTCTGTGACGCACTGTGTCTGTAAATATAAACGTACCTATAATAGACGTTGCTCAACTGTAAAGCACATATGAGAGCAGTGTTGAATTCCTCACCATAAATTAAACATCACAATTATGATCACAGGTTGCTTGAATTTCAAACTAGATATTGAGGAACGTCTGTTATTTTACTGACTAAATCTCCTGAAGATGATTATCAAATAACATAACAGGAAATTCTATATCGTTGCCAAATAACAGAACATTCTCATGACTTACTGGCATGACTTTAGCCACAGCACACAAAACAAATACGAGTATGTGTGCACTTTCAATTCTCCGAGTCTCAGTCTTGTGACAGTATGTCTAACGATACAACATGAAAGAGATCGGAAAAAGTGCCTTGGAGAGCTTCTTAAGGTGGATTGGCTACATAGAATGTCTTAAAAAACAGCTTTCTTTTTTTCCTAAATAACGTTTTTGTATTATGAAACAGGCTAGGTTTGACCACGATCTCATCAGCTGGTTTGATGTGGTGGTAATAGAAACCGCTTACCTAATGTCAGCCACTGACGATCAAGTAATCTCACTCACAATAATAATGCAGCTTTAACGGCTTGACGTCCGATAAAACTGATCGTGTGTTGGTCGCGATTGGCATGGTGTCATGCTCATCGCGACCAACACACGATGAGTTTTATCGGTTGTTAAGTCGAGCCGAGCGAGCTGCAGGCATGTGAGATTACTTAATCGTCAGTGGCGGTATATAGAGGTCCGTTCACTCAATAGTACCCAACCCCCAAAGTTACCCAAGTTATAAGAATCGGGAAACAGATTACGGAAGGGAATTCTTTACCTTAGTCGCAATGTTAGGATTGTCAATGACACATGGTGTAGAAGAATCTGAATTAGAAACGACCTTCAACCATCTGCTTATTGAATCAAAATTTTAATGTTAAAAAAATATGCTGCAAGTAGGTTGCCTCAAAAACTCCTGACCAAACTGTCATTAACGATAGTTAATAATGGTTTATAATAGTTTGGCTTACTAATACGGATCTTAGAATAGACGAAAACGATTGTATAAATCGCCGAAAATGCGTAATCCTGCGTAATGTAGACAAATGTGAAAAAATCTGTGTGACAAATGTAGACAAGAAAATCAACAGAAATTATACGTATGCAAGGGCAGCCACATTGCAACAATCCTTACAGACAAGTAGTCAATGAAAGGATCTATGGAGGGGCACTTTCTCTCCATAGATAAGGTTTCGCGGCGACAGTGAGACGGTAGCACAGGCTGGCGGAGGAAGCGATCGTTCCACCGCAGGAAACTTTGCCCTGCGACGCCATGTCGCTCTTTCCGGCAGGGAGCGTCTTCGCGGCCGTAAGCAATTTGCCTTTCTTACACTTACACCGGACGAATTCAATTTTATCGAATATCGATAGAGGATATTAGAATAATAATTTTGCTGGTTTGAGAGCATTTTAGAAAACTAGTAAATTTATCTATTTCAATTATATCTACTATCTGAAGTTGTAGAGCTCTTAGTAACAGAATTTGTTCGGGGAAGTATTTAAAAACCACTATACTAAAGCCAAACTCAATCTGGAATGTTATCAACAAATAAATTAAAAATGACAGTAAAAATCGCTAGTCATTTTACACTTAAGTAATGATGATTTTAATTAACTTGTTCCTAAATTAATGCCACTAATTTTGATTGATAAACTTAAAACAATTAGACATAGTTAATATCCTTAAATAACATTTTATAAAAAAAATCATGTAGGTACTTATAATTTAAAATAAATAAAATGATAGGCGTTTTCTACCTTCACTTTTAATTTGTTTGTTGATATACATTCCATATCGAGTTTGGCTTAATACACACATCAAAAAAGTATGTAAAAAAAGAAAGTCAAGGTGTCTTGGTGAGGAGGTGACTATGGGGTTTCGACCTCGTCGACAGGTATGATATGAACAATTGTTGGCAAAAGTCCTCATAAAAACATGAGTTCTTGGAAATATTATACGAACTAAAAAATGTAAACTGGTATATAGATACAACCCCGTTAAACTTTTGTAGTAAAAAACACTGTTACTGTTACTAAATCTTTTATATTACTTCCAGTTTCATAAGTTAAGATAAACTCTACTTTTGCTGTAGGTATATCTAGGCCACACAGATAAGTAGGTCAACTATAAGAGAAACCTCGAGCCACAATACGGGGACGTTAGCGAGACCTTCCCGTCGTGTTGCTGGACAAAATTATTATTATTTCTTTATTAATTTATTAATCCGTTAATCCATATTTATTAATTTTCATTTATTAAGGATGACTTAAATTAAATGGATGCTGATTTAGCCTATAAGTGGGACATGCAACGCCCCTAGAAGTCTCAAATCATATTATTTTTGACTTATTTTGTATACAACTATGGCGTCCTAATAAATAAATTTTGTTCATCATTCCCATTGTCAAATTGATGATTGATTTGATTGATTTTTTACCTATGATCGTCGATTCGGACGAATTCTACGACGCCTGAGCCTTTAGATATAATTTAAATTTAGTATATTTTCTTTTTAATTTTTATAATATGTAGTTATAGATTTTTAGGTACGTAGTTTTAATATTATTGTAAAACTTTATAAAATTGAATAATTGTCAAATTAAATTAAAATATTTTTAGTTATTCTCACCCACAACACGGGGACTTTAGCAAGGCAATCCTTCAAGGTGTTGCGGGACAATTTATAATTAATTATTTAGCAATATTTAGTAGTTCATTCAAGTTGTCAAGTTAAATTAAAAGGTTTTATTTACTCCCAACCACAATACGGAGATTTTAACTAATGAAGCAAAGCTTTTCATTGTGTTGCCGGACAAGTTGTATTTATTTATTCATCCGTAATTTAATCATTCCAGTTGTCAAATTAAATTAAAATGTTTTCCTCTATTCCCAACCACAACAACACAACCTTAGCGAGGCAAATATGCATGGTATGGTAGGACCAATTATAATTATTTATTCATCCGTATAAAGTATATAATTCCAGTTATCATATGAAATTAATAGATATTTAATTACTTCCATCCAGATTACGTAGATGTTAGCGAGGCAAACCGTCAAATCAGTGCGCGGGACAAATTGTTATTGTTTATTAATCCATATTTAGTTAATCATTTCAGTTGTCAAATTAAATTAAAAGGTATTTAATAACTCCCAACCACAATACGGTCATGTTAGCGAGGCAAAAATTCTCATAGTACTGCAAAAGTAATTTAATTAATTAATTCCACATGACACATTAAATTATTTTTTTTTATTTATTCCACATTTGGTTAATAACTATAGTTGTCAAAATTAATAAAAAGATTTTTTTTTACAAGTTAGCCGCCCTTGACTACAATCTCACCTGATAGTAAGTGATGATGCAGTCTAAGATGGAAGCGGGCTAACTTGTTAGGAGGAGGATGAAAATCCACACCCCTTTTCCAGCCAGATCTGGACCAATTAAGAAAATCTCAATCGGCCCAGCCGGGGATCGAACCCAGGACCTCCGTTTTGTAAATTCACCTATACCTATAATCTACGTTACTATTATCTACGTTCTTATTGAGTCAAAAAGTAGTTCTTTGGACTTGTGCATTTGTGATGAGGCCTTTTCAACTAAGAAACATGCATTAATACAATTTAGAAAGTTGCTTTTTGTAAAGGGTTTACTAAACATGCACTACTGTAAATGTGTTACATCTAAATATAGAATAAATACAGAAGAGGAGAATTCCGCTAAATACATTGTTTCTAGTTCTCGCCCACTGGTTCATTTGCGTGAACATACAGTACTATTGTCGAACACAATTAGAAAAAACGTGGTTTAGATACTAAATGGAATTTATGGATAAACCAAGCGTTCACCCAACTATAGGTATTATCGTGTTTTTAGTTATTGGTATTATTCATATATTTTTAGCGTTTGACTACCTACTTCTCTAAAGGCACATCTTTACTAATACTATAAAGCTAAAGAGTTTGTTTGTTTGATTGATTGAACGCGCTAATAAACTACTCAGGAACTACTGGTCCGATTTGAAATATTCATATAAATAGCCCAAATCCAAATAGCTCATTTATCGAGGAAGGCTATAGGCTATTATCCCCATATTAGAACCCCAGAGTAGAAACCGAAAGGGGTGTGGATTTTCATCCTACTCCTAACAATTTAGCCCGCTTCTATCTTAGATCGCATCATAACTCAAATCAGGTGAGATTCTAGTCAAGGGCTAACTTGTAAAGAATAAAAAAAAACTTGAAATTTTGGGACTAAATAGCAAAACCCAACTATGTATAATTATTTGTATAGCACAAAACGGTTATTAAGAAGCTATATACATTATACTAAATACTCGTAGATTTTAGAATTTAGATTTAGAATTAGGAAGTCACTAGATGAAACAATTTTACAGGCATTTGATAAAACTACTAACTCGACAAAAAATCTCCCTTTTTGTTACATGATAACGAACTAGTGAAGAAATAAAAACACAAAAAATAAAATGAAAATTAAGAGGTGCGGCACGCTAGCTAGAGAGTGTGCTAGCTAGTGAGCTAGCGCGGAAATAGCTTATCGTATCCGTTCCGTTACTTCGCTTATAGTCAGAGAGGGGCCCGACATTTTTGGGTCAGCAGTCAGGGTCAATATTTCCCAAAGTATCTACATTGCTCAATATTACCCAATATTCCCTAGATACATTGAGAAATATTATTATAACACCTACCCAAAAATAACGACCAGCACGGCTATTCTCTAAAGATGTTTTGTATAACTCGTAAGTGCGAGTTTCGAATGCACCGCTATCTTTCTCATTCTATAGTTTTTTTTTTTTTTTTCTGTCTGAGTAGGTGCCGATAGCTCCCTGCGGAACCACTACGGCGTCACCGGGGGGGTTGGGCGAGCGCAGGAGCATCGCCTGTTGTGACCCGAAGGCTGAAAGAAAGATAGAGGACGGAACGGCTCTCTAAGGGCGTCTCCTATAAGACTCGGACCTCGGCTTAGGGGGCCATTCTGGAGGAGGTAACCGTGACCTGAGTGAATCAGTCCGGACGCCCCCAAGATCGTGAGTTAGAAAACCCACGTCCGGGTGACGTTAGATATCGGGGACCTCGTCTTCGCCGGCGAAGACGCTGTGTAGCTTGTAATTGTGTTACCTGGGAAGCATTGTCGGTTGTTATGTCATCGTCTGGATCGTAAAGGACGTTCTTGGGACGCCTCTGCTTGCAGTTAGCGTTTAGGTACACTGTAAATCTTTATAGAAAAGCACAACTGTGAGCATGACAGCAAGTTTCACAGTTGTGCTTTTCTATTAAGATTTACAGTGTAGCTACGAGTTTGCTACAAAGCTACGCGTCTTTTTCCACCAAAGCTGGAGAGCTGGGTAATATTTTTGAATAGGTTTTTCATATTTTTGGCAAGCTGATAACTTGTCCTCTACACCTCCTATACTACCCTAACATGAAACGTGAGGCCTGGCAGGGGTGTAATAGGGTTAAATCAACCTATAGTATTATCTCTAAAGTCTGGACATTTCTTTTTGCAAACTAATATATTCTTTAGACAATTTAAAAGTTTAAACTTTAAGATTGTATATTTGATGATTAAAAAACTAAAACAATAATTAATATATACATATAAAAACTATTAAGTATAGTAAAAACTCTTTCTTTAACTTTAAGTCAAGTAAGAAGGTTACAATTTAAAAGCTTTTCGGTATATCTATGGTTAAGCACTACATTTTGATACCTATATTTATAACTATCCCAGCCCACAAAAGATACCTAAATAGTATATTTTCAAGGTATTTTGGGTCATTAATCTTCTTTTCTCTCACTAAACGCCATTTCTTGTGATCACCGAAATGTACAGCGCTTACTTAAGACACCTAATGACGTAGTGCAGATTTAATGAAGATTTCACAAGAGTTCTTCGGTTGAAAGGTTTCAAGGCATAATTCCCGTCTTTTGTTCCCTTTGTCTCGCGGCACGGCAACTTAAAACGCCAACGTGGGCAATACTTGGCGATCTTTGTTAAAAACTTTTTTCTACTAAATGGACATACAAAACAATATTGTGGGCACGTTTATTTAACGCTTTGTGATCGTTGTTTAGGACGGATATTCTTTGTTGTGTTGTGTATTTAATTGGTTTTAATGCTGTGAAAAATGTAGATTAGATATTACAAACATACTGCTGAAATTCAAAACATTTCTGTCTGACAATTAATATTAAAGTTAATTGTTTGAAAATCATCGGCGTGGCTTGCTTAACACCACCTGAGAATTATTACTGAAAATTTCTTAGAAGAAAAAAACTCAGTATACGAGTAGCCTGCGTCACAGGAAACGATCACAGTACCTCTTTTTTTTTGTCTGAGTAGGTGCCGATAGCTCCCTGCGAAACCACTACGCCGTCACTGGGGGGTTGGACGAGCGCAGAAGCATCGCCTGACAAGACCTGAAGGTTGAATGAAAGATAGAGGACGGAACGTCACAGAATCTCGTGATCGGAAACCACATAGGCCAAAGGCTATATTTGATATCAGTGGATAAATCTACTCCTTTTATTTACTCATGACTTTACACGCATCTCTCAAACGAGGTTAATATGAGTTACATTAGTGGATACTTTCAATACCAGTGATTCCGGGAACAATACATCCAGAGCATTTGGTGACCCGACTCCATTTTTCAACCGAACCGTAAATTTACAACGGTTGGCAACCCTTATTGGGGACCACTTTTTCCCTGAATCCGTTACTGCTCTTTACGCTTAAGCGCTCCATTTAATTTTCATGAGGTTTAGATAACTATAATAATGTTTAATTAAATGCCAATAATCACACTAATATTATAAAGGTGAAAGTTTGTGTGTAAGTGTGTGACTAAGTGTGTGTGTGTGTACGTTTGTGCCTCCTTTGCGCTGCAACTACTGAAGTGATTTGGCTGATATTTGGAATGAAAATAGATTTAATTCTGGATTACTGGATGGTCATAGGGTAATTTTCAAACCGGAAAAATCCATGGTTCCCGCGGGATTTGTGAAAAACTGAGTTCCACGCTGACGAGTTCGCGGGCGTCCGATAGTTATCTATATATTTGCATCTTTTCAAAACTAATAATAATTTTAACATACGGATTATAAAAGTAAATAAATTTATGACTACAAATGACATAACTAAAAATATGTGGTTAGTTTATATACCCTAGAACTGGGTGTGAGAGGTATACCAGCAAAATCTCTCTACAACCTGCTTAAAACTTGGCCTACACTAGAACTGCAGCAAGTTAAATTTGAGAACAGGTATCCGACAAAGAAGGATCAATATGGCTGGGCAGGGAGAACAACAGGGGAGTGTACCGGTTTTAAAGTAATTCCTTAACCCTGCTCCCGGGGTCACAAGTCTCGGGATTGCCCGGAGTTTTCTCTCTGCCATACGATAGATCCGGCACACGCGCGGTAAATCCATGGAATGTTAAGGTATTCTTCTCTAACACCTACTGTCCATTTAAAGATGAAACACGTAGTAAAACGGTTGAACACGGTAAGCATTTTTACCACTTTACAAAATCTACTTAAATAACAGATACTAGCTACTTAAGATTCATCGCACGTTTCTCGCTGGAGGCCAGCAGTGTAAGGAAACCTGCATATCTCGAGATAAATTCTGAAAAATGTGTTCCTTCAATCCGCACTGGCGCCACATCTTTAATAATTTCACCTCTATACCGTATATATGTATGTCTGTTCCAAGTATGTGTAAAATGACGATAAAATATCTTTAAAACTATACAAGCTGTCAGTTCGAATTTCAAACTAGCAGCCATAGAGCGTACGGAACATGATAGTGTCGTAGCCGCTCCAAATACAAAATTCAAAATTAATACATTCTTAAATCAGTACGACACGAAGCGTCGCATCAGTAACTTTCAATATTATTCATGAAAAATGGCGTCTTATGTTTTTAAATATTTTAAAAACTGTTAAAAAAAACTAAAGAAATAAGATGGAGTATTTCTTTATTGGTAATTATTGATTATTATATTAATTTACGCAATTGTTGTTTATGCTAAATTTTAAAATACAAATTATGAAAATAATGTGTATATGCTGAGGTGTAGGAGACGCGTGACGTTTTTTATAGCTTCACCACGCTGCTCTCACTCACTCTGTATCGTCTTTACTCTTCTTCTTTCACCTCTCATATTCCCGTTACACGGGGTGTGCTTTTCCAATCAATCGCTTCAAACGCTGGTATGCGGTTTCGTCAGAGAGTCCCAGTTCTTTTATGACTCTTTCCTTTATAGTTTTACCTCATGATTGGTATAAAAAATTTGGCTGTAGTTTTATGCTCGGTTGCCACCTGACAGCAAGCCATAGTGAGTGCAGTCAACATCCCATCAACTCTACAACGTGCAATTGCAAAGAATTCTTTGTAGAGTCAAAATCTCCTGAGGATGCTCCGGTTTCGGGGTGAAACGTACGTAGAGAGTATTTTGTCGGACCTAGGTGACGTTGTCGCATGGGTTCGTCGGCTTTTCGCGGATGATAGCAAAATAAATAAATCATTATATAATCATGATTATAAGCCGAGTCAGCGGGAATAAAAACACAACTGCCTTTTTCACCAGAATTATCGCATATAATCTATTGTATTTATAATACATAAGAATAATCAATGATAATACATGGGTATTTATGCACTTTTACATATAATTATTGACTTTTTCCTCACACCGATCTCTCTTTTGTCCTCTCTGTACCATATATCCTTTCCCTCCAACTCATCGACCCACTACGTCACTCTCTCTGCTCTGATTGGTCAATGTTTCTCTGCGTCGACGCTATTGGCTGATTACAGTAAACTTACGTCTAAAAATCTAACAAATCACATTTAAATAGTTGAAAGAGAATAGCTTAATTAATTTATCTGCTTCCAAATTTACGGAGTATCGACTATGGGATTTGTGGCCATCTTTAACAGAACCTAACAGCTCGGCCATCCTACCTTAAGCGAGTCCCATCGCTTTTACATCAATTTAATACATTAATTATTATTATTCTGAATATATGTTTTCTCTATACTAAATTATCTATCGTGTTAACATAAACTAGACTTTAATAAGCTAATTAGCTAATTAATCCATAACTTTATTATTATGATTACCAAAGTACTTATACAATTTTCTTTGGATAATAAATCATCCTACATTATAATATATGTAAAAAAAAAACAATATACAAGTAAATAAGTCTGAATATTGTTCGCACGCAACTAACTCACTGTACATTTAGTAGATACATAATTATGGCTAAATTTGAATGAGGACACAGCTAGATCTACTCTTCTTCGGTATCATATTCAGACGATTCAGAATCAAATTTTATAGTGAAATTCATCCAAGGATGGATTTTGTCTATAGCCACAATACCTTCGTATCTTTGACCTCCTTTTCGAGTAAGAGGTGTGTCCTCAATCAAAAATCTGTAATTATCGAGCAATTTTACTATGCGGTAGGGACCTTTATATTTTAAAACCTCCATAGTTTCTGTGATTTATCATCATGAGCTACTTGTCTTTCTACTCGCACTAGGTCTCCTTGTTGGTATTGGGTCGCCGTCTTCCTGTGCTTATTATAATTAATGGTATCTTTTATTTGTTGTTTTTTTTTTTTTCATTTTCTCCCTAGCTTCCTGCCTTAAATTGTCCAACTCTACTACTGGAATTCTGTTTAGTGTATCTATAATAACTTTGCTTAGCTTAATAATGTCCTGTTAATAATGTTGAATCCAAACAGCAATTCTCAAGGACTCTTTTGAGTGGTTTTGTGTTTTGTAGTGTTGATACCAACCAGTATATCTGTGATATGGTCGTCCCAAGAATTTCCATCCCCGCCGTGAAAGGTGCGTCTAAAATGGTTCTATTGAACCGTTCAACTTGGCCGTTAGCCCTTGGGGTAGCTTGGGGTTGAATATGCTTCAATCCCGGTTAAATTCCTGTTCACTTACCGCATTGTACACAGGATTCCTACTGAGCGCATCTGCACGAGTCATTCGTGCGCCTGGTCGGTATTCAATAGTGCGGTCGTATTCCTGCAGCTGTATCCACCAGCGTACGGGGAGTAAGGTCTCTTTTGACTAACGTTGCCCTGAGAGTATTGCAGTCTGTTAAGATCTTAAATGGTATTCCAATAAGGTATACTCTGAACTCGCTTAGAGAGGCAATAACCGCCTCTCTTTCGGGTCTCTAATTCTTAAGAGTGTAACTTCCGTTCACCACTCATCACATCTTACGACTAAACTATGAGATTGGCTGTAGTGTTCCTGGAAAAGTATCCCCGCCAGACCTTCTTTGCAGGCACCTGTATACAGTTCTACTCACCCCTTTGGATATAGTGCGATTAAAGGTCGGCTTGTAAGTAATTCTTTTATCTTCTCAAACACTATTTCTTGCTCGTTTTTCAAAGACCATTCGACATTTTTTTTCAAAAAAAGTTGTTAGCGGAGCAGTAATGCGTAACATTCAATGAAACGCCTGAAGAAACCAGATAGACTAAGAAATTAGCATTCCTCGTGTTGATTATTGGATCGCGGGAACCGCTTCGCTTTTTCTACTGCCGGGTCCAAATGCTATCATACCTAACGTCGACTCCCAGAAAATCTATACAATCCAGAAAGAAATGGAACTTATTTAGCTTCAACGTTAATCCACCTTTTATAACAATTGTAACACTTCTCCCAATCGTTATATCCCTTCCTTCTTCTGTAAATTTAGATGATTTTACTCTTTTCGGAGATGGTGTCTTGCTTCTCGATTCTAACGAACTGTAAGCCGCACATTTTCTCTTTCGTAAGCCTTCCATACCAAATCTTTCCCGTGAATTTTCGTCCCTTTCAAGTTGTGGTGAAGACGAATCGTTCTCGGTACCAGACGATGAAAGATACTGTTGCTTTCGTACTTTTGATCGACCTGTCCTTTTTCTTTCACTTAGACGTTCTCTTTTGTTCACACCACCTTGTATCGACTCTTGTCCCGAGTATGTTTCATATTCATCCCGATCAGCCATATCTCCCACTATACTCATTTCCTCAGATTCACTCCTAGTAATCAACAACCCTCCACTTAGGGTTTCATTCCTTTGCTTAGACCCCCACCAAGGATTTTCATCCTATCCTTGGACCTACTCCTACTAAGCAACAACCCTCCACCTAGGGTTTCATTCCTTTGCTTAGACCCCCACCAAGGATTTTCATCCTATCCTTGGACCTACTCCTACTAAGCAACAACCCTCCACCTAGGGTTTCATTCCTTTGCTTAGACCCCCACCAAGGATTTTCATCCTATCCTTGGACCTACTCCTACTAAGCAACAACCCTCCACCTAGGGTTTCATTCCTTTGCTTAGACCCCCACCAAGGATTTTCATCCTATCCTTGGACCTACTCCCACTAAGCAACAACCCTCCACCTAGGGTTTCATTCCTTTGCTTAGACCCCCCACCAAGGATTTTCATCCTATCCTTGGACCTACTCCCACTAAGCAACAACCCTCCACCTAGGGTTTCATTCCTTTGCTTAGACCCTCCACCTAGGGTTTCCTTTTTATCCTTATACCCTCCACCTAGGGTTTCCTTTTTATCCTTATACCCTCCACCTAGGGTTTCCATTTTATCCTTAGGAAGTAACCCCCCACCTGGGGTTACTTTCCTTCGACGCAACCCTCCACCTAGGGTTTCCTTTTTATCCTTATACCCTCCACCTAGGGTTTCCATTTTATCCTTAGACCCTCCACCTAGGGTTTCCTTTTTATCCTTATACCCTCCACCTAGGGTTTCCATTTCAATATTTTGTTACATTGTTTAATATCAATGTTGAAATCATTTTACCATTTTAGCAATAATATTTCTATTTGAATAATAAATATGTTTTTTTTAATTTAAATTTTACAATCAAAAAAAAGTCTAAGCTAGAGCTATAGTTACTTGGTAATAGCCTAATGCTTGTAACAAGCGTTTAATAATAATCGTATTGATCCACCTGTTATACTAAAGAGTAAAAACTTATAAGACCGGAGTCATTATAATATGAATTAATCGAGAGTCGATCTTTATTTATACCTCGAAAATTTTTGTAAATCTAATTGAATATGTATTAATGTAACGAAGATAACTTAAATAATTTTGATCCTGTTATACTTGGTTTAGAAAGCTTAATAAGCCTAACTTAAAGTTATAAATAATAATAAATATACTTAAACAATATACACATCACTACTTACCCCCAAAGCAAGCTTTTAGCCTGTGTGATAGCTAATTCTATTAATTATAAATTTATATACTACATATACATACTTATATTATATGTATATAAACAAAACCCCCACACACTGAAAAACACCCATGATCATCACACAAATATTTTTCAATAGTGGAAATAAACAAAGTGAACTACTAAACACAATTAAATGTTTAAGGAAAGGTAACCATAAAGTATCATATCAGTATGGACCATTGTTAATTTGAAAATATTGACAAAAATAAATTTTAAAACAATAAAAAAAACAATAACTATAATAGAATAGACAGAAATCCGAATATATTTCATTATGCTATCCTTTATAAAATTGTGAATCTTTTTTTTTTCGTTGAGGCAGGTAGGTACCTACATTTGTTATGAAACAAATTTTCAATTTGCCAACTACCGAGTTGTTAGCAAACCAAAAATCAACGAATGAAACCTTTTCTATAACTTGACGAGAGAAAAAAAAGAAAGTCTTAATTGAACAGGCTGTATGGTCAACGATCTTTGCCCATCCCCGTTGGGAACCAATTAGAAAAAAAAACATGCTTGAAAAATTTATTGCATAAAACTTTAAATACTTATAATTTAATGAACTGTGAGATTATGTAATGTAAATGTAAATGCCTTAAATTTGTAATTAATCGTTACTTACGTTTCTTTTCTTTTCAAATTGAGGGCGTGACAAGAAAATATGAGATTTTCTCGACTATCCCACTACTGAACTATAAGCCGAGTCAGCGGGAATAAAAACACAACTGCCTTTTTCACCAGAATTATCGCATATAATCTATTGTATTTATAATACATAAGAATAATCAATGATAATACATGGGTATTTATGCACTTTTACATATAATTATTGACTTTTTCCTCACACCGATCTCTCTTTTGTCCTCTCTGTACCATATATCCTTTCCCTCCAACTCATCGACCCACTACGTCACTCTCTCTGCTCTGATTGGTCAATGTTTCTCTGCGTCGACGCTATTGGCTGATTACAGTAAACTTACGTCTAAAAATCTAACAAATCACATTTAAATAGTTGAAAGAGAATAGCTTAATTAATTTATCTGCTTCCAAATTTACGGAGTATCGACTATGGGATTTGTGGCCATCTTTAACAGAACCTAACATGATGAACTTCCGCAAAGTAACGCCTGCTTCTATCCAATATTTAAAAGAGCCTTGTTCGTTGATTAGCAGGGGCACTTGCAGGTGAGATTATCTTTACTCTGTGCAAGCAAATAAAACAAATTAAAACGGTGATAAAAATGAGTTTACATAATATGCGGGATTCAAAATATTGAGAAAAGTGGATGAAATCATTGCGGCGGGCAGGTAGGGCGCCTGCGCGGCGTCTACGCCTGCGCACCGTCACTTAACCTCAATCCCGACGTGTTTTTGAATGAAACTTCATTCGTAAGGCCCTACGACCGCACTTTGCTTTCAGAACTCCTCGACTTATCCGTTGTTTTATCAAATCTCGACTAAGCTCATTGCTAACCTACTTCTTACTAAAGAATAATTATTGGGGAACAGAATAAAAGTTTTACCTGTAAGTAATCTACATTAGACTTATTATATATATTTCCAAATACGTATATGAAAATCTCATTAATAATAATAAATAAGTATATGAAAATATTATTAATATTGTAAAAGTGAATTTTGAAAATATGTTGAATTAAAATTTTAAGAATGTGATTGATTTAAGGAATTAAAGGTAGTCCTTCTATTCTTCTAAAAAAGGCTTGTTTTAATTTTTTTGTGTTTTTTATAGATTCGCTATTAGTGTGTGTCATAATGTCATGATAAAAAATTGGATATTTTTAAAAAATCAAGCACTAAAACTGATACAAATCATTTGTTCAGTCCATATACTCGCCAAAGGGGGTAGTACAAAAAAACGGACCAACAAACCTCCTGGCAACATGCAAAATCGTATTCTGCATACTTTTCTGCGTACTGAGTTAAAAACTATAAACATAATGTGGTAACGAATTATGCTACTTCACAGCGCCTGGTCTATACGTACATCATCAAATTGTATCATAATTCTGTATGACAACTTTACTACGCATATTGTGCAAACAAATAATCTTTTTCTTATTATTAACTTTCTATACCACAAAAATAATAATGTATATATATACACAACTAACAAAACAGGTAACATAAATGAATAAATCTATGCGTACGTAACCTTTACGTAAGCCTACGAAAGATCACCCACGTTTGGTATTTCATAAACATGTGGGAAGACTTGAAGAACAGTGACTGTGAAATTAGATTACAGTATTAAATTAATAACATAAAAATAAAATAAAAGCTTTTTTGAATAATTAATTAAACAGGTCTTTTGAGTAATGTTAAATTTAATTACTTTCAACCGCAAAATAACCAGGAGGTTCTTACTGCGACGCAC
The DNA here is from genome assembly GCF_947172395.1 of Bicyclus anynana. Lineage (NCBI taxonomy): Eukaryota > Metazoa > Arthropoda > Insecta > Lepidoptera > Nymphalidae > Bicyclus > Bicyclus anynana. The sequence goes on from NC_069086.1 coordinate 10,555,144, forward strand.
ATTGTTCATGATTTTATACTTTAAAATATAAATACGAGTACTTTTTAATTCAATAAGATTTGTTCAGATTGGTTCCACAGAGGTTTTAACTCTTACTTTTAGTATCATCGGTATTCTAGTCAGGAATCCGTAGAATATTTTGTACAACTGATTACTATCAAGTTAATTTTTCGTAATTAGCTTCATCTCGTTGAGAAGATCAACTTTTTTATTTGAGAAAATTCTTGATTCTGATAGCTGAGTTACCAGGAAATGAAAATTTCTGAGCGTCGGAACGAGATAATGTACCACGCAATTTGTAGGGCATTGTGGCTGTTAATTAATCAACAGTAAAAACATGTGGTTAGTAACAATTTTTAATAAACTACCCGCCTCGATATTTATGAGTATTATATGTCAAATTTTTAGACACTCTTAAGGGTATCATTATAAAATACTATAGAGTACTTTCTTATACTGAATGAATTGAATATTACAACATACTACAAGGATTCAGACATTCATTCAAAGGCAAGTTCGGCCTGCACTCATCCAGTTGTGATTGTCAAACTTTGATTTACTTGTTTTTTTTTATTATTATTATTATTACTAAGGAATGACCCTATTTATTAATATCCATAGGCTGAACTAATAAAGACATACCAGACCTGCCACTGACGACCAAGTCGGCAGCGCACGTAGGGATGTGGACAGTGAAATAAACATCAAAATATGGTTATTGGTGTGGTTTCTTATCAAAAAAAATATAATTTATGATATTTTTTTCACTGCTCAGATCGCTACTCGCGCTGGCAGGCATCGCTGCCTACTTGAACGTCAGTAGCAGGCGAAAGCTCATATGATTCACGACTCCGAAGACCGACTGATTGCAATTTTACTTGATAAGGATTCCCAATACATGTTCATTGTCATATAATATTATATATTTTTTTAATACAACCGACTTTAAAACATTAACGTACCCACGAAACTAAATAGGGAAACATAACATTATAATAATTTCTACCTATTGATCACTTTGAACGAGGTGCCAATTGTTAGCCCAAGTAGTATTTTAATATAATTATTAATTACTACTTGGGCCTTCGGATTTGAAGTACGTTACAGGTAGGTTATCACTCAAGTAAAAACGAAACTTATAATAATGTCGTTAATAAAAACACACTATTATAAAAAGTAACGATAGGGTAGAGTACTCGTTCCATACTAAACAAATTACCTAATCAATCTTACCTGCATTAGGTTGAAGACATCAGGTAATGTACAAGATGGGATCGCATAACAGGAGATATATCATTTTTACACCCTCGGGCTCGACTAATATCAGGGACTTCCTATTTCTATTCATAATACCTATATATTTTCGCAAAGGTTCGCAATGTATTCTATATTCGAATGTAACAAATTATGAACCTGTCACATACCTGTACCTTCTAATAATAATAATGCATATATGGTTGACCGAGATTCGCTCTGTATTTTTTGTATAATATGTAAAAAAATATTTCTTTTCCCTTATCCATCATATACTAGTAATATTATATATGTGAATCTATCTGTTACTTTTCACGACTAAACCAATGAACTGACTTTGATAAATTTTGGTATAGAGAAAAATGGGTTTTGGAACAGGCTCTCATCTCATAGTTTTGCGATACCACTTACATATATAGTAATATTTACTATTTAACCCACTTCAAAAAAAGAGGAGGATTCTTGATTCGACGGTTTAGTTTTACGAGTAAGTATGTACTCGTAATAACCATAAACATTCCCTAAAAAATTTGGTACCTTTAAGATTTATGAGCAGGCTCCTAACGCCATACCACTTAAATAACAACAAAGTCGGGTTACCTACACCATTTATAACTTTAGAACGGCTAAACGTATTTAGATGAGCATTGACACAAAAATAATCTGTAAGTAATAGCAGACTTTGATCCCATGGGAACAGAATCTACGCGGTTAAAACTCAGGGTCATGTTACCTAATAGATAAATTATCAGAAAATCATGGAAAACAGGATCCAGGAAATCAAGTAACGTATAAAATATATTTATGTATATATCTGATAATATTAAAAGTATTCCTTGCAGTTGTACGATATTGCTCTGTTTGTGTGATGTCACAAACCTTATAAATAACTATCGGACATCCCGCAGTTTTACCCGCGTATTCCCTGTTCCAGTGGGAAAACGGGGATAAAATATAGCAAATCTTAAAAAACTCTACCTCTTTAGTATAGATTAGAAAACGAATCCCATTAATAAGAAAACGAATCTCATCTACAATCAACCAATAAACACAGGTGAGAGGGCGTTAACTCCAAACTGTCCGACATAAACAACCATACAGCAAATTAATGGGCTAGCAAACAGTTGAAAGCTTTCCAGTATCTACTGGCTTTCTAGCGGTAGATGAAAGAATTTCAAAAATCGGTTCAGTAGATCCAGAGATTACCCAACAACACCACAAACTTTACCTCTTTATAATATTAGTATAGATTAGAAAACGAATTTCGTTAATTAGAAGACGAATCTCATCTAAAATCAACCAATAAACACAGGTGAGAGGGCGTTAACTGCAAACTAGCCCACACAAACAGCCGTACAGCGAGTTAACGGGCTAGCAAACGGTTGAAAGCTTTCCAGTGTCTCAAATGGAGCATGTAGGTGATCTGCTTGAATAGCAAATGGTTTGTTACACGCGACCGGGAAAGTGTCAACGAACTGAGTTACCTGTAGTAGAAGAGTCGAAGAAAGTATTTTGGTATTCACTGGACCGCGGCAGATGAACATAAGGGATCTCCCCTTATACCTTTCATATTGTTAGTACCTCTACCAAGTATCAAATGGTACGTTTAAGACAGCCAAAATATCAATCTAACAATAGTCAATGAGAACGTCGAGATTTAAGCATAACTTCTAACGGGCATTCTAACGGTAGTAGGTATATCTTTTTATTCCATAGGAAATAATGCTAGAATAGAAAATAAAATATTATAATCCTAAACTAAACTTCTAAACTTTCCGCAAGCCGATGTTATAATAATCTTCGTAATAATCTGTAGAAGCTGTCTCTACCTGTAATAGCCGAAATATTATATAAATTTCAGCTATTAGATATGGTTTGATTGATATAGAACACTAGTCGAAGCCTCGGGGTTCTGTTCTGTAGATCCACGAGATTACCCGCTACATTCAAGAAGTAAATAAAAACAACTACATAAAATAAAAATAAAAGAATACATATGAAACAACTAACTTACATATTAGTAATATAATTATACTCAATTAATTACTATACTATTTGTAGGACACAACATCAAAACTCTAAGAAATGATTTTGACGCAACCGACATCATAGTTAAAAGGGATGAACAACAGTTCCTACAAGACCATAATAATAAAGAGCCATGTGCTCATGTGTTGTGTAAGTTTGCCCTCCGAAGGTTCTGACTAAATGAGCTTTTTCCGGAATATCGGCCGTTCCAAACAAATATTAAACCAAGAAGTTACTTACACTAAACTTCTGTTGCAAACTCCGTGCATCTTTTATCTACTTTAACGATGCCAAAATAAATGTTTTTTGTTCTTTTATTCTTTACAATTTAACCCTTGACTACAATCTCACCTGATAGTAAGTGATGATGCAATCTAAGATGGAAGCGGGCAAACTTATCAGGAGGATGCAAACCCCTTTCCGTTTCTACACGGAATCGTACCGGAACGTTAAATCGCTTGGCGACACGTCTTGCCGGTAGGGTGGTAACTAGCCACGGCCAAGCATCCCACCAGCCAGACCTGGACCAATTAAAAAATCTCAATCAGCCCATCCGGGGATCAAACCCAGGACCTCCGTTTTGTAAATCCACCGCGCATTGTGCCACGGAGGCAGTCAAAAATGTGAACCAAACGGAAAAGAAAGCTATCAGATAAAAGAAAGAGGCTTTTTTCTTTGCTTGGTTGGTTTATCTTCTATTGATTACACTATAAGAGATATCAAACATTTTATAAGGAAAATATATATATGTATATATATATATATATAAAATGAGTCGCAGGGATTCGCTGGATGCAGGCGGCTCTGGATCGTGATGTCCCTACAAAAGGCCTGCAGTGGAAGTCCATAGGCTGATATGATGGTGATGATGATGATGACTTATGATGATGGAAAAGTGGTGGTGGTGTTAAGATTTATCGCAGTGCCAAAAAATCGTTTGTTAATTTTTAATGAGAGAAATGTTTCTTTCTTCACTATTGGATTTATAGTTTGGAAGTTCATTTGTAATTGTAGTAAATTTTAAGTCTTTTTCTTCTTTTACGGGCTGAACAAATACTGAACCTCGTGAAGAGTTTCCAATCAAGCTTAAGATCAACAAAGCAGTTATCAATAGGTTTAAAATAAAACGAGTATTTACTATTAAAAACCTACTTTAAAAAATGTATGTTCTATATCCGAAGCGCACTTTATTATACCAAAATTTAAGCAACCAGCACTGGGAATAATATAAAAGTATGAAATAAATGCTGAAATTAGAAAGCAGCCTGCATGCCACAAAAGAGAGCTGAAATTTGTTTTGCCTTTTGTCTAAAACTTGATTAAAACAATGCATATGTACCTATGTTTTTTGCGAGTACATCCATGTTTACGTAAATTGTTAAGCTTAAGAGCATAAAAGCCTTAAAAATACTTTTTAAATAAAAGCAATTTATTTTTAAAAGTCTACTTATACTGCCATTTACCAACTATTAACGATATGAACACAACATGCGACCAATGAGATAATCTAGTGACGAGAAATAGACAAATTTCAATGAATTTTGAAAACCACTTCGAGAAACCATGGAAAGCAGGCAGCATAGTAATTTCGCGATTTCAACGAATTTTTAGGAAAAGGAAAGAACGAAATCAGCAAAGGTCAGTGTAGGGTTTAACCGTTTAAATCAGGTGAGGATAAGTCAGGAAGAATTCGGCCATCGGATTTCAGAAGACATTGAAGTAGACGATCACTACGCTTACGTATAATCGTTTGAACATATTTTTGTCAAATATTGTTATTGATTTCTTTTTATTCTTTACAAATTAGCCCTTGATTTCAATCTCACCTGATGGTAAGCTGTGATGCAATCTTAGAAGCGGGCTAACTTGTTAGGAGGAGGAAGAAAATCACACCCTTTCGGTTTCAACACGAATCGTACCGGAACGCTAAATCGCTTGGTGGTACAACGGGGTAGGGTAGTAGTTACGACCGAAGCATCCCGTCAACCACTTTTTTATTAAATACAATTCATTAATAAACGCCGGCCTAGATTTGAACCGTTACTTTTTGTTCCATTTTTGATCCAGACACATATTAAAAGGGCATATTAAAAAGTTTGTTTAATTTGTTATATCTCAACACACATACTTACGTAATATTTGTGTTCTTTATAAATACGCTTCGTAATTCACATGTCATTGACAGAAATGTGTAATTTCATAACTACCTATATCAAATTTATTTATACCTTCCCGAGAGACCTTGGTTTCATATTCATTACTTACAAAATTATACGGTATCGATAATTTAAATAAGTAGTTACGTTTTAATTTTACATTTTACACTAAGAACTGGTTCCAACATGTTGTTCGGTGTTATAACATTATTAACAACCCATATTCTTATCACTGTTGAGCAAGTCCACTCTCAAAATGAGAGGGGTTAGGCTAATAGTCCACCACGCTGGCCCAATACGTACTGGCAGACTTCACATACGTAGAGAATTAAGAAAATTCTCATATAATGCCTCACCATTTGTGACATACGATATTTAATTTCACAAAATGCACATAACTAAGGAGTTGGAAGGCATGACCGGATTCGAACCTACGCCCACTGAATTGAAGGTAGAGGTCATATCCACTTTGCTATCTCGGCTCGGTGTTGTTCAAACGATTTCATGTAAGACAGGTGCGAATTGCGACAAATGAAGTGTACAGACTTATTTGACAAGTACCCAGGCTACTTTTCATAATAGTACCTGACTAGCTGACGCCACGCGGTTTCACTCGCGTGGTTCCCGTTCCCGTAGGAATACGGAGATAATATATAGCCTATAGCCTTTCTCGATAAATGGGCTATCTAACACTGAAAGAATTTTTCAAATCGGACCAGTAGTTCCTGAGATTAGCGCGTTCAATCAAACAAAAAAACAAACAAACAAACTCTTCAGCTTTATAATATTAGTATAGATTATAATATTAGTATAGATTATAATATTAGTATAGATTATAATATTAGTATAGATTACCAATATTATTAATTTAAGTATAAAACACTTTCTTTATTTAGGCAGACAGTAGCTTAATAATTAGACTGAAGGATGCAGTCTAATCACTAATTTTGACTTATGTTAGTTGACATAAAATACTAAATTGAGATTCTATGTAACAAATGTCGTTTGGTCCCTACTGGTGGATATCATACAGTAGGTAGATGACATTTCTTAATTGATTTGATATTTATTTTAACAGGTTGATAACAAAGACCAAAATAGTGGAAAGGCCTGCTACCTGCTGACAAATAGGAACCCGCTTATGCTTCTTTGATGGAGATAAATAATATTTAAGAAACATTAAATATTAAATTTTAAACAACACGCTTTTCTGTACATGTTTTATAAAGAAGTTTCATGTCCTTACTACAACCCTCGTGAAGAAAATATACTGAACGCGGCATCATTTTATTGTAGAGATAATTTATTGCTGTCTGTCTATGGTAGTGGTTTAGGTATGTAAGCATAATTAAGAAACAAACTACGTTTCTCATTAATAATGTAAGTATTGACTTACTCGTCGACATATCGACAACATTATTTTGTGTGGCTTGAAAGTGTGTACGTACCTAGGAGTAACTAAAAAGAATGGTTATTATTCACCCTAGGTATAGACCCCGGAAAAAAAAGATGAACCAAAATAGCAGTCATCTGATTAAACAGTCAGTGCTAAATGCATGCTTCATGGTTGCCCAGTACATTAAATATGTCAATTATTGAAAATTTTGTACGCGACTCTAATCGTCAGAGTTGCTATGGTTGCTATGGTTACTGTTCGTACGTCGTTAGCATCCAAAAATGTGTATCTGCGCATAGGTCAACTTATTTGCCGCTACCTATACTTAGTTTTAGTTAGTACGTATGCAATCAACTTCTGCGTCGAAATAGCGAAATATATAATTCATCTGCCGTGTCACTGCTATTAAGAACTGAATATAGCATGTATGGCGTGATGTGATCGAAATTTCAATATTTATACAAAACAGTAAACAACGTAACGTTGGCAGCTGTTTTTACGGAAGTTGTGAATGATCATCTAAAGTTCAACTACTACTAAACCACGTACGTAACTACGTACCTCGTAGCCATAAATTAATTTGTAAAAGGTTTTAATGGCTCTTCACACATGTTTTCTGTTGCAGGGCATGCAAGTAGCATGTCCTGCATTTTTTTGCCATGTCTCCGTCAATGAGCCGTAGCTGTGAAACCTTGTCATCATCATCAACATCAAGCCATATTTGGCTCACTGATGAGCATGAGTCTCCTGTAAGATTGTGAGCGGTTAGGCTAATAGTCCACCACGCTAGCCCAAATGCGGATTGCCAGACTTTACACCCGTAAAGAACTAAGAAAATTCCTCTTGGAAGTATGTCAGGTATGTCCTCACGATGTTTTTTCTGCACCGTATGAGACACGATATATTTAATGTCTTAAAATGCACACAACTGTAAAGTTGGAGGTGCATGCCTCGGATCGGATTCGAACCTACGCCCTCCGAATCGAAGGCAGAGGGCATATCCACTGGGCTATCACGGTAATTACTCCTCACGGCTAAACCTCATGCACCTTTAATTATACCGGCAATTACGCCCTTCATACTGAAACTGCTAATTGGAGTACTTGCTGTTGACAGATCTAAAAGCACGATAAATATTTTAAAAATATATATTTGCTCTTTATCGGTAAGGTTGTATTGTTACACGCTCGTTATGTTGTATGTGGATATCTAAATTGAAAAAAATCTATTTTAGAATGAATGAAAAGCTTTCGAATACTGTGAGATTGCTGTATAAGGTGCCTTATTGGAGTGGGTGAGACCCGTTCTTTCTTATACCTACCTATCACAAACTCTGCCCACCTTTTTTGATAACGACTTCTTTTATACTCGATGTATTATGCCAATGTAAGGGACCACTTTCAAACTTCTATTAAACGAAAACAGGTGAAGATTTTTTATTATTGCATAAACATAATATTCTGGTTAAGGGCTCTAACAAGAGAGGAGATTTCCATGATGTACCAATTTGTACGAGAATTTTAATAATTGAAAGCCGATTTTCAGGAAAAAAATGATTACATTCTTGTATTATAGACATCAGGGAAGCTGTTCCAGATATATTCCAGCTTTTTTAATTTTTCATATTGAAAATATTTTCTGCCGCTAGCATAATTTCTAAATGAATAAATCCATAATGGTCAGTGGTATTCCAAAATGCTAAATTTTAACTTGATTTACTATAAGTATATCCAGCCCCTGTAGCAAAATGGCACGTCGATTCTCTTTCTACGATTGCTAGCGCTTCGAAAACTAAAAACATGAGAATGACAGATCTTGATCACGTGACATGTCGATAACAATATGTCATTACCATACATTTGTGTCACTTCGCTACAGGGGCTGACATGCTTATCTCTGATTAGCTTATATAAGTGATCGCAGCTATATAAAAAATAAGAGTTTTATTCAGTCGAATTTTTTTAATGTTTGTTACTCAACCGCACAAAAATGTGTGACCGTATATAACTAGGATACTTTGTTTCGGTCAGTAAATCCATCCATCTGTTCCCATTGGTCTCCCAAACATTAACAAAATCCTTCTATTTTCACAAAAAGGTTAAGAATTAGATTCAGTTGGGAATGAACTTTGTAATAAATAGAACTCGGGCATAATATGAAATGAAAAAAAAACCGAAATAAATCGGGAGCATCGGCTGATACTGAAATAAATAAAACTCGCTTTATCTTAACTACATATAATGTAGTACATATATTTAAATAAAACTAAATGTACTACTCAAGAGTAAGTAAAAGTAGAGCAAGATATGCCAGAGCTCATCCGCGAAAGTAATACCACCAAACTTATGTCTGCAACAGCATTTGGCAAGCATTTTATGTGTTTCCATTTGAAGGGCAAGGTTACCATTGAAATGAAAGGCACAACATCTATATCTTGGGATCATGGACACTGCGCAGTGCTAGTAAAGCATGTTTCGAACGAGCCTGGTATGCAAAGAGATGCTCGATAGTCATCGCATCTTTACATCAGCTGGCCCAATCTCTATTTTGGTATTTAATATCAGCCTATTAAAATAAACATCAAATCAATTGACACAATGTCATTTACCTACTATGTGATATCCACCAGTAAGCGCCGGATGATATCTGTTACATAGAATCTCAATTTCGTTTATGTCAACTAGGATACGTCAAAGATAGTGAATTAGCCTGGTGGCCATCTTGCTCAGTATATTTACTAAGCAAGCAACTAAGCTTACTGTGTAGTCATGTCATATAAAAACTAGTCCAAACTAGTTTAATTGTAGGTGACGTAAGGTTTTTATGGATATACTTTTTTTAAATAAGATAGGTCTATATATTTAATATTTGCTTCATGTTCATGATATCACTATCATTGTATCTTTTATTTTGTATGTAAGTCATCGTTTAGATGCGTGGCTATTCAGAGGAATCGATGCAGGTATATAATATTTCAATAATATTAAACAAATTGCACCTTTGTTGGAGTGATCATCCTAAAGTGTATAAATGTAGGTTAAGTTTAGTCATCAGATCTGAATGATGTTTAGTATTTCTTTAGTAACGTTGTATTCATCTTCGTTCTTGCTAAAGGAGGACATAATAAGTAATATGATTGTATTATTATTCGAATAATCTTGTAGGTTGATGAATATGATTGAATCCGCATTACCGTAACACGGGCTGTTCACGCCGCATCCGAACGAACACACGAGGTCAGGGAGTGTGGCGGCGGCTGGGGCTGGCGGCTGTGCACTCACCTGGCACTCGTGGCACGTGTGCACGGAGTAGGACTGGTCGCAGTCGTAGCGCTGGAGGATGTGCGCGAAGTCGCAGTGCACGCGCGCCACCATCGCGTCCAGGGCGAGCAGGTCGTGCAGCGTGCGCTCGCAGCGCTCGCCGCCCGCCAGCACGTCGGCGCGCGCGCCGCGGTCCAGCGCGGAGGCGGGCGAGCGCTCGCAGCACGCGCGCAGCCGCAGCTCGGCCAGGCGCCGCGCGCGCGCTCCGGCCGCCAGCGCGCACAGAGGCCGCACGGCGCGCCCCGCCAGCGTCTCGGCGCCGCCGCCGCCGCACGCGTGCCGCTCGCCCTCGCCGCACTCGGGGCCCGCGCCCTCCTCCTCCAGGTCGCACGCGCTCAGCCAGGGGTTGAGGCGCGCGAGCGGACTCACGGCCAGGCCCGCGGCCGCCATCAGCAGCAGCAGCAGCAGCGGCGGCGCTCGCATGGCGGGGGCGGCGCCGCTAGCGGGGGCCGGCCCGCCGGGCGCGGCGCTGCCTCATACCGCATCGCGCATGGCGACCTACTCGCGCGGCCCGGGCCGCGGGGCCGCCGCGCGGGGTGGGCGCGCCGCCATGTCGCTCGCTCGCCGCTCGACTGACTCCCCCCGGGCGCGCATCGATCGCCCCGCGCCCCCACGGCCTCCGCCGCCGTTATGTAACCTGCGCGCGCAGCCAGCCGCCCGCCCGCGCCCTGCGCGCGCCCGCCCGCCCTCTAGCGGCGCCCTACCGCCCTACAAACCCACTACTACACAAACTTTCAGGACAGCTCATCACCTAAATACTATAACAGATGGCGTTCAAATACTCCTCTGCTTAAAGTTGGCGCCATTTATGAATGACGTCTCAATGAAAACTTGATAAGCAAAACCTATGAATGGGATACTTCAAGACAATCGTATTACGTACAAAATACATACTTTGATTTCTTAATGAAATATATTAGGTATTGCTTGTTTATGAAACATTGCATTACGAAAATATGTTGTTTAGAATGTAGAAAATTAAAAAAAAACTGAAAAACTCTGAAAAGCTGCTATGCATTTATTTATTTATTTATTTTTTATTTATTTACATTACATATATAATTTGTAACTGCTAAGCGTTAAATTTTTGAAAATATACTTACAGAAGCTCACTAATAAATCAGCTTTTGCTGATTTCTTTACTATTTAAGTATGTACGACATTGTCCTAGTTGAGATTTGGCTTTCACGAGCTTTTGAAAACTTCAACGGAAAACATGTTATATGAGCGATAGCCCGTGAGATTACGAATATTATTTTAACGGGGTACATACCACGAAAAAACGTCGAGATTTTTGAATGACGATATTTCGACCCAGATATTTACATGGCTCTTCGCATCACCATCCACGACACCTTGCGTCAGTGGCAACCACCCTCATCAATCGCGCTCAGGACCTGTGTGATGCGGTCCACGTCCAGGCTGAGCTGGAATATATAAGCAAGGTGTTACGTCGGAATGGTCATAAGCCCCTTGTATTAAAAAATAGTTCATATCAACGGAGAGCCTGGAATGGCCTACTTACCTTTTGTTAAAGGGGTAACTGATAAAACTGGATCGTTGCTAAGGAAAAAATACAACATCAAGACTGTGCTTACTCCTTTACAAAAGATCGCTGACATGATGCGTTCTCCAAAGGATCGTTTGCCATACCAGTGTCCGGGAGTGTATAAGATCGACGAGCTGTGGTAGCTCTTATATTGGACAAATGAAGAAGCCCATAGCAACCCGTGTAACGAAACATATACGAGCGTTAAAAAAAAACGACCCGCAAAAGTCTGCGATAGCTGCTCACATACTACAACTGGGAAATAAACATATAACACACGCATCCTTTCCACGGACCGCCATTATATGCCCCGAGTAGTTCGAGAAGCCACCAGGGAAGATGGTTTCAAACTAGCCAGCGAGTGGAATCCTGTGGTAGAATTGTGCAAACCAAGAGGACGCCGCGAACGAATTACGAAAACGATGTCGTGAGTGTACTTTGCCGAAAAAGCTGAAAACGTGAAGTTGTTGAAGAAAGAGAAAAAAGAACAAGAAAGAGCGTAGATCGTTTCTGCCCTTAACAGTGCTGTCAACTTCGCATCTCTCAAACTTCACTCCCGTCATGACCACGATCCATGCAACTGGGTCGAAATATCGACATTAAAAAATGTCGTCGTTTTATCGTAATATGTACCCGTTTAAATAATATTCGTAATGAACAACCACGATATAAGTTTAAAATCATTAATTATATTATGAGATACTTACGTACTTACTAGTTTGGACCTGTATCTCTTGCTATCTTCCAAAGCATCATAATTACCTACCTAACTTACCTACCTACAGTAGGAGGATAGATAGAAATTTTATATGGAGATTTTATATGGGGCGTTTTTCAGGGATCCGTAGCAGTGCCGCAAATCTGACCCTTTAAATCCCTGTAACTCCGAAAGTAATGATCGCAGATATCCTGTTACTTTTACGAAATTGCTTTACTATTAGCATACTATTTTTTTTTTCAAAAGAATATTTGCCAAATTTTAAATATGACCAATATGCTCATTCCCCTCCAACTAGTCGGGAAAGACTGTATTAGGAGTGGGTACGACAATAGACCAACGGGGCGGGGATCGAACCACCACCCCTCGTTGATCAATCCGACCGCTCGTACCGTTGAGCTATTGAGGCTCTAAACTATTAATTTATATACAATTTAATAAACTGTCGTAATACTTTTTTGTGTGTAAACAACGGTCAACAACATCTAGTTTACTATAAGATTTGTACCTAATTTTAGCTCGTTTTCCTCACAAAATGATGAGCTAAAGACATGAATACATTATCTTAATTCAAAGATCGATAAGTTTACGTAGTAGTATGAATTGAAAACCGCACAACCGAATTCAAGGGCAAAATTTAATTAATATGAAGTTGATATGAACAATAGGCTATTAATTACGTATACCATTTTTGCACAACGAAGCGCCAGTAAAGAAAACTGATGTCTGACTACGTGGATCGTTAGCGAATTGCAACACCAAATCTGCTTCGATTGTTATCGAAACAGCCACATGTATATAAAGTTGAAAGTACCGGTTTACGCGCAGATAGCATACAAATTATTAACATTATGGGACCACACTTGAGAATCTGGAATTGGTATGTGAGACCATATCTAAAATTTGTATGTGTACTGCTCACAGATTATATAGATACGCACGGAACACGACGGTGTCGTAGCCACTCAAAATACAAGATTCAAAAACGAATACATTCCCGAGTCAGTACGACACGAAGCGTCGCATCAGTAACTTTCAATGTTATTCAAGAAAAACTGCGTCTTTTATTTTTAAATATTTTAAAAACTGATTACAATATCTAAAGAAATAAGATAGAGTATTTTTTTTTTGGTAATTATTGATTATTATGTTAATTTACGTAATTGTTGTCAGTATTAAATTTTGAAATACAATTAATTATGAAAAAAGTTTATAACTGCGCATGTCAAGGAGACGCGTGACGTTTATTTTATATGGGTTTCACCGTCTTCACCACGCTGCTTGTAAAGACTTACTCTGGTTCATTCTTTACTCTGTGGTACTGCTTTAACTTATTTAAGTTTAATTCTTAGGTTGATTTATTTATTTAGTTGGCTCGACTTTGACAGAAAAGTAACGTCTCGCGAGGCAGGCTCTTATGTAATTAGTCTGAGATTCACGAACACAGGTATAATGCGCTTTTCTGTAAAAATATCTCAGTCCGGAGTTAGTGGTACTACATCCTCACCCCCATAAGGACATAAATCGACCGTCGTCGATCCCGATCAATATTATTGACATACAGAGAGTTAGTGGTCGCTAATGTCAGCCACTAACGATCAAGTATACAGATGTGCTTGACATCATGCTGATCGCGCCCAACACACGATCAGTTTTATCGGCAGTCAAGCTTTTAGCGCTGCAGGCATGTGAGCTTACTTGATCGTCAGTAGCTGACGTAACATTATCATTAACACCCTAAATCAGCCTATCAGCATTGGAGCAGCATGGTGGGTCTAAGCTCAATATGATACGTGAATACGTTTATTATAATGAGTATATATTTCATGTTTTTACTTATTATCAACCCATATTCGGCTCACTGCTGAGCTCGAGTCTCCTCTCAGAATGAGAAGGGTTAGGTCAATAGCCACCACGCTGGCCCTATGCGGATTGGCAGACTTCACACACGCACAGAATTATAATAATATAATCTAGTCTGACGTTTCGAAGTCACACAACAATATCCCATCAAAATACATTATCTGGTTACTACGTGATCCGGTGAAAGAAAGTGAAGATCAGTGTTCCAAAAACTGTTTGTATAATATATGTTGTAAGATACACAGCTACAAGAATCTTCAGGAAAACACCATGTAAAATAAAAACAACTGTATGTCTAACTATAATGTTAAATACTGTTAGATGTGTTACTAGGTTACATGAAAAATGAGGCGCTCAAAAGAGGAAATTTCCACATCTAAATGTTAGTTGTGGTCAACAACTAACATTTAGATGTGGAAATTTAAAAAAAAATACCTAAATATCGTCTACAATGTCAAGTTGTGTGTTCAGGAAGTGTAAAAACTATATATACATAAATAAATAATGGAATTAAAGACAAAATTGTGCATGTGTGAGTTCAGTTTTGTAGCCAATTATTCGGATCACTTTTTGCGGAGATTTTGTAGGGACGTAACCGATCTATAGTATTTAACATCATTGATGTCTAATATATACCTACTTTACTTATTATTCAAATAAATATAAGTATGTAGTATGAAATACTAATAGACTTAATCTAATGGTGAAATATGAAACCTGTATAAACCCAGTTCAAAGTAGCAGTCATTGAGAAGACAAATCTCTTTGTCGATAGTCCGTCGGTGTTTTTCTTTATCTCCACGGCAGAGGCTTTGCCAAACGCTTACCTAGGTCTTAACCGGTTCCCATCAACTTTTACATAATATAGTCAATTCATCATTATTAACAAATATTCGACTCATTGCTGAGCTTGAGCCTCCTCTTAGAATGGTAGGGTTAGGCCAATAGTCCACCACCCAATGTGGATTGGCAAACGCAAAGAATTAAGAAAATTCTCTGGTAGGTTTCCTCATGATGTTTTTCCTTCACCATTAGAGACACGTAATATTTAATTTCTTAAAATGCACACAACTGAATAGTTGGAAGAGCATGCCTAGCATTCGAACCCACACCCTCCGGAATCGGAGGGAGAGGTCATATCCACTGGGCTATCACGGCTCTTATAGTCAATGTACCTAAGTATACAATATGTCTGTACTATAAATTTTGTATATGTATGTAAAATGTTAATACACAACGCCGATACAGTTTTAATAATAGTAGATATACATACATAACCTGACATATAATTACGATGACGCAGGCGCACATCGTGCATCTCTGTCGCTCGTACAGTGATCTCTCTTTTCCCGCTCGCCTTCTGTTGAAACCCGCACGCCTCGGAGTGCATTCACTCGCGAAGTACTCTCTCAAGTAAATAAGTTTTCCATACGACACGCAGCCTATTTAGTGTATTAAAAAAATATCAGCCAAAGTTACTAAAGTGAAAGAAATATTATAAACAACTATTGAAGCAAATTGGCATGCTTGTGAACCAGTTTTGGAATAATAAGAAAACGGTGTAAAGGTTAAATTTCATCATAATGGACGCAACCAGTAAGTCAAGTATTTTATATTAACTTAGAAGTTAAATTTTAATTTTATAAGGTCAGTATAAAGTTTACTAATATTGTTGTTAGTTATTCTGTTCGCATAGTTTATATAAAACCAACATTTCAATATCTCTTAACATAAATTGAAATATTTTTTCTTAACATAAATTAAAACTCTTTGTTAATAACTACATTTTAACGAAGAATGTTCTTTAATTACGCCACAGTGTAGATAATTACGGCTTGCGTTTGCTTGCGGTTTTTGTTATAAAACTACAATACGTTAACACTTTACGTGTAAGGTGTCAGATATCTATCTAGTACCAGATGTTTACGTAAATCTTTGTCTTGCTCTACTTACCACTTAGCTGCTATTTCTGTGAGAAACAAGATTTTGGATAAATCTATAAAATCAATCTTCAAATAAGTAATCGTATTTGAACTAAGATATATTTTAATTACTTATTTTTAACTTTCGTAGTAGAATTAATGTTGAGTTAAATTATTGAAAAACATAGGAATGCGATGCAAAAAACACTCATTAAAATAAAATTAATGAAGAACATTCATACGATAAAAAAAGTTAAATATTACATGAGTTACCTACCTACAGTTTTTACAAAGATCGTTAAAATCATAACTAAGTAAATAATTCCATCGCAACCTTGATTCACGTCAGTACCTACTTAATTGTGTAAAGCATATTGTGCAAGATAAACTACGAGATGATAATATTGATTGAGTAATTACTTAGAAGAGACGTGATAGCCCAGTGGATATGACCACTGCCTCGGATTCCGGAGGGCGTAGGATCAAATCCGAAAAATATATTGCAAAAAATATATTGCTATTAGGTTGCCTCAAAAACTCCTGGCCAAACTACCATTAATGATAGTTAATAAGAATGGTTAATAATAAGTTTGTAGGCAACTCACAATATATTTTTTAACGTACTAAATTTCATATTAAACACTTTACATCCAATAAAGAGATGGGTGAAGATCGTTTCTAATACGGATCTTCTAACTATTATACCTATTCTTTTTATTCAATTCTTTATCAAATTATATATATCGTAATTGTCTCGTCGATGGTCTAGTGGTCAGGTTATGGCTTACAAGGTCCTGGATTCCAGCCAGTATTGGATCGGGCTATGAAATACATATACGTCTAGAGCTTTTCTTTTCTTTCTCCTACGAAATTTCAGTAAAAATTCTCAGCCTGGAGATGCAAACTTCGTGGTGCTACACCCTCGTGCTTCGGCACTTTAAACCATCGGTCGTAATAATTACCAAAAAGAAAACACTACTTTCCTCAACGATTTTTCTAACAAACTTATTTGTGACTCACTCATAACAGTCTTTCCCGACTTATTGGAGGGTTAATGGGAATATTTGTAATATTTAAAAAAAAGAAGAAAAATATTCATCATACGAGTAATACCTAAAACCAAAGCATTTCAGTGGTACTGTACAGAGAATCCATCGAAGGAAAAAATTTAAGCAAAGTTAGTGAATTTTTCGAATTTTGGCTAACCATCGCAACTGAGTGACTTACTGTCGCAACTAGGCCACATACCGTAGTTTGCATGCACATAATCCACCTTTCTATTTTTTGTTATGTATTTCTTTAATCAACTTGTCGGCGTTATGCCTAGACCGCACACAACGCGGCTATATTCACGTAGACGGAGCGTATTGCTTGTGTGTTCATAAGGCACCCCGTTAACGAATAAACTTGCTTCTTAAACTTAACTTTTACACAGCGGCGTAGCTACTGCCGTATCAGCCGTATCAATGATACGAGGCCCCAAGGCTACAGCCCCTTACGTGTATAAGCAAAAAAAGCAAGAAAGAACTGCAAAAATTACTAAAGTAAAAAATTCACACTTAGTGGTAAAAGAGTTAGGGTATAGTATATCAAAAACTAAAAACATTTTTCGTGATTATTGCGCGTCTATTAGACCCCCCCCCCCCCCCAACTAACAGATACAGATACAGGGCCCTTCTAAGGCACGTTACGCCACTGCTTTTACAATAAGCAATTTAAGACAAACACTTTAAAGCCGCAGACGATGAAGTTATTTTACAAACACATTTGATTTGACAAAGTTTAATCGGTTATGGGGTCCAGTGCATAGGATGTTTTATGGGTATTAGTAAAATGTTTTTTTTCATTAGTTTCTTTGTCCAAAAGGCCCGAAGTATTCACCAATGTTTGGCTACACGTACACACATTATGATTTCCCTAAAATTCGTATTATCGCGGTACGTTCGGCCAACGCACACCAAATATGTGTATGTGGGATTTTCCTACAAAATAGGTACCTACCTACTTAAGTATATTGATGAATAAGGAACAATTCATTCATGTTTATATTAAATAGTTTACATGACTACGTGACTAATTTGTTATGGTTTATTTCGTGATTTCCAATTGTTTGGCCCAGCGTCATATACCTAACTTATATACCTACCTATATCAAGAAATTCGATCACGATCACACTAATATTATAAAGGCGAAAGTTTGTGTGTAAGTAATAAGTATGTTTGTTCCTCTTTTACGCTGCGGCTACTGAAGCGTTTTGGCTGAAATTTGGAATGGAAATAGATTTTACTCTGGATTAACACATGGATTTTTTTTAAATCCCGAAAAAATCCATAGGTCCCGCGGGATTTATGAAACACTGAATTCCACGCGGACGAAGTCGCGGGCGTCCATTAGTAACATAATAATGTCTGTCTAATTAACTAAATTAGCTTAACGTCTTTCTTATTTGGTAGGTACCAGTGGTGTGCAGTTTTTAACTAGGTTAAACACTATATACAGGATGTCCTGTAAATATTACGACATACTCTACAAGGTGATAGCTGACATCAACGCCTACGAAAATAACACAATATTTATTTATTATTTATTTATTTATTTATTATCATCATAACTTAAAACTAGCCTTACAGGTATCACCTAATTCGCTAGCTTAGTACTATATTATAAATCTAAAACTTAATTCTATTTACCTAAATATATACATTACAATTAATATTACCTACTTAGTATAACAAATACACTCACTCAGCAATCCTTGTGAGTTCACTCAGAGTACAAGAGAAGATGTCGATGTTTTCAGTTACGACGTTCAGAGTGCGAAGTAATATATTATGTTAGCCGAAATTTTAAGGTTTTTAAGTTATATTGATATTTCTACAAAATGTAATAATCAGTGCAATTTAGTCGTACTATGTGCTAAAACAAAAAAATCGAGATAAGTACAGTAGGTGGTAGGTACATCTACTATATGTATGTATATAGATATCAGTGTAAAACCGAATAAGTCATTGCCAAATCAAGTAGTTCTTAACGCTTTCCATTTTCGGAAACCTTGCGGCTTTGCTTAAAATCGCAATCTGACCTTCCCTCGCTGAGATTTTTTATGTCATTTGTATTTTATACACATAATAATATTATATAAATTAACTCAATGGTATTAAATATATCGTTAATATATTTTTTATAAAATATTGCTACTTATTAGCAACTAGTTCACCCGCGTGGCTCCCGTTCCGTTAGGAATACGGGAATATATAGCCTTCCTCGATAAATGGGTTATCTAATACTGAAAGAATTTTTCAAATCGGACCAGTTCCAGAGATTAGCGCGTTCAAATAAACAAACAAACACTTCGCTTTATAATATTAGTATACTTAAATGGTAAAAAACGTATAAGAACTCATACATGTTATCTACATAAAAACATTTTCGTTTTTACCTTGAATATTTACTACCTACTCGTACGAATTAAAAACAATAACATAATTATTTCACTTACCTACTCAGCGTATGAATAATATCAATCCACACTAATATTGTAAAGAGGTAAAGTTTGTGGTGTTGTAGAAGGTAATCTCTGGATCTACTGAACCGATTTTGAAAATTCTTGAGTTCCTAAATCCTGCTACGAGTATAAATATAAGAATAGCGGTACCTAAGGTAGAGTAGCGGTAGTACTAGCTGACGCCGCGCGTTTTTACTAGGAATACTAGTAATACAGGGATAATATATAGCCTATAGCCTTCCTCGATAAATGGGCTATCTAACACTGAAAGAGTTTTTCAAATCGGACCAGTAGTTCCTGAGATTAGCGCGTTCATTCAAACAAACAAACTCTTCAGCTTTATAACATTAGTATATATAAACACGACACTCAATTAGTTTATTTTTTATGAGAACTGTATGTCAATTTACGAGAAATATGCGTGACACGGTTTTAAACTATGATTATATTCACCGTGTGAGTGTTGCGATATATTCATGGAGAAACACAAAAATGTATTTGCACATAGCTTAGAGATCATTAGCATAAGTTACGACCAAGATAAAACGATGACGAAGCTAAAATGGAAGTAAACAGGTTTATATTCATAAAATACGAGTATATGAAGCCACAGTAGTTCAGCAGTCAAGATGCTGAACTCAAAACAGAAGCCTAGGGTTCAATTAAACTGTCACACTCACCGAACAAAGGCGCTCAGAGGGAAATGGGCATCGATATAAATCGTTAGATGGGCCTCTCCATACTAAAGAACGCACAATTTTATGTCATTACCCAAAGACGTTATACCTTCGTGTTCAATTTGGAAGTGTAAAAACACAAACCACAACATGAATAAAGAGAAATAGGTATGTTACGAGTGATGACGTACTCAATGTGCGAAACTATTCCGCGACGCTTTGAGGCCCATCTAACGATCTACGATCGATGGAAATGGGAAATAAAGGTTGTTTTAAAAATCATGGTCACCTGCGTTAGACAACTTTTATTCAGGTTAATTTTAGTAAAGAAATTGTGTAGATTTATAATCCTCTATCCTAATCGTACTATGTTTTGTAGTTGAATATTTTCTACAAATACTATACCTACCTCGTTCTTTGTTTGCGATTTTCATGATTGAGGTCATTCGGTCATGAACGCTTACTGCCTCTTTGTATATTTTTTGTACTACATTACGATATTGTAGTATAATTTCGTCGTTATCAACCCATATATGGCTCACTGCTGAGCTCGAGTCTCCTCTCAGAATGAAAGGGGTTAGGCCAATAGTCCGCCACGCTGGCATAATGCGAATTGGCAGACACACGCAGAGAATTAAGAAATTATCTGGTGTGCAACTGAAAAGTTGGAGGTGCATGCCCTGGACCGGATTCGAATCCACACCCTCCGGAATCTGAGGCAGAGGTCATATCCACTGGGCTATCACGGCTCTCAGTATAATTTAGTTATACATTATACTATAATGTAGTACAAAAAGCTAGCGCTTGGCTGCATTACTGCATTACATTCCATTTTTACAGTTACCATATTTTTAAATTACAAAGACTTTGCGCGTGCGTTTCCTTGCCTCTGCGTCAGCGCTATGTCTAGTACTTGTGTATTCTGTGGCTACGGATAAGTTCAAGATAGGTCATTGAACCTATGCGTTGTATCATGGGTATATAGCGCTGAAGAAACTCTAGTGGCTGTAGGGTCCGATTTACGGGTTGTTAAATATAGGCACTGGTAAATAGGTATTCAGTTTAGTTTAGCATTCCATGGATTCGCCGTGCAGGTGCCGGGTCCATCGCGTGGTAGAGAGAAAAACACCAAGCAAAGTCCAGGACTTGTAACTACTGGATGTAGGGTTAAGGAATACCTTGACGATCGATCAACACTCCCCTTCTCTGCTCGTGTGTTCTCCCTACCTATCCAAATTTGGTAAGATCCTATTAGAGCAAAGCTGCTCGTTCTAATACAGAACTAGCTGCACTTCTAGAGAGGAGATTTTATAATGTTTCTCATACGTATCCATTAATAAAGTCCAATCAGGTGCAGAACCTAGGATTGAGTAAGGCTTACTAGATGATTTGAAGTAGTCATTGGAAATTTATGTAGGTAGGTAAATGATATATAAATTATAATTATCCCAATGATTCAAAGAGCAGACTATTGAATTAGGCTTTGCGTCACAATGTTGATTCACAATGTAGGTACCAACCATCATATAAATGATTACATCTGCAGTCAAAGCATCGCAACTGAACAATTAGCATCGTACGAGAATAACCTCACTTACGGAGTTTATCTTATTTACCTTGGAATCGTTTAATATGTTTGCATATTACGCCTGTATGTTACGTTATAATATTTATACTAGCTGACGCCGCGTGGTTTTATCCGCGTGGTTCCCATTCCCGTAGGAAAACGCGGATAATATATAGCCTATAGCCTTCCTCGATAAATGGGCTATCTAACACTGAAATAATTTTTCAAATCGGACCAGTAGTTCCTGAGATTAGCGCGTTCAATCAAACAAACAAACTCTTCAGCTTTATAATATTAGTATAGATAAGCAGTTATAATTCAACGTATCTACGAGTAGGTAGGTACGCATTGCATCTATATTACATATCAATTGCATTGCATACCATTATTTAATAGCACTGTCTAAAATAACGGCTGTTGAAACAATAAAGAGGTGTCCATTAATTCAATGAGGTGTTAATGAAAATCAACTTTCTATTAAAACAAGTTCAAATCAGTTCATCCATTTGGGAGCTATATAGTTACACAGCTACCTTACCACTGACAAATACACAAACACGTCATACTTATTAGTTATTACAACCCTCATTTTGCGACGGAGTTAAAAAATGCGAGCGTCAGATAGTCACATAGATACGAGTACATTAATCCATGATTGTTGAAGGAATGTTGAAGTTATTACATGCCTGTTGAATATGGATTGTAGTAATTACTTCCTATCTAGTAGGTAATTATTGTATTTGTACTATAGGACTCGGAGGTGGATTGAATACTAAAAATACCGACATATGGTTTACAATTCTGATTAACAACGAACTAATAGGTACCTATAACCAAAACAAAACAATCTATCCTTAACAACAACTTGCCTGAAGATAAAGTTTTCGAACAGTGCGTGTTGCCAGTGATAACCTATGGTTCCGAGACTTGGTCGCTAAATAGGCCTCTGAAAGCTCAAAGTCACACAGCGGACGATGGAAGCGCAGTGTTGATCGATTCCCCACCAGGTGGACTGATGATCCAGTGAGTCGCAGGAATTCGCTGGATGCAGGCGGCTCAGGATCGTGATGTTTGGAAGTTCCTACAAAAGGCTTGTCCTGCAGTAGATGTCCGTTTGGTGATATGATGATGATGATCATTTTAACACATAATTTAAGATCAGCCTTTATGAATAACCTACCTACCTTAAGCTACCACTCTACAGCAAGTAGAATGATGCCGCTCGTAATAGTGCATGTAGGTAGCAGGGACTGGCAAACCGAGTCCAGCTGACAGCTCCGAGTCCACTGTCCAAAGGGTCCCTGAAAGGCTTCTTCGAGAATGATAATTTTTCTGAGGCCCTATCCAATGGACTTGCTATGGGCCTCAGATTTTTAGTTACGCCACTAGCTATTAACGCCCTTATATTACCAGTCTACACAGCCCCCCTAGCTAAGTGGCATGTCGCTAACGCTTCGAAAACTAGAAAGATGTACCTATGGGAATGACAGATCTTCATCACGTGACCTGTCTATAGCAAATGTCATTCCCATACATCTTTCTAGTTTTCGAAGCGTTAGCTATCGTAGAAAGAGAATCGACGTGCCTCTTGGCTAGGGGGGGGGGGGGCAGAGATTTATATTTTTCTACACGTACCTAACACTGTTTATTCTTTTCAGTGGAAAACAAAATGGGTTTGCCGCCACCGTACGAACAAATGCCACCTAACCCAGCCCCGCCACCATCCTACTTCGCCACGGCACCGCCACCGCCAGCCACGGTCACCGTAGCGCCGCGCACTGTCGTAGTCACACCCAACACAGAAACGAACCCGACGTCAATAAAACTGGGCCCTGGGCGCACGGGCATCATGTGCCCAAACTGCCACCAGTCCATAGTAACTAGAGTACATTACGTAGCGAACAATCGGACACACATCGTTTCTGCCGGACTTTGTATAATTGCTGGGTATGTTTAATTGTTATAGTATAACTAGCGGACGCCTGCGACTTCGTCCGCGTGGAATTTAGTTTTTCACAAATCCCTCGGGAACCATTGACTTTATCGGGATAAAAAGTAGTCTATGTGTTAATCCAGGCTATAATATATCTTAATACTAAATTTCAGCAAATTCGGTTCAGTAGTTGAGGCGTGAAAGAGTAACAAACATTCATATCATTAAAATCATCAATTTTCGCAAATCTCGGGAAATCATGATTTTTTCGGAATAAAAACTAGCCTATGTGTTAATACAGAGTAAAATCTATTTCCACTCCAAATTTCAGCTAAATCGCTTCAGTAGTAGCGGCGTTATAGAGTAACAAACATCCATACAAACTTTCGCGTTTATAATATTAGTATGATGTGTTATAATAGAGTTTATCTGCATTTACCTATCTATATCTGTCAATAAGCAACTTATGGTCAAGTAGGTAGCATAAGCATTTTCTATGTTCTGTGTGGTAGGGCGCTCACAACTAATATAATATAGTTAGTTTAAAGTGAGCACGTGCAGTACGGACAACATGTGCCTGAACAGCAGGTCTATTCTACAACTCGCTAGTACGAGTTTTGAATTCACCTCTGTCTCACTCTGTCTAACACGATAATATAGAATAAGAAAGGTAGCGGTAAATTCGAAACTCGCACTTGCGAGTTATACAAAACATCGTTAGGGAATAGCCGTGCTGGTACTAGTCTATAGTAACGAGTTTTTATTACGTATTCACAAGTTGGATGCACATGACCAGCCGACTTATTCACTATCTTTGACGAAAGTTACGTGACTAAACAATTACTAACAATAGATAGTTGGTAATTTTTCTATAATATATCCACTACCATACGTCAAAGTTAGAGAATTGGCCTACTGAAAAAGTCGTCGAAATTAGCACTTGTGAACTAATAGGTACGCAAAAGTTTATAAGCAACTTTATTTTATTATGTATATATTTATTATATTAATTTATTTATTTTACTAACTAGTATCGCACTAATATTATAAAGGCGAAAGTTTGTGTGTGTGTGAGGGTGTGTTCCTCCTTTGCGCAGCGGCGACTGAAACGATTTAGCTGAAATAGATTTTACTCTGTATTAACACAAAGGCTTCTTTTCATCCCAGAAAAAATCCATGGTTCCACGCGGACGAAGTCGCGGGCGTCCACTAGTCTAATATAAATGATAAAAAGCCTTACTGAAAAACCCTGGTTCATTAATAGATATATATCCATAAATATCCAACAATCAGACGTACATTGTTTGCTTTGTATATAACTGCTGGGTATGTATGATTGTTTCATACAATAAATACCTATCTATTAAAGATTTTATCTGCAATTATATGTGATGATAAGCGATGTACAGTCTATGGTAGAGCACTCATATAATGTAGTTGATGGAAAAACGGAAGTCGGAAGGCCAGCCATTTTGCATACTAATTAGAAAGGAGAGGACACACGACTTTTGATTTATTTTTTATTTATTTACAACTAGCTGACGCCCCGCGGTTTCACCCGCGTAGTTCCCGTTCCCGTGAGAATACGAGGATGAAAGAATTATCTGTGACACTCACAACTAACGTTGCTTTTTATAGATAAATAATTTTCAAAATCGGTTCAGTAGATCCAGAGATTACCCCAAGATAGATATAATTACCACGTAAATTCAATTATATATAAATTTAGTTTAAAAAAATACCTTATAAAGTCAATAACTAAAATTATAGAAAAGATTTTAAGTAATGTAGGTACTTCCAAATGGAATTGGTTTTAATAGTAGGTACCTATTTAATAACTCATTGCATTTTCTTGTTAATAAGTAAAAATCCATGAAGTTTTAATGGAAGTAATAAATGAGGAGTCAAAACTAGCCCTAAATAGTTGGTGCAAAGATATACTGGCTGAGAGACAATTTCAGGAGGTGCTTAAATACTTTATCATCAAACAAAAGAGAATAGGGGATGTCCTAAAATAGCTATCTTAATGATCATTGCAGTGTCGGCAATGTACTAACCTTTAACCTTCGCTACGCCCGCGTGATTTTCGCGTTTATCATCGTGCTCTATAAAATTAATAATTCAAGGTACCTCAAGGTACCTACTTAACGCTTTTTATAACGAAAAATAGTAGGTATATCAAAAACTTCATATTTTTTCATCATTTCCATTATCATCAAGTAAACTCAAGCTTAGAGGAAAATCTTATTTAGTATATAGTAAACTGTCTTTAAAAGTTCATATCCACTGGGCAATCACGCTGTATACAATCTTACATACAACATACATAATATACTTTACCACATAATACAAATATGTACAAGACTATAATATATCTTAATACCAAATTTCAGCTAATTCGGTTCAGTAGTTGAGGCGTGAAAGAGTAACAAACATTCATATCATCAAAATCATCAGTTTTCGCAAATCTCGGGAAACCATGAAATTTTCGGGTTAAAAAGTAGCCTATGTGTTAATACAGAGTAAAATCTATTTCCATTCCAAATTTCAGCTAAACCGCTTCAGTAGTAGCGGCGTTATAGAATAACTAACATCCAAACATCCAAACATACATCCATACAAACTTTCGCGTTTATAATATTAATTAGTAGGATACTCTACCACAGAATACAATTATGTACAAGACTCTACTATCAGAAGAACACTAGAAGTGTACTTCAGTTCTTGGCATACTGTTATGTATTCTGTGTCAGTTGCTAAAGTCCCAGTTGTTACCCATTGTTAATTGTTTTTTTAATTCTCTATTACAGATGCTGCTGTGGTTGCTTCATCCCATACTGCATGAAGTCCTGCAAGACTGCAAATCACTATTGCCCAAAATGTAGAGCCTTCGTCGGCTCGCATGTACCTTCGTGATTTGGAGGTTAATTGTGTACCATTTTGTCACAAATAAGATACTGAACAGCTACGACCTACGACCTATTAGGTACCTACCACACGGTTAATTTATATAAACCTAACTACGAGTAATGGAAAGTTAGCGGAGAATTAGAAAATCATAGACGTTAATCGAAAAAAATACATTATATTTTCAGAATCTCTATGTAAATTATTTTATTTTTGATTGATTTGATTGTTTTATTCATTGAGTTGGTACTATGAAACATTTTTACAATTGATTCTATTGAATTTTCCCGGGTCCAGGACTTATAATTTGGAGAATGATGACTCGTTAATAACCATTTTTTTTTAAAGAATAGATATATTTTTTATAATATGACCAATATTCCCATTCCCCTCCAACTAGTCGGTAACGACTGTTCTAGGAGTGGGTACGACAATAGACCAACGGGGTGAGGATTGAACCACCACCCCTCGGTGATGAGTCCAACCGCTCTTACCGTTGAGCTATTGAGGCTATAAATTATAAAACCAGTCTCGAATTTTATAAAAAAATAGTAAGAAATATGCTAGAAATTAAATTAAAAATATCTTCATCCTTCATCATAATGTTTATTTTATATTAAATTGTATGCATAACTTGCTCGTATGCAGGCTGTAAAAGAGTTGTACTTATAAAACTAGGTGTTGATAACACCTAATTGTAAGTGCCTTACCTTACGTAATTACTTCCTTTGTAGATACGTATAGGTTTTTATTACAATAACGTATAGTACATATAAGTATTTTTATTTTAGTTGTATTATGTGACCATAATATATTATATTGTTGGTCTCATTAAAAACCTTAGTCATTCAGCTATGCTCGGACAATGTTAAAATTAGGAAGTCCGTCTAAAAGCCAAAGTTACCGTCTACCGAGACAGCACAGGCAATAGACGAGCTGCTAATCCCGATAATCTATTTTGCAGTTTTTAATGTTTTTTTCTCCAGGAAGCACCAGATTAAGTGAGATTGTGTATTAAATTTAAAACTTTCAATGTAATGATGATGAAAACCTACTTATTTAAATTTTATCTATTAATTATTTCATATAATTGACTTTTTACATAACTGTCACGTTGATCCGGTGGTAAACCTATGTGGTTTCGGATCACGAGGTTCTAAGTTTGAGTCTTGTGTCGGGCTCAGCACGGAATTGGGAAGTTGATAGGCTTACTTACGTGCCGCGGGAAGCACGTTAGGCCGTCGGTCATTATCATTAACGTCTGATAGTGATCGTTAAAAAAATTAACATTATCAAAAGCTCGCAAACACGTATTGTAGCAGCGTGGTGGGTTCCAACTTCATGTCTCCCTATACAGAGAATAGCCTTTAATATAGGCTGATGATGATGATTTTTTATATTTTTTGAACGAAGAATTTGTTAAAGAGGGATAAGGTTTGATAAGTAAATATTTCGCCAACCAAATCAATAATTATATTGATTTTATTTGCCACTTTAGAATAAGTATAACCTATAAATCTATGAAATGTTGTAAACGTAAAATATGTATTGTAAATCTTGATAGTTAAATGCAAATATTAGTGAATTCTATACAATTATTTAAAACAGTAAACTGTTGAACTTACACAAAGAAATACGTCTAATTGTACTAAGACTACTATATCTATTAAATTATGTAAATACAAGTTTTCTGTGATATATTTTGTATCTTATATAATACTTTAATACTATTTTATTAAAAAAACGACTATTGACAATGTTTTATTTACCTAATCCTATCAGAATGATACATACTCTTGTGTTGTTTTTCCAGAGATTTTCTTTAAAGTAGAGTACAATTAGGTTTATACTCGAACCTTAGAGAAAATGTTAGAATATAACAAATATCACAAAGTCAGAAAATACCTTAAAATCCATTCACTATAACTAAGTATAAGTTCCGCTATTAACCGACTTCCAAAAAGGTTCTACGTTCGGGTGTAAGTACGAGTATGTTTTATTTATTTGTCCAATTGCACTCTAGTATTAGACCATTATTATTTATAAATTACATTTTAGGTACATTAAGACAAGGATAATAATAATAAAGAAAGACGAAATCATACATTTAAAGACCTTGTAAATAATTTACTCCTCGTATAGATGCCCAAAAATTGTCTACAACAGGGGCAATAATGCTCCACATTCTTCCATCTCTTCACCATGTATGGTATAAAACAGCAGCAAAGCCACCTGAAATAAAGAACAAAGTCACATTTCAATTCATTTTCTTAACTATGAACATAACCATTGATCTTGATTGCAGTATAACTTATTATAAATCGTCTACATAATATTCAGTTTTTCACAAATCCCGCGGGAACCATGGATTTAAAGTAGCTCATATGTTAATGATTTTGAAATAGTACAATAAGATATAACTGCGGTAAGTTGAAAAATAAAAAAAAAATTACATAGCCGAGGCGATATTGCAAGCTCGAGCCAAAGGCGAGAGCTTTAGTAAGGAAGCAGAGGCTGTAATTATCAAACGGACGTTTTTTAACACATTAGCGAGGAAACACACTTTCTGAAATTGTCATTTTTGCACAGATACCGAAGTTCGTTTGCAGGTGGCTGAAGTATCGTGATGTTTGAAAGTCCCTACAAAAGGCCTATGCAGTGGACGTGAATCGGCTGATATGATGATGATGATGACTTATATCATAATGTACTATTACTGCTACAAAGCCATGTTATTAGTGAATGTCATAGGCTATATTTTAGACTTGTTTTTACACGGGAACGGGAAATACAAGGGTAAAACCGCGGGTCGCCGGCTGGGTACCAATATACCTACTGGTAGTCACTAGTAGTATTATATAAAGAATGAATTATTTTCCTTTTAGTACAATTTATATGTATAGTGACGGCACTATAGGTACATACAATCTATGAAGATATTTATGTATCTGCGAAGTGCACGTCACTATCGTCACTATCGAGGTGTTAAATTTTGCAGATAAATGTCAATTACTATGACCCACGGCCGTAATCGTTAAGCTCGTACAAGTATATGAACCTATAATTTGAAGGCCATCTTAGAAAATCTACGTAGCTCATGCAACCTCGTCTTGGTACTTACCAGAATAAGATTCCTAATATTAAAGCAATTATGTGCGTCAATGTCGTATTTTTATAAGTTGCTTTGGTCATAACATCTTCTTGACAGTAAGGGCACCTCATACCCACGGGCTCCGAGCCTACTTGTAGGAGATCCATCTCGATAGAGACTTCATTGCTTTGTGCAATCTGTTTGTACTCGT
Organism: Bicyclus anynana; assembly: GCF_947172395.1. Taxonomy (NCBI): domain Eukaryota; kingdom Metazoa; phylum Arthropoda; class Insecta; order Lepidoptera; family Nymphalidae; genus Bicyclus; species Bicyclus anynana. The sequence goes on from NC_069086.1 coordinate 10,585,242, forward strand.
CCACTAAAATGTTTGAAATTATAAAGTTAGCTTCATCAATATTTGTTATGAGTTTCCACAGAGATAATCATTATATGCTTCAATAGATGCCCAGATATAGACAGAACTTAACACCGAAAGGTCGTGAGCTCGATCCCCGCCTGTTGGAAATGGTACTTGTGCACACATTTGACCACTAAGAGGACAGCTAACGCTCATCACGCGTAGCGTGGTGGGTTCTAGTTCCATATCTCCCAGTCCTGGATTAGCCTATAGGCTATTTAAGCATTTTTAGGGCATTCCGTCTAGATTCTCCCGATTATTAAAATAAATGTCTCAGCATGTAGCGAAGATTGGCGTGGGAGAAGACGGTGGTCCAGTCTTGCACGTAGAGAACTAACTTTCTGCGTTTTACGACGCCTCATAAACCTGGGTCCAGCTATGATAAATATGGAGCTTTCATTATTCCAAAAAAAATTAAAAATAAGTTGGTGATGTCACGCCCCAATGCCTCGGAAGAGACTTAAGCAAACGGTGCCGGTCATTTTCATTTACATCTAATAGGGCCTATGGCCTAGTTATATTTCGTTTATTCAGCAAGCTAAAAAGACATAGCCAATAAAAACAAAAGACATTATGACTTTACACAGATAAAACATAGACAATAGATTTGAAGAATGTATACACATGTAACAGGCCCTACGCCCGACAACCTGCATTGGAGCACCGTGGACCGTGGTGGGTCTAACCTTTGCCTCTCGCCTTATTTATAAGGAACGAGTCCAGGCCTGATAAATACAAGAAAATGACTCTCTGGGTCTGGACTCTGAAAATCTTAAACGCATGGCTCGAATAGTCTATGACTATGACATCTACACCACTGTTCTCCGGTGAGCTTAGCCGCTGAGATCAGTCGCCATCGTAATATACCAGATAGGTACCTACTTGCTATCCCTACTATGTAGGTGAGTCACCATATCCTAAGTTTTCCATTAATACGTAACAATCGATTTTGTAACAAATGGGACAAATAGACATGAAATGACATGAAAATTATCACTATGTTGTATGTTGTATAGATATATTTTGTTATGTTATATCCATTGTTCTGTATAGATGGGCCTAATAAAAACAATAAAGATATTTTAACGAGATACGACACTTACTTATGCGCTGACAATGATGCAATTATTATCCTACTGAATTTTCACCCAATTTCACAAAATTACCACAAATTTCAAAAGTATTTCTTTGTTTTCTAAATGACGTCTCTCCTACGTAACTTCTACTTACTGTCTATTTCATCAATAACACGATAATACCTAACCACCTGATATGCCTTAGTTATCGAATACCTACTTAGATAAGGTACGGATGCACAGCTCTCCAATACTTCTAATCAGCCATTAATCGATAGTCCACCAAATATGGAACGAAACTGTACCTAGATAATAAACTAAGATATATATAGGTAGATACAGGCTGTACCTACCTAGATATATCTTAGTTGTACCGTACAGCTTCGTCAGAAATCATAAAATTTACCTGGATTCTTCAAAATTATGAGATCCTGTAGGTTCTGGTTAAGGTACTTAGATCTACATAGAATTATTATTTTTAGATACAAAATATCGGGGCTATCTGAAGGTATACATAGAATAGGTACGATTGTGATATCTTCTTTGTCTACTTCGACGATTGAGATGACTCAGAATGCAAAAAACTAGAGTTTGTATCAATCTTCCCGTTTACAGAATGACAAAATATGGTTTGAAAATGGAATTACAATTTTTTTTCGAATTACAATTTTTTTGCGTATCCACGACGCTAAGCCACGCTACCCGTTGCTCGTCCTACCGCATATCATGTCGCTCGTCCTGCCGCATATCAGGCCGCTCGTCTTACCACTGCTACAACTCTCTACTTTGTTGATTTTAAGTTCGAATCAAAGGACTAGTACGTACGGGTCGTCGCAATTAACTTTAACAAAAGTTATAATATTTGTTACCAAATTAACTAGCAAATATTATAACCTGGATTAACACATGAGGGCTGTCTGTGTGTTCACGGCAATATGCAAAACCATTTAAACGGATTTTCATACAGGTTCTCAGACAAATAAACTTGGTCTAAATTAAGGTTTCAGAGGCTTCATAACATATTACTATACACGTTTGAACTTTTTATATTTATTTACTGTATAAATAATAACATACTTGATTTTACCCATAGGTATTTCATTTCATTTTATTTCTCTGTCTACGGTATGATGGACGTAGCATACTGTCATAGACTTATGACGTCAGTGGGAAGGACGTCAAAGACCTTTGACATCTATGCCACAGACGACAACGTCCATGCTATTAAACGTGACATTGTCTATTTATCTTGTCAAAGTTAATGTCAAATGTCAATTGTCAGTTGTCAGTTGTCATTGTCACTGTCACTGAAAGTATCAAGCCGCAAGCAAAGTGCGTGAACTCTAAATTTTATAGAATTGCTTTTCATTAATTACATACCTAAATTAAGTAGCTATTATGTAAATAATAAACAATAAAAATGCCAAAAGTACGTTAGATATTAGTTCTATTCTGTTGTTTTTTATGTTCATTTGTTCAGACCAGAATGGACGTCGACCTCTTACGGCCGGGCACTGTGCCTATATCTGCTGATACTGTATTATGGTTTGAATTTTTATTGGACCCAAACTTACTGAAAGAACACTTGAGTAAACCTAACCCAGGTATGGTATACAGATTACACACCAAAACGCTGGCCCGACGAGTTATGTACAAACAAGTATGCTCTTGGGTTGCATCTATAGTAAATTTTGAAGCCATTGGCATTAACCTGCGATAGGCTGGCGCTGTTGGGCTGGTGGGTTTGGTCTATTCTTTATTAAGACCTGAACACATTTTCAAACAATTTACAGTTTACACAAATAATTAACAATTTTACTACTATAAGCCTTTTTTGATGAGTACAGTTTACCAACAAACAAATTAAAAATGATGGTATAAATCACGGGTCATTTCACACCTAACTATAATTATAATTAAATTGGTCTTATAATAATGTTTATAAATGTTATTAATAAGCTCAGAACAATTAGATATGGTTAATATATTTTCTATTACATTTTATATGCAAACAATACATAATTTAAAATAAATAAGTTATGAAATGGCACACATTTTGTACCTTCATTTCTAATTTCTTTGTTGGTAAACAGTACTCATTAAGAAAGGCTGTTGTATAGTTAGTTATATTATTAAGTTAATTAATATTATGTTTTCACTCTAAAAACTATATGGTCCCAGTCATTACAATTAAGAGTCTGAGAGTGATTAATAATAATAATAATAAGCCTGTTTGTTTCCAATCCAAATAAAAATAACATAACGTACAAGCAATTTTTAAACTTAAAAACTAACATAATATTATAAACAAAAAAAAAATGCATTAATATATTAATTGCTGTTGCTTTCTTCGTTACCATTGATCGGAACCCCTTCTCGGGTAAAGGCCTCCTCCAGCTTTTTCCAGACCTCTCTGTCTTTAGCTTTCTTTATCAAATCATTTCCTGCTATTGTTCGTATATCATCTATCCACCTTTTTTGGGGCGCCCTCTTCTCCTTTTTCCAGTTGGTCCTTCCCATACAGTTCCCATACAGTCTTTAAAGTCCATCTTTTGTCCGTGTATCTTGCTTTATGACCTGCCCACCTCCACTTCTGCTTTAGAGCATATTGTAAGGCATCTATAACTTTTGTTTTACATCTTATGTGTACGCTCCTGACTTTTTGTATTCTTCTTACTTTCATTACACTCCTTTCCATTGCTTTCTGGCATACTGCTATTTTAGTTTTTATTTTAGCGTTGTAAGTCCACGTTTGGCATCCATATGTGAGAGTAGGTAGAACACAGGTATCTAGGACGGTGATCACTAATGGCAAAAATTATCATTCTAAATCTATAAACCTGCATCAATATATTGAATGGTGGGCCATTAAAATAGGCTAATGATAATGAAACATGTAACTTATTTAATAGTAATGGAATAACTTGACAAATTTTTATATTAACCATGTTCCACTGATGTAGAACCTACACCATGCGAGTTAATAGAAGAATTTTTGTCTGTGGACTCAAAGAATTCAAATTCAAAGCCAACTAGTGAGAGAGTGGTTGATGTTGATATCCCACCTAGTCCTCCGTCTGTGACCACACCTACAAATCTACAGTTTACCCGTAAACAGTTGGCGTTGAAAATTCTTGCATTGAAAGTTGCAGCCACTTTACATTGGAATTTGGGTATGTTTTGAATTATCAGTTTAATTAATATTCTTTGCATAACAATAACTATAAAATTATTAATTTAATAATACATTAATACTAATTTCTAGAAATTACCAAAATAAAAATAGAATTTAAAGGTACTCTGTACTTAAATCTATGAATAAACAAATTGTACATGTATGTACATACATCTACAAATATATTATGTACAACTAATTTAATAAATATTTTATGTTATGTTCTAGATATCTTGGAATCCAAACTGCCACCACAAACCCAACAACACTTGATGCAGGATCTTGTTTACATGGCAACAGACACTACTTTTGCTGTTCCACCACAGGTATACACATAATAACTTATTTATAATTTTAATAATCAAGCCTGAAAATAAATAATAAACATTGTGTAATTATTTTTCAGGATGTACCAACAGAATTTATACATAAATCTCAGGTCCAATTTGCCCTTACACTGTACCACAGATGGGTGCTAAGGTTTCCAGTGAAAGCTGCTCTTTATTCTAAGACAACCAAAATGGCTTTTGTTCACATGTAGGTAGAGTTCAATTATTTTATTCTGTTCTATTACTTATGTAAACATGATTTAACTTTTATGAATTTCAATTTTGTCTTTCTAATCAGGCCTGGAATGCAAGGAGAGACTGGCTATAGTCCACTTAACCAAAATTTCGAAAAAATTCTTCGCATGTGTGAATCATCCCGCATGCAAAGCATTAGATATTTAGATAGTATATTGTCTTACTATGAAACAACACTGGGTAGAATGGAAGCGAAGAAAATTAAAATTCCAGTTAGGGAAGCTTTTATTCACTTGACTGAAGATTCTGATGATATGAACCATAATTGGAATGCTGGTGACATTATTATTAGTCAATATGAGTTAGCAATGCAGATACATTTTGATCTATGCTACAATTACTTTTTTTATGGACAACATGATCTGGCGAAGCAACACATATTGGGATGCAGAGAAAACTCGAGTTTACTTGAAAAAGAGATATCTACTTTTGGCTATGGGGAACATGATACAATGCCATGGGGTGATTTTTATTATGCCAGCATGACTAAAGATGATATTTTGGGTTACATAAGAGCTCTAAATTTAGGGTATGAAGTTCTCAATGAAGAGCCGTCTCTTCTACAAAAACTTCAAGAGGCTGTAGCTAACCATTATACAGGAATTATAGCAATACTTCAAGCAGATAACTTATCTAGAGAAATACCAATGGTACACAGAGAGGTTGTTGAGCTTGATATTCAAGGATCTGCTTCAAGTGGGGCATTCACTGTTGCTAGAGATTTATTAAATCGCGTTGCCGCCTTAAATGCCGTCAGATATGCTCTAGAAGGAGGAATTCCGTCCACCCATCCCGACTTTATAAATAAATGTAAAACTTTTGGAATCAAATTTTTTGATCTGCTATTTTGGGCGATTGCGCCTGTTTTAATGTCAGACTTGTCTGATACTGACTGGAAAAATCTAAAAATGTTCTTTCTACATCTAGCCACATCACAGTTGAAATTTCCTATAGAGAGAATAGATGAATATCTTAAAAAGTATGTGGGCGATTCAGCCGAAAGTATAAGAAAGAAATTAATATCCAATGAACATTTAAATGAAATATTAAATGATCCCGCCAACATCGACGATGAAAACGTTGATATTCCGCGAGAACTTTTAAGTGACGATTGGGATATGCCTGATTTTGAGTGTAAATCTGTACCTGAACTAGAAATCGGTAGGTTAAAGAAACGCCTCATTGAGGCATCCACAGCAGATGACGTGCGTATGTGTCTAGTTAAACTCGCGATGATGGTGCCTTCTTCGCCATTGTGGAAGTTGAATCCATCTTGGAAACCTCCAGGGGGTTTGGGCAATGCTTTGACTTCATTACCGCGTGGGTTTTTGCAAGATTTTGGATATGTCGTGTCTGGTGCGGCTCGAGCTCGCGCTGAAGCTGGGTGCGCGCGGACGGCTCTATCTCTACTATCAGTATTAGAAGGCGAAGCTCGAAGTCAACTCGGAGGAAGTTCAGATCCCATATTATACAGGCTTTGTCGACAGTTATCGTGGGAAGTATTGCTGCTGCAAGTAAATGTAATGCTGTCTGAATGGCCTCACCATCGCATTAATCTGACGGTTTTGTCCGACAAATGCAAAGCTTGTATAGCTGCTGTAACTTCTGGCGATAGTATAATTCCTAGACCACAAGTAAGTTGTGATACAGTCTAAAATTGTTTTCGTTTTTATTTTCTCTGTATCTTTACAAATAATTATGTTCTGCAGGTAATTGAATCGTGTTGGACTTGTCTAGTGAATGCCTGTGAATGGGAAGGCGCGAGTGTGACCAACGGTCCAGGGGAAGCCGCTTCAGCATTATGTGCTGCTTGCTGTGAGCTACAGAGAGGGAAGGGTTCTAGAAAATTCCCCAGAGCCCTGTGGGATTATAGTAAGATATTGTTTACAGTTGTAGATTGAATGACAAAATGGAAATATTTTTAAAATACCGGACGCCCTTAGACCTTTAATCCGCCCCTATCGCAAAATCCGTTCTTAGTGGATACCTACTAACTATAAACTACCTCCCTGCCAAATTTCAGCTTGGTAACAGCTTGATGTACAATCAAGCGTTTTTCGAGATTTTCGTGATTGCCTATCGCATTTATATAATAATATATTAAGATTGTGCATAAATCAATAAAAAGTTGCGTAATATAATGTGATTTAAAAAATATTAAAATTCAGCCTCAAAATGGGGTTTGGGTCGCATTTATAATATATTAGTATGAATTTTTGTCACATAAATGATATTTAATGTTTTCAACAGCTCTATCTATATATAACAATGGTTCAAACGGTCCTGTAAAGCGATCAGCAGGTGGAATGCCATCACATTCTCGCGATGCATCAAATGTCGCAGCAGAGGCCAGAAATGCCTTTAACGGGTTTTTGGCAACTCTTCGCGAACCGCTCGCAGTCAGCGTTATGATGTCTCTGCTTGCAAAAATACACAATCTCCTCATAGACGACAGTTCATTAGAACTAGTTGTTGAATACACGAATCTTTGGCCTTCAAATATATCCAATATGAATAATTACAATATGAAACATATACTGGAATCTCTTACTGAATTGCTCGAAAGGAGCTTGAGGCTGTACCCGTATAACACTTCATGGTGAGTTATTTTTTCAATCCAATTTGAAGCGTCGTTAGGCTAGTTTTATAGTCGTATTGCGCGAATTACCAGCGTACTTACAAAACACAATTGCCAGTAGTGAAACCAGGAAACGCACTCATACTACGAGACCCTTTCAAGAAGAGGTGGGGGTCTCCAAAATACTACACTTGGTCACAGGGACAGGGGCCGAGGATGCCTTGGGTTTTTACCGCATAGTCAATATCCTCTAGGGCAATCACGCGCTTTTCTGAGCTATATTCAAATATATGCCGCTTAACGTTTAGCGCTTTCTAACAATACCTTATGTGAGCAAATATTTTTCCTTACTTTCTGTTTTTTCTTTTTTAATCGGTTGTCTGAAAATTTAGTTTTTCTAAAATACTGTTTAATAATCTTCATAGACCAGAATATACTTTATTTCTTGTAATAAATGTTGGCAACCCTAGAGCGAGGGAACGACGCATGACGTCATCTTTTTTCGACTGTGACTGTGACTGATTTACTACGAGAACTCTGCGGGGGAGGTTGGGTCATGACATACACTACGAACGTTCACTACAGGAGACGGGAGGTAAAAATTGAGAAATGAGTCGCATAATATGGGTATATTCCCTTAGATAATCTCCAGTAATTATTAAACATTTTATCTTTGTAAAGGTTAACAGGTTAACGCTAATCATTTTGTTCAGGCTACGTCTATACGGCGACGTAGAAATGGCCGGAAGCCGTTGGGCGGCAGCTCTCCGCAGATACCTGTGCGCTCTGACCGCAGCCACCTGGCACTTCGCCAAGAGGGCCCCCGATGAAGGCGGGCTGGCCCGACGCGCCGCGCGATGCTGCCAGGCCCTCTCGGCGCCCACGCAGGCGGCTGCGCTGTGCCAACTGCCTGATGAACCTGATTACACTACCGCTTTTAAATGTCTTGCAGAAAAAGTAAGCTATTTATGATTTTTTATTATACAATCAAGCTTACCGTCAAGTCTGTTGGACGCATCGTCGTCGTCGTCATAAACCCATATTCGGCTCACTGCTGAGCTCGAGTCTCCTCTCAGAATGAGAGGGGTAAGCCCAATAGTCTACCACGCTGACCCAATGCGGATTGGCAGACTTCACACACGCAGAGAATTAAGATAATTGTCAGGTATGCAGGTTTCCTCACGATGTTTTCCTTCACCGATTGAAACACGTGATATTTAATTTCTTAAAATGCACACAACTGAAAAGTTGGAGGTACATGCCCCGGATCGAATCGGACCCACACCCTACGGAATCGGAGGCAGAGTTCATATCCACTGGGCTATCACAGCTCTTATAATAATTCCGCCCTTTTCTTAAGGGGGTAGTGCGAAAATGGGTTTTTATACATTCATAGTGTTGCCAGTTGCAATTACAGATTAAAAATAATAGGCAGTTGGAGCGCACGGAACACGACGGTGTCGTAGCCGCTCCAAATACGAAATTCAAAAACTAATTTATTCAACATTCTCGAGTCATTACGAAATGAAGCGTCGCATCAGTAACTTTCAGTATAATTCAAGAAAAATGGCGTCTTATGTTTTAAGATATTTTAAAAACAGTTCACAAAAGCTAAAGAAATAAAAAGAAGTATTTTTTTATTGGTAATTATTGATAGTTTAATAGTGTTATATTTAGAAATGCAAATTATGAAAAAAGTTTGTCTATGCAGATGTCAAGGAGAACATTTGTTTTTTATGGGTTTCAATTGCTTCACCACGCTGCTTGCGCTCACAAAGACTCACTCTGTATATTCTTTACTCTGTGGTTGCAATATTACTATGGATGAATATTAGGTACTTTTGCGTACAGTCATAACAATGATTAACAAAACTCCCATTTAAAAACATTCTAGCTTTAAAACGTAATTTGCTAACGCTTCTAGAACTTTAGCTTACTTGGTCATTTATTACTTCTAGACTGGCAGTGCCGCAGATGCAATGGACGGATACTACGGATGTCTATGGGACGGGACTCTATTAGAAGTAGGCGTTGCTTTACACGCGCGACGCGGGGAGGGAGGTAGACGGGCTAGGGCTGTCAAAGCCGCGGGAGCGTTGGAACTTAATGCGAACAACAGTGAAGACATACAAAGGGAAGCTGCTGCGATACGACGGGCTAGACTGCTCCGAGCGCTCACTAACCAATACGTCGCGTAATATAAGAATAATGTATTTTTTTGGAAAATCTTAAAATTATTTTAAGATTTTTAAAATTAAAATATTCAATATTTTATTATATCTTTTTATTTTTATTGGTGTTTTATGACCATGAATGGTCTCAATAAGCTTATATTCCGCCGATAAGGGTTTGCTGCTGCAAAGTGGTATCGCTGTCTTGGACATATCATTTTTTTTAAGGCAATATTTGCCATATCTTTTTAAATATGACCAATATTCATATTCCCCACCAACTAGTTGGGAAAGACCACAGAACAGAGATCGCTAAAAGCTAACACTGTGGGAAAGACTGTATTAGGGCTACCTATTTATAATGTTTATCTTGTGTTTGCACACAAGATAAACATTTTATCACCCTTAAATTAGATTTAAATCTTTAATTTAAAATTGTTAAACGCTGTGATTCTTCTCTTTATTTTTTATCCTTTTAGCCATAGATATTTAATCAATGTTTTAGCCATCTGTGCTTTCGTAAAGTCATTTTCTTTTCTTATGCTTAAAAAGGCTAGAACTCCAGTAAAATCTATTAAGTTAATAGGCTTAAAAGGGCTAGAACTTATTGCCTTAAAGCCAGTTTATAAGAAATACTGTCAACCGTCATGTGTGAAGGTCAAGACAACAACACTCAATGTCAATGTCATAATTGAGTATTTGTCGTCTGTGAGTATAAGTTTTTCAATCTTTTTCCGGTCTCTATATAGATTTTTTCCCTAAAAAAGATTTTTCTTTCTACTGTAGACTGTGGTGTGATTTTAAGGTAATTATTAATAAAAATACTACTTACAACTTCATTACTAGTATTAAGGGTTATTATTATATCAACAATAAGCATACGGCATACCGGTATTCTCTTGTCAAAGGTCAAAAGAAATTATCTTTTTTGTGATAACAGCCAAATTAGTAACTGATTATGTAGAAATATTATGTGTGATAGGAATTGGATAAGCCTATAAATTTGGGCAAACTTTAGTATTCAGGTTATACAAATGTGAGACATTATCTGGTGTTAGTGCATACAACATCAGTTTCTTAAGTACTTACTTTATTTATTTTTTCTTTTGGTGCTTTATAGAAACTCAACATGGAAGCTTTGCAATTACTTTCATCAAATAAGATATTTGGAGGGTATCAGAGAGTGTACGCCCATGAATCTTTCGAGCTGCAATGCAAAATGAACTTTTCTCTTTATTTACCACCTCAAGCAGAAGGAGGAGACGTAAAACTGCCTGTTGTATTTTTCCTCTCTGGCCTTACTTGTAATGAACAAAATTTTATAACTAAATCTGGATTTCAAAGGTATGTAGTAGTATTTTATACATACTATATTTTATATGTATTACATTTATTCTACCCAACAAATTCTGATTAGAACAAGTTGGGAAATTCCAAATTGAAAACCTCAACAGATGAGGTGTTCAACAACCTCGAGAGATCCATAAAACATTTAGTATAAGGAAAGAGGAACTAAACTGCTTAGTACGCGTCTGAGGAATATCAACAACATAGCAGTGATCTCTGCAATGCCTAGAAGTCCTGTGGTAGAACAGTATTTACTTTGCTAAAATTATCAAATGCCTTCGAAACTCCCATTTCTGGTTTATAACTATTAATCTATTACTTTAGATATGCTGCTGAACATGGCATTATAGTTGTGGGACCTGACACTTCTCCCAGGGGAGTCAAGATACCTGGTGATGATGAGTCGTGGGACTTCGGTGTTGGTGCTGGTTTTTACTTGGATGCTGCTAAAGAGCCATGGTCCAAAAACTACAGAATGGGAAGCTATGTAAACAAGGAGCTGTATGACCTTATTCTACAAGCTTTCAGTAATGTTGTAGACCCAAATAGAATAGGAATCATGGGGCACAGGTAAGACAAAAACAAACTATAATCTAAAAAAGTGTGAGTCAGTTCCTCCTACACACAAATGGAGTTTACTCTTTCAGATCGACTGTCTAAATAGGTGTATGTTGCCCCATATACCATAGTTGTAAATAGTAATGTAATGTAAATAAATGTAAATAGTTGGCAGCAACACATGGTGAAAAGTTAAAAGAATATGTTGCACACAAAAACATAACACTGTCTTTAATTCATCAATTTTTACTGTTCATATTTTTTCGTACCGGGGATGTATATGAAAAATCAATTTTTAAGGAGTAGACTGCAATATTATTTTTTCTACATTCTATTGAAATTAGTTTCTTTAACTTATACTTCAAAGCATATCTCAGATGTCAACTTTGACCTTTATTGAAATAAATATGAAAAATTACTTTATTATTAAACTAGTTTTAATATTACTCTGTTATAGTACATATTGATACTAGTAATCAATTATTGTTTTATGTAATTAAATATATTTTTAGCATGGGAGGCCATGGAGCTTTTGTATCAGTTCTAAGAAACCCTGGTCTATATAAATCTGTGAGCGCATTTGCCCCAATATGTAATCCAACCCAGTGCCCATGGGGTGAGAAGGCTTTTACAGGCTACCTTGGAGATGACAAGAGCCAATGGGTTGAATGGGATACAACTGAGCTAGTCAAGAAATATGATGGGCCCCCAATAACATTGCTTGTGGATCAGGTAAATGAATAGTTTTTGTTTTGTGTTTAGCTCAGTTACATTAATTTTGGTGGACTAGTGATAAAGTCACAGTTCATTTATTTCAATAAGAATTTGTTTACAAAAACTTAAAATTAAAGTTATGAGGGTTCCAAAGCACCTTGGCCTGAGAATAGTCCACAATTCAGAGTTCTCCTTTCTAGCCAGCTCAGAAGCTGCAACACGCCAAACTCGTAACATAATTATAACCATGCTGGCATCAATCTCCTATTAAAAAGTGGATGCACAATCAGCAACCAAAAAACGTGGGGACGTTTTTTGGTTGCTGATTGCTCAATGAGTGCCAAACAACTTCTTGGCACTCAATCTAAGTAGTTGCATTTGCAAATTCAACCTTAAACTCAATCCTTAAGGTTGAATTTGCTCTGAACTGGGTATTTTATTGAATATATTTGACTATATTTAAAGGCCTTTAGATATAATTTTCTTAACCAATTATTCTAAAACTGTCAAAGCAAAATTGGCCAGCTTTTAAGCGAAATTTTCTACATGATTGTGCATCCTTTTATTATAAGAGGTCAATGGTATAAAGGCACATTTCAAGTTATATTGACATGAAATATTTTTTTAGGGTACTGATGACAAGTTCTACATTGAAAAACAGCTGCTGCCCGAAAACCTAGTGGAAGCCTGCCGCTCTGTTGGAGTACCAGTGATACTGAACCTGCGCGAAGAATATGATCATTCATATTATTATATTGCATCTTACATTGGAGAACATTTTGATTTCCATGCTAAAATACTCAAAGCCTAAATTATAATTAAAACATTGGTACATAGTGACATCACATAAAATAATATCTGTGAGCGTACTTGTATCAAAAAATGCTCTAAATCCATGAGAAGTTAAGAATACAATTTCATACATACAATGTAAAGATATCATATTATATGCATACTTTTATCACAACAATAAGTAAACAAAAGTCGTAAATATTGCATTTATTGTTAAATTAACATAATTAATTATTATTGATGAATTATTCATCAATAATGTAATTTAGTTAAAATCACTTTTGCAATAGCCTCTATGTACTTGGATACAGTGTAAAACATTTTACAAACCTCAAATGCATTTAACATTTTTGTACATAATATAAGCCGATTCTAATTTCTATGTACATAATATTTTTTTTAAATAAAACTGCACTGGTTATTGTTTGGATATAATCTTTTATTTCGATAAAATTGACTAACAAATTAGTTATCAAAATTAGATTCTCTAAAATAAATATAACTTGTTATTATATTACCATTGCCCTTACATTTGTATAATATCATGCATCTTTTCTGATGCTATGATAATACTGTAGGAATTTGTCTCTGTTGCCCCAAATGTGCAAGTTGCCCCAGTAACACCACGCCCTGTAAAAAATATTACTTAGAAACCAACAGAAATATAACATCTAGTCAGTATAGTTGCAAGTCACTCCTAGTCCATGCCCAAGTCTGGATAAATTATAGCTTGGCAAGTTCGTTGATGACACTCCCATGATATGCGGGCGATGGGGGGAAAAAGACTCCTCCTGAACCGCGCAAACCATCGGGAGTGCTACGAACGAATTTACCAAGCAATAGCAGACTTCGTCTTTATTATACCTTGCGGTTACCATAGGAATAAGAGGCTAATATATAAACTACAGCTTAAATCACTCAGTGTAGCTTCCAAATAGTGAAAGAATCTTTCAAATTGGTTTAGTAGTTTTGGGGCCTATACAATGCAAACAATCAAATCTTTCCTCTTTATAATATTAGTATAGATAAATCACTTGGGGTTACTTCTTTATTAGTAGGGCAGTAACTAATTACTACAAAAACATATATCCAGACTTGTACATATAATTAATAGATGAATTTTTTACTAGCCATGATTATATTATAGACCCAGTCATCATTATCAGCCTATTTGATTGGCCTACTACTACTAATACAGACCACAGGGCCCACGACTCCTGCCTTATAGGAGTGGGGATATACCTCAACACAACTTTACCAGGGTAGTCGCACATCTATGTGTTACAAAATCTTTCCTAGGATCCTAACATCAGTTTAAGGCTTATGGAGGAAAGTATTCTATCAAAACATTCTATCTAAAACATACTAAATCAGATCAGATCTGACAATAATTAGCATAATATAGTAACTTATATACTCATAAATTGTATAATCTTTTATATGTTTAACCGGCTAAAAGCTTTGTCGCCGATAGCTATACATATTGCGATTGGTTGCTTGCGTAACTGTCAAAGCGAAGCTTGACTGGATCCGCTAGTGTACTTATTATGTACAAAACACAGTTCTGACACGATTTTTTTTCATCTTAAAGAATAGCCTCCTGTAACATAGTGTTCTATAAATTATCAATTGAAGCAAAGAGGCAATATACGCTATTTATATAACATTATCTCTTCACACAAACATTTTCCAGTTGTGGGAATCAGACCTGCATTACTAGGTATTACTAGTACAGATATAGAGTAGTCTGAAATGAAAAACAAATACTCACATGCCAAATAAAGCACCACCAAGATGAGCGGCATGATCAAAGAACTTCCATCCCATAACTACGCCCGCCAAGTCCACAGACATAATAGCCTTTATTGCCTGTAAGTCACAAAAATAATTACTTCATCATTTTCATCAGAATACTAGCTGACGCCGCCGCGCGGTTTCACCTGCGTGGTTCGCGTCCCCGTAGGAATACGGGGATTTTATATAGCCTTATAACCTTCCTCATTAATGGGCTATCTAACACTGAAAGAATTTTTTCACATCGGACCAGTAGTTCCTCAGATTAGCGCGTTCAAACAATAAAACAAACAAACTCTTCAGCTTTATAATGTAGCTTAAGTTGGCTTAGGATGCGCGCCACGAGTATGTCGTGACGAGAGACCAATAGTGGCAAAATAGAAAATCTATAGCATGAAAAATAGTATATTGAATACAGACGGTATAGTAGATAATAAGTTTTCTCGTCAAGAGATATTTCGTTGAGGCATCCTAAACCCTATATGATTTTGAAATAATTTAAATATTTTGACTAGACATGAAAACCAGATTGACCAGAAACATCAGCATAACACTTTCCCAAGGCGAATGTCCTCCGATGAAACAAAAATCTTGATGAGATCCAACGCTTCTAACCATTGGTGATTAAATGACCAATGACACAGATTGTAGTTAAAAATTACTTAGAGATAATACCAGAGATAATAAAACCGAAAGGACCACCTTTGATTGCATCATCACTAACCATCAGATGAGATTGCAGTCAAGGGCTAACTTGTACAGAATAAAAAAATGTTAGAGTGGACTACAAGTTTGGCTCATACTATATCTACATGGAAAAAGATATACTTACTGTTCCAGCAGCAAATGTATACATTGGCAGGAATATTATGCTTAATCTTGTGTCAGGATATTGTACACAGACGTAAGACAAAACTGCCATTATCGCACCAGACTGAAAAGAAAAACAAAATATAAACATTAATTATTTTAGCAGTCTATGTATGTGTTTGTATTTATATAATTGTATTCTTATGTAATGCTTAAAGTATTTACGTAATTTTGAGCAATTATTTTTTTATTATAGAGGCTACTTTAAAAAAGAATATTTGCTATTAAAATATTTAAAGTATGACCAACATTCCCATTTCCCTCCAACTAGTCAGAAAAGACTGTTAGCAGTGAGTATAAAAATAGTTCAGCCGATGTAGAACAAACCCCCAACCTTTTACTGAAGTCTGGCCTCTTTATTGTTGAGGCTTTAACTGACTTCAATATGATAAGAATAGTTGATTTTGCTTGTAATACGATTTTTTATAGTTGGACTACAGGTTTTTATACTTTTATCAAATAAAAAGAAGTTATGTAAGGCTCTCTCTGGCCTACATACTTACTGCACCAAGACTGAGACCAGGCTGACTTATCATAACTTTGTAGAGGAAGCTGGCAAAACTACTGATGACTCCAGCACTCAAATACATTGCTACAAACTGTTCCTTGCCCAGTGATGCCAGTGCAGCTAAAACATTATTTAATTATTACAAAAATTGTTCATAAAAATTATATTTTTTTGTTAAATATTTATTGCAACACTTTACCTGGCATGAAACTATATAGGACATACATATTGGCAGCTAAATGTAGTGTTGAGTAGTGGCTGAATGTGGACAGAACCATTGGCAGACATTTTGCTCCTAAAAAAACATTAAAACCCAGTGTATTATTTTTATTTACTCCTGTCTCGTATAACTTCAATTATGAAATAAAAAAAATATTACAACATTATGCAGGTGCATTTTGTGATGAAATTTAAAAATAAGTGATGTCATAATAATAAATAATATAATTCTATAAAAGTTTAAATCAATTGTTTTCTCCTGTTTTAGAATTATATGTTTTATGAAACACAATTAAATTTTAAAAACCTGGAATAGTTTCATATTTTACTATTACTTTATATGCAGAATTCATTCACCAAGTTTTTAAGCAAACGTGTAAAAGCACAAATATGAACTAAAAATTCTTAAACTAGTACTTCATACACAAACTTACTGCCAGAAGGGTTTGAACAGAAGTATTTGATCATGAACGGCTGCAAAGGCTTTACCCTCCAAGCACAGAAGACTAGAACATTGGCTGCTAAAATTGGAAAGAAAACTTTTTCACTCTCCCTCAGTGAACTCCACCATTTCCTAATAGGTCCAGGTTCTGATCTCTGAAACAAACCAACAAATTCGTATGATTTTTTTTTTACTTTTTAATTTTACAGAAATAAACATGCAGTGAGTGCTTTAAAAGATTGTCAAACTTGTGTTTGTATTTTTGAAATATAATTATTTAAAACTATATCAATCACTAATAGATCAAACAAAATAAATAAATAAAGATAAATACTTTATTTACATTTTAATCCTATCAATCATTAAAACAAAGCTTCCAAAGGTATAATAAAAAGTTTACATTATATGCTGATACACGCTTTTGATGGGCATTTAACCATTGTCCTGGTTTTTTGAGAAATGAACTTGCATGTGAGCGGAGATTCTCATATTCCCAAATGACACAACCAGCCAGACTTACAGATGTTACCTGAAATATATTAACATATACAGAAAACTGTGTAGATACATGTATTTTTAGAGTCGGAAATAATTTGATACTAGTCATAGTCTAAGGCTTTACTTGCACATAGAATCTTTTATTTATTCCCTCTAGTTACTTTATAATTACAAATAGGATATAAAAAAACATATGTTTAGTGCTAAAGCCATACTCATGTGCACTGTTTACCAACAAACAAATTAAAAATGAGTGTATAAATCGCTATTTATGTCACACCAACGAATAATTATAATTAACTGGTTCTTAAAATAATGAAAATAAATTTGATTAATAAGTTTAGAACAATTAGATAAAAGATAGTAAAAGATTTGATTGTTTGTTTGTTTGCATTGAATAGGTTCTGAAACTACAAAACCAATTTGAAAAATTTTTCACTGTTGGGAGGCTACACTATTGTAGAGTGCTATAGGCTATATTTTATCACCATAATCCAACTAGCACGTGGATGATACCGCGCGGCGTCTGCTATGTAGAAATAAAAATAAACTTGCATACCCCTATAGTGAAGAAGAAGGGCTTTAACAGCCCACTTGCACTTAATTTCAGGGGTTCTTCTATAAGTATGTTGTCAATAGGATTTGGCTCTGTGACCGTTCGCCGCCCGCCACGTCGCGTATTGTGAAAGGCATTGCGTACTTGTAGCCGGACATATCTATTCTTTTGTGAGTTTTGATTATAAAATACTGGTTTGCTGAAAAGACCCATGAAATTAAAAAAACTTAAAACATTTAAGTTGAAATTTATGTGTATGTTAAAACTACGTATGATTATGATATAAACATTAGTTTTCATTCTTTATTATATTTGAACTAAATTATTACATGATTTATGAAAGGATTTTCAATAATATGATGAAACAAGTTCGAATACGTACCAGAAATGTATTATTTCTGCTGCACACTGAACATTTCTGAAGAACATATTAATTTTAATGTAGATTTTTAGTCAAATATTCATCATTTATGTGAATCCAATAATATTTAAGGTATATTTATGGTTATTTAAAATTGATTTTGGGAGAATTTTGGGTACCTATTTTGATATTTTGACACTTGATGTTTTTCTTTTTTTAAAGCACACTCCACAGATTCGTTATCACAAACGTCAAATCACCGTCAAATGAAGTTCGTGAAACCAAACCACAGACGAGAAACGACTTATTGCCATGCCAGTGACACTGTCAATATTAATTCTCTGTCTACGAAACAAAGACAGTTTGCCTAAAGATCGGTTTGTAGACAGAGATGTTTAAAAATATTATGGAAAAGGAAATTGAGTTTTTCAGAACATTTATGGTCAAAAAGTTTCACCTCTGTCTACGAAAAAATTATGCTATTTTACAGATTCTCCAGCACTGAATCAAACCAAATGACCAAATAGTCGATTCGATTCAGCAGCAGCAGAAACGCAAACGCAAAGCGATTTTAATTAATTGTCTCTGCCGTCTACTTATGTTATTCTTTCACGCTGCAACAATTGATTCAATTCGGCTTAAAGAATTGAGTTAAATTATATTCTGGATTAACACATACGCATCATTTTGTCCCAGAAAATCCATTGTTCCTGCGGGAATAGTGAAATACCGAATATGACACGAACGAAGTCGCTATCGTCCTCTAGTGACTAATAACGTCAAACATCAAAATTATTGGTTTTCAATTCCTACCTACATCGATGTATAGTAAGTTAGACATCGAAGTTTTCTAACATATATTTTGATGGTTTTATGTACAGATTTTCTAGTGGTTTAAAAATCATAGAAATATTTTTCTATGAATGTAGGAAATTAAAAATTCTAAATTATTTCATTTTAAGGCTTTAGTGAGTGTTCAACTTTAATGTTAACATGTTCAGTATGTAAATATCCCTATCCCATTTTTTTCTCCTCGACAGTTCATTAATCTGGGTAGGTAGGTAAATTAATCATCAATTTGGGGGTAGTTGTGAAACAGCTACTTTACTGCTCGATATCATCTATGACTGCTCGAACGCGAGCGACCGGCCCTGGGCTCCGTCACAGAGCTTGTTATTACAATGCGAGGCAAGTTTCGTACGCAGAATTTCGATTATATTTCGAAAAAAAACCCGAAAACTACATGGTACTACGTGCAATTCAGCACTTTACAGACTTTACGTATTAATTTGCTTTAATTTTGGAATTTATGCAAAAGATAACAACTTGTTATTAAAATCGAGGCCGCGGCCCAGTGCAGTGTTTTTAAAGCCATTGTTAAGGAGTCTGGCGAGGAATCGGTTCTTCTGGAAGCTAGGCGAGTCTGTAGTAAAGGTAGGTGGTTGTTTATGATTGCCTTCGTTTCCGTGATAAAATTTGAAAACCTGTGCAAAATAAATAAAGGAAACTATAGAATTTCCTTACCGGCTCCATACTGTGGTTAAAGTATGAAAAGTATGAAAAGTGGGAACAACCCACAAACAAATTATATTCTTTGGTTCAAATACTAACTTTCATGCCGTCACTCGCGTAGTGTAATGAAACAGAAGATTGACTGATAGCGATGCAGAACTGACAGCACTAAGAAGTCGACGATGTTGGTTGGACGACCAACTCCAGGTTGCTACAGAGTATTTATTACCTACATGTAATAAATACCCGCGCCGTGAAAGCCCAGTGGATCGATTCCGGAGGGTGTGGGTTCGAATCCGGTCAGGGGCGTGCAAATCCAACTTTTCAGTTGTGTGCATTTTAAGAAATTAAATATCACGTGTCTCTAACGGTGAAGGAAAAAATCGTGAGGAAACCGGCATACCAGAGAATTTTCTTAATTCACTGCGTGTGTACAGTCTGCCAATCCGCATTGGGCCAGCTTGGTGGACTATTGGCCTAAACCCTGTCATTCTAAAAGGAAACTCGAGCTCAGCAGTGAGCCGAATATGGGTTGATAACAACAACAACAACAATAAATACCCTAATATGCCAATTGATACTTGCCCGAAAGTCAGCAAACCTAACCGACGAACAAAAGTACTTCCTTTGTCATTATTCTATAATAATAATAATAATAATAAATATTATAAAGCTGAAAAGTTTGTTTGTTTGTTTGATTGAACGCGCTAATCTCAGGAACTACCGGTCCGATTTGAAAAATTATTTCAGTGTTAGATAGCCCACTTATCGAGGAAGGCTATAGGCTATATTTTATCCCCGTATTCCTACGGGAACGAGAACCACGCGGGTGAAACCGCGCGGCGTCAGCTAGTAATAAATATTATAAAGCTGAAAAGTTTGTTTGTTTGATTGAACGCGCTAATGTCAGGAACTACTGGTCCGATTTGAAAAATTCTTTTAGTGTTTGATAGCCCATTTATCGAGGAAGGATACAGGTAGGCTATAATTATTATCCCCATATTCATACGACGTGCAAGTGCAATCAACGATGATTTACGATTTACGAGTAAGTATTTGCTAATGAATAAATCATTGAATGATTGTTCCCTACCTGTGTTAATTTAAAAATTACCTAACTACTTTGCAGTCCCTCTCCCTACAAATTGATTGCCCGCAAATTGAAGACTGCACTTGTTTTAATGGTTCGCAATACGTGGTTCGTTAGTCGCAAAAATCATATAGTGTGGATAAGTAAAATGGACTTACCTAATCTTGGTCTGGCAGAGTTATGATCAAGTACGGAGGTTACAAAGTAATTTTATTCAAAAGAGGAATAACTACAGAACCCTAAAAACCCTTTTTTTTGACAAATATTTTTTCTCCTAATAATCTCCAGTGGTTAGCCTAGACAATTAGTCTTAATCTGGATATTTGCAAAATAAATAAGATTATAAAATTTCAAAATCTATTTAAAATCTTTAATCGTAATTAGATGAAAATTCATACAGTTCTGGCTTTATTACATTAAATGTGACATTTTTTATTATTTTTTAAATAAACATAAACGCACAATTAACAAAGATATTAGTAATTTTGAACGCCCATACAAATCTAAAGATCATTAGCTATGTACCTACGACGTAATTAATTCGTACCATTTCCTATGGGGCGTTTTTTAGGGATCCGCGGTAGCGCCGCAAATCTGACCCTTTAAATCCTTGTAGCTTCAAAAGTAATGATCGCAGACACCCTGTTACTTTTACACAATTGCTTTACTATTAGCATACTCCTAATTTGTATACAATTTAAAAAACTGTCATCATCCCTATTCAGCAACGGTTTCCCTTACCATTATATTGTACGTACTATTATTGTTCCCTATAATAATAGGTACGTACGATAAATCCAAATGTGTACCTATTGGTCTCTATAAAAACTTCCTATCGAGTATGCAAGGTCAACGAAGTGAACATTACGTACGTACCTACCTCGTAGTTAGAAATCGTGATGAGTCGTAAACTTGTTATAGCGTCTAGCTAAAGGCGTGTTTCCAGGGGGTCCCTTGCAAATAACCTTGCCTACAGCTCTATAACAATAGCGACGGCCAGGGGGGTTGCAGAAGTGGGGTGGCGTTGTTACGCGCATGCTCCATTCAGACGATGGCATGGGGCGACACTCGGTAACTTCAGTGTACAGCTGAGAGACTCGAGGCAGCTCGCCACACTCATATTATCAGGAATTTTAAGTCACAGGACCATAAAATCCTACATTTTCAAAAAGTAAGTAGCTCATACATGCAAATTGTTATTGTTTTGCCAAACTCTCCATCAAAAATGTTCACTCATTGACTCAGTTTTATTGTGTTTCGGCATTCAAACTTTCTAATTAACTATGTGTATAATTAGGTAAAAGGCAACACTTATAAAGCCTTTGAGATAACTTTGTTGTATTTTGTAATCAAAATGTATTTCTCAGAGTTTTTCATACGATTGAGACGATTTATTTATTTAAGCGCGAAATTTTCATTGAATGGCGTCAGCAAATCGATATCATCGGAACCATGTGGTTTCTTGCTAAATTGAATTTCTTCCGCTGGCGACTTTTATAGAACACTTAAGCCGTCTAGATGTTAAAAATATACTTAGCAGGTATAATTAATTATTTATATTCATTTCTATTAATTTACTTATAGTTATCACAAATAGTTGTCGTTTTTTGTTTCACCACATGGATCTTGAAAACACTGAGGTTATTTACTTACTTTACTATTACCATCTGTACAATACAGAACTAGGGGACCCCAAGCTTTTGATTTTCTAAATGGGTATTTTATATAGATTATGAACACAAAAGCATAAGACAATGAAAGGTAAACAATCTATCCATCGTAATAAGAACTTTCTCAAAAAGAGTATTTTGAAATAAAAAAAATTAATTGTTATTTTTCAGTGTTTTCATTTATAATTTTTTTAGTGATTTCAATATTATTTCACATATTATTTAAGTCCCTAAATATGAAATGGACTGACGATACTCGTATCAAGCGGGTTACAGAGAGCTGCTAGAACGCGGACGGCTCAAAACCGTGTCCTTTCGAATTCCTATGAACGTCCTTCAGCTGATAATGATGACGATGATGAAATATAAAATGATTAGGAAGAATAACAAATAAAATATGTTTGTTTCAGAAATGAAGCCAAATTTATTAAAATTGCACCACCTCCAAAAACTGCGTTTTAAACATCTTACATTGTGACGCACAATTTTGTAATTTCAACCAACAATCGTTACTCATATTTTGAATACTCATAGTTTATAAAATCTTTAAAATTTTGTATGTTAAGCATCTACTTTATTACATACCTATTTTTGTACGGAACGATGATGATTATTGAATTGAATTGACGAAAAAGGGAATTAATTGTTACCTGTCGAAATTAGCCAATGTTTATTATAAGCGAAGCTTACTAATTGTTACTTGTAATATGTTATGTGCATAAAATTACTTAGGTGCTAGGAAAAAATAAATAGTGCCTAGGTACCTATAATAAGTAGTACCAATTGCATCAGATAAAACTCAAGCACAGTTAAATCTTAAGAAAGTGATGGAACCATATTCAGATGAATTGCTTTGGTTAGTGATTTGTGGTTTTGTGGTTGCATTTGTTTTGGCGTTTGGGATCGGCGCTAATGACGTAGCAAATTCTTTTGGAACAAGCGTTGGATCAAAAGTACTTACACTCACACAAGCATGTATACTCGCAACAATATTCGAAATCGCCGGAGCAGTTCTAATCGGTAAGTAACAAAAATCTTCTTATCTATCTTTGACCAAATCTGTTTGACTTCGTCTGTATACTTAGATCCTAAACAGTACTCACCGGATTTTATCGCGATATATAGTGACTGATTCAAATTTATTATATTCTAATTTATGACTTTCCACATGAACAAAATAGTAGCAAATATTTTTAGATAACAATATACGAAAATCACCCTCATTGCAGAATTTAATTAATTATTTTTCATTGAACTGGGAACTAATTTTTGCGAGTTATAGTTACTATTAAATCATTTGGAATAATGCAAACTCTCCTGAAAGCATACCCAATACGTATTATGTTGCCTGATAAAAAACAATCCAGACCTTTTCTCGGTTACATAGAGTAACAAAATTCTGCAATTCAATAATATCAGGAGTCTACTTTGTAACACTCTTGCTACTTTCATTATTATCACGTTAACTTTAAGCGATGTCTGTTCTGTGATTTAAATCATAAGTGTCCACTTTTTGTGCACCCATATCCTGCAGGATACGGGATTTGGAGGATCCTGAAGGATATGTAGGCTGGTGATCGGTTCATAAAGTAATTCTTTCAAATACATTGATATTGAAATGTAAATATTCTTTCATCATCATTATCAAATCCATATTCGGGTGAGCTGAACTGAACTGCTGAGCTCGAGTCTCCTCTAGAATAAGAGGGGTTAGGCCAGTACCCAGTAGCCCAATGCGGTTTCACACACGCAGAGAACTGAGAAAATTCTCAGGTATGCAGGTTTCCTCACGATGTTTTTCCTTCACCGTTTGAGACACGTAAAATTAAAATTTCTTAAAATGCACATAACTGAAAAGTTGGGGGTGCATGCCCCGGACCGGATTCGAACCTACACCCTCCAGAATTGGATTCGAACCTACGCCCTCCGAAATAGGAGGCAGAGATCTAAATCAAGCTAAATATTCTTTAGCTAAACTAAAGATTACTTATCGTTAGGTAAGTACAAAGATAAACGAATTCGTTAGGTAAGTAATCTTTAGTTTTTATTTAAGTTACCTAAAGTTGATTTTTTTTAATAGGTTACAAGGTATCAGATACGATGCGCAAGGGTATTCTTGATGTGACATTGTACGACGACGGTGGAGAACGTTTGTTAGCTGCCGGTTGCCTGGCTGCTCTGATAGCTGGCGCAGCGTGGCTTATCATTGCCACAGCTTTGAGACTTCCAGTCTCCGGGACTCACTCTGTGGTTGGTGCCACAGTTGGGTTCACACTGGTAGCAAAAGGCCCCATTGGAATACGTTGGTCAACTCTCGGAGCGATTGGTGAGTTTCAAAATATAACTGGTGCCTTTAACTTACGTACTTTAAAATTCGAATAACATATTGGTACATAAGTAAAGCACCAGTTTTACCTTGGCTTCTATGCATAGAGTTTAGTAGTAGTATATCAGCTCGGTTTACTTTTCTACAGTCAATATCCTGGAGGTCAGTGGATTGAAATGTTTCAGCAATCGTTTTTTGTGTTTGATATTGTTTATTTGTTTGTTCTTCTAGGACAGTAGTGTCAATACTTTCTTTATTTTAACTTTTAAACTTCTTTTAAAATACATTAGAGATTGTTACTAATATTTGGTGTAGAGGTGAACTTAGAACCAGGTGACCGAGACGCTCATAGGATACTTAGGGTAGGGGTAGGTTAGAGGAGGGTAGGAGTAGGATAGGCGTAGGGTTGAAGAAGGGTATGGGAGGGTTGGTGTAAGTACTTGTACATATGTTTTCTGTGGTGTAAGTCGCGGGCGTCCGCTAGTTTACCCTAAATTCATAAGATGGTATTTTTTTTCGAAACTAAGTATTACATTTGCAAAATACATGCTTATGTAAAAAAATGTTAATATAAATTTTATTTCCTTTCAGTTTTATCATGGTTCATATCTCCAGCACTCAGCGGCACAGTGTCCGCTGTGCTGTACTGGTTCGTCCGCAGATTCATACTCCGCGCATCTCAACCGTTAGCGGCAGGGTTGAAAGCCTTACCATTCTTCTACGGCGCTACTATTGCTGTTAATGTTGTTAGTGTAGTACTCGATGGGCCAAAATGTGAGTATAATGTAACATGTGTGATGTGATTGTGTATCCATTGGACTTTAATTATACCTAATTGTTTGCATTGTTATCACTTCGGGCCAAGCAGATAGCCTACCTAAATGTAAGTGGAAAACCATGGCCTATATACAGAGTACGTTCATAAGGCATGCAAGGAACACCTGCCTAGTGTCCATTAACGTGAGGCGTAATTTTTTTCTTTACTAGTGTAAATAACGTAGGCTCCTTAATGGGACCCCAACGGCGTCACCGGGGGTTTTGGTCGAGCGCAGAAGCATCGCCTGCTAGGGCCCTATGGTAGAAGCAGAAGAGATGGGCGGGACGACTATCTGCGACGCGAACCTCGGCTTAGAGCCTTAGAGGGCCGTTCTGGAAGGGTATTTTGGCCTTAGTGTATAAGTCCGGATGCCCTCGAGATCATGAATTAAAAAACACAAGTTACGTCAGATATCTGGGGTCTCGTCTTCGCAGGCGATGATTAAGTATCTTGTGTTTGTGTTGCCCGGAAAGTGTTGTCGGCCGTTATGTCATCATTAGGATCGTAAAGGACCGTTAATTAGTTGGCGTGGATGGAGAACTGTTTCTTTAATGACTCCCTGTACCTAACTGCAATAGATGTTTATGTAAAGTTTATCCAAAAAAATATATTTAATAGTTTTAAAATCTTTTATATTTTAGTGCTAGCAATGGATAATATACCGCTATGGATGGCATTGTCGGGATCCGTGGCTGTGGGTGCGCTAGGAGCAATAGGCGTATGCGCTTTCCTCGTGCCGTATTATAAGCGTCGCTTCGTGCCGCCACCTGTTAACTTTACACTTGGATTATCTAACGGTGACTATTACCTACAGTCCTACACATATCACATACTATAACATCTTGCTATAGTATTCTCAATTCTCATTCCTCCTTTCAAAAACTCATTCCAATTAAAACCAATTCTGGTTACCTTTACGCCAGCCACACACAATTAAGTTTACCGTCTAGTAGTTTACCGAAATATGATTATGGTTGCAGGTTGTTATTGTTACCACATCCCTAAACACGCTGCAAACTGAACGATAAACTTGATCGTGTGTGGCTGGGGTTATACACTTGATTTATCTAACGGTAAATGTTGCCTAAAAGTGTTAATATCACATAGTTATTAATATCACTCAAGAAATTCATCACGTTAAATTTATTTTAAACTAGCGTACGCCCGCGACTTCTTCCGCGTGAAACTCGATATAAACTTTCAAGTACCCCTACCCCTACCCTACCCTAACCCTACCATGCCTGCAGCGTGTGTAGGGATGTGGGTACAGAAAAATATGGTTATTGGTGTGGCGTAAGAAACTTTCACAATTACAGACTTGCGCACACAAACTTTTATGTGTGTAATATTAGTGTGATAATGACCTTTCTGGTAGACAATGAATAGACTAGCGTGGGTGAAATAACACATTATAAAAACGAGAATTTGATTAAAAACGAGAATTTGATTAAATACGATAATGGCTAACCATTATCGTATTTATGCGAGCCACACCTACGTAGATCATATTCGTTAAAACTTAGTAGGTACTTACATAATAGAGACGTACTTTAAGTAATCATGAAGTTTATGTCGATCTCATGTCTATCTACTTTGAGTAATTGTGAAGTTTATATGTTTACCTCATAAACTCATACTTAAAATATCAATCAGTACGTAATGTATTTGGGATTTGACAGAGAATCACTTAACTTTATCAATTTAACACAACACCAATATTTTGATTTGATCGACTAAGTACTAACACGATCTTCTATTAAGAACTGTAACTTAATCTACTTTTTCAAATGTTTTATTTACAGAAACCACTCCAGCGAATACACCAACTCATACAAAACACAGCGTTCCTCAACGACCAACGTCTTTACTATCCGAAGACGGCAAGCTCCTCGAAGCTATAGCGGAGAGCGCAGAAATGGTCACATTGAGCGATGCAGACAAAGGTTCCGTAGGCGTCAGAGAGATGAATGCTAGAAACAGAGCCCTCTTGGCCACTATGGACGACTGCAGCATCCTCTCCAGAAGCTTAAGCCCACCAAACAAAGCACGTTTACAGTTAATAGACGCTGATCCGCAGATAAATACTTTAAAATATATAGACGAGACGTTAAGTTGCTGTAAAAGTTTAGATTCTGCTCAGCTTGTGGGGATGGGTGAAAGTTATGATTCGAAAAATGGGTTTCTAGGAGATTCGTGTGACACCATTGCGCGGGGCGAGCTTGGTCGACTGTCAACGATGAAAATGCCTATCGCTGTGGAATTTGACACTCCACCGCCGAGATCAGACAAGGTAAGCCTGGAATCTAAGATAAAACTTCCTCTATACTTACCAAATTAACAAACAAGATGATAACCAAAATAATATCATATAGAAAGAAAGAAGAAACGTTTATTTAAAAATTGTGCCACACACCACAATGCCGAAGCACCGATGCAGCGTCTCATGCCTCAACCACCTGAGCAAGGCAAAACCAAAACTTAAGTAGTAAAAGCATCAAACACCACCACACTGTCATGTTTGGCACAACCTTGAAAAAGGTACCAGCTCAGCATTTTGCTGCATGATCCAACCAATTGCTGGAGCATACAGCACTGATTTTCAGCTGATACCCTCATCTAGGTGACACCACGGATAGACACAGCCAATATTCGAGCTTTCTCAAATTACATGAATGACGATAAAAGCTTGAAGAGAGAAAGTTGTTACTTTCTACTCTTTGATAAAATATTTACAAAATTTTGGAACAGGTACCTATCCGGAATTCAGAACATGAATTAAATAAAAAAAAATTAAATTAAATCTAAAAGATCCAAATATCAGTCATTGTGATTTATTGTGTTTACTACTGCTTTGTTATTGATGGGAAAAGGAGAATTTTAGTCCCATTTAAAGTTGTAGCAGATTTTTTGTTTATATAAAATGCATTCAGGGTCCAGAAGGCAGTGCGTGGAGTATAGAGTGCGAAATTCGTAACACTCGTCTTGCCGCGATCACGCCCAACTCCAGTGCCGCGCCACTGCTTCGGAGCAGCAGTCCAGCGCCGCCGGTGGCACCGCCACCTCCGCCGCCCGACGCGCTACGATTGTTCTCCTTTCTACAAGTCCTTACCGCTACCTTCGGGGCTTTCGCACATGGAGGCAATGATGTCAGGTAAGTCTTTGTGTCGTAACTGAACAGGTTGAGTGGCACATTATCCACCTGACGCATATTAGGGTGCCTGTTATTATAACGACGAGCATGCCGGCAGAACACAACGATGATTGGCCACAGAAATAAGAATGAAGATAGTACTTTTTTGGATAAGATCTGTGTACCTACGTAGATTACTACAACGCACGAAACTACTTGAACATTTGCATTTTCATAGAAATCATCATGAGCTGAGCCGAGTCTCCTCTCAGAATGAGAGGGGTTAGGCCAATAGTCCACCACGCTGGCCCAATGCGGATTGGCAAACGCAGAGAATTAAAAAAATCTCTGGTATGCTGGTTTCCTCACGATTTTTCATTCACCGTTTGAGACACGTGATATTAAATTACTTAAAATGCACACAACTGAAAAGTTGAAGAACCCGCACCTTCCGGAATCGGAGGCAAAGGTCATATCCACTCGGCTAACACGGCTCTTCATAGAAATAGTATATACATAAGTAATTTTTTTTTAATTCTTTACAAGTTAGCCCTTGACTACAATCTCAGCTGATGGTAAGTGATGATGCAGTCTAAGATGAAAGCGGGCTAACTTGTTAGGAGGACGATGAAAATCCACACCCCTTTTCGGTTTCTACACGACATCGTACCGGAACGCTAAATCGCTTGGCGGTACGTCTTTGTCGGTTGGGTGAAAATGAAAGGAAAATTATCACAGCACAAGTAGAAATTAAAATTTAAAGACATGGAAAAACCACCATTCTAAGTGTTTCCGCAGACCAGCACGTGGTCCAACGCGCACTTGGCTGGTTTTTATTTTCTAAATTGAAAATAAAAGATTACAAATCTTTCATTTTCAATTTATAAGTGTAATGAGGCAAGCACAATATTTACGTGAGGCGAGTCCAATATTTTACAAAATTACAGTATAGTACTATCTTATAATTACAGTAACGCCATTGGGCCGCTAGTGGCGCTGTGGTTGCTATACACAGAAGGTGGAGCCCACGCACGGGCAGAGACCCCACTCGCAATACTGGTATTCGGTGGCGTTGGCATCGCACTGGGGCTGTGGTTGTGGGGACGGCGCGTCATCCGTACAGTGGGAGAGGACCTCACGAGCATCACGCCTGATACGTAAGTATATTAATAGCACTTCCCATCGCAACACTGAGCGTGAGCTCTATTATTATCAAATCCATACCACAAAATACATACTTAATACTATACTATACTATTCGCCAGGGCTTCCCTAACTGTGCGTCGCGGACCCTCAAACTTGTGCTATAGATGTCTGTAGTCTGTATTGTACGAGTATGTACCTATTCGAAAGCAAATTGAGATTGCAGAGAAAGAGTGGCAAATTCAAAAAGTGAGCCCATAAGATTTGCACATACAAGCAAGTAAATCTATTAGATAGTAACCAGCCAACAACGGGTTTAAAGATTTTTTCGGGCTTTGTACGTATGAATAGGTATCTTGTTACTGTCTAATATGGCAACTGGCAGATATTTTTTGTATGGGGCGAGTGGGCTTTACAACATATAGAGGTAAAGTTTGTGGTGTTGTATGGAGAAATCTCTGGATCTACTGATCCGATTTTGGAAATTCTTGTACCACTAGAAAACCACGATATTCGTGAGTGTCATGTTATCCCCGTATTATCACGGGAACGGGAAATACGAGGATGTAACCGCAGGGCGTCTTCTAGTAAACTGTACCTAAATCACAAATGATAAATTCCTACGGGCGTTACGATATAAATAAGTTTGGGAAGCCCTGGTATAGGCCATACCTACCTACCCAAATATAACATAAATGTAAAAACATATCTATAGCTAAGCGTGAAACATTCTGCCAACGTACTAGCCGTGGTACTAGTATATCCTAGGCGCCTCTATCAAGGGGCATTGAATAATACCTACTTTTTCCGACTGCGGCCAGTGAAGGTCGTCTTATATTCGGATCCTCTACTAATTTGTCATCACGATCGACAATGATTATTCGCACGATAAATAATCGGAGCGGAATCAATGAAAAGTTTGGCAAAAACGGCTCTGAAAGCTTCCACTGCGTGCAATACATAATCGGATAAGCTAAGCAAAAAATATGTGTATCATGGAATTAATCTTCAAAAATTTAAAAAAAAGTCCGCAACAACCAAAGATATAAACCTATATACTCTTAGTTATGTCACTATCGAGTCGATACTGAGGCGAACAAACGTTGCTAATTGTCTATGTCTTAATTTCATTTAGTCTCTCAGTAAATACCTAACGAAAGTTATTTAAACAAAATTTTAATAAAAAAATTCAACCGACTTCCAACTCAAAAAATAACTTTAACTAAAAAGCAAAAAATAACATCCTACCTATGTGCTACCTTCTGATCAGTTTGAAGGCGGTGCCAAGCCAGTGATGTTTTAATTAAATACGTTTAAACTACAAAATTTCTGTGGTTATTCCAGAAACAGCTTTAATTAAAACACGACACTGGCTTGGCACCGCCTTCAAACTGATCAGAAGGTAGCACATAGGTAGGATGTTATTTTTTGCTTTTTAGTTAAAGTTATTTTTTGAGTTGGAAGTCGGTTGAATTTTTTTATTAAAATTTTTATTTTTTTATTTTTAGTGTTAGCATACCCACTGCGTGTGTACAGTCACAACCTATCTAAGTGGAAAGTTCTTATCAATACAAAATTATCAAGTCCAAACACAAGGTAGCTACTGTGAGCCGTCGAGGAGTTCTCTTCACTGTGCTTCGTCTTCATCACCAGACCCTTAATACAGTCGCAATCCATATAGGTGGAAAGTTCTCATCAATACAAATTTATCAAGTCTAAACACAAGGTAGCTACTGTGAACCGTCGAGGAGTTCTCTTCACTGTCCCTCGTCTTCATCATCAGACCCTTAATACAGTCACAATCCATCTAGGTGGAAAGTTCTCATCAATACAAATTTATCAAGTCCAAACACAAGGTAGCTACTGTGAACCGTCGAGGAGTACTCTTCACTGTCCCTCGTCTTCATCACCAGACCCTTAATACAGTCACAACCCATATAGGTGGAAAGTACTCATCAATACAAATTAATCAAGCCCAAACAAAAGGTGACTGCTGTAAATCCTTGACGAGTTCCATCGTCTGTGTTTCGGCTCCATCATCAGACCAACTCCAAACCTTCATAAAGTTGTAGTGGTTTAAAATACCTTATGGAAACACTAATAAACGTACTAGCCGTCTCTACAACTTTCGAAAGTTCCCCTCAATTTCTCCAGGATGCCATCATCAGATCCTGACATGAAAAAAATGGGACCACCCTGGAAGTAAACCCTACAAAACAAAAAAAGAATTTTCTAAATCGGTCCATAATTGACGGAATTATCGCTGGACATACATAAAAAAAAAAAAAAAAAAAAAAAAAACATACATACAGCCGAACGTAGAACCTCCTCCTTTTTGGAAGTCGGTTAAAAAATAATACCAATCCGCGTCGGCGTGGTGAACTAGCTTAACCCTCTTCTCATTCTAAAAGGGAAACCTCGTGCTCAGCAGTGAGCCGAATATGGGTTGTTAATGATGATGACATATTGTTGATGATGTAATGCTTTTTCGCCAAATAGAGTCAAGAGCTTGGCAATTTCGTTCGTAACACTCCCGATGGTCCGCGCGGGCCGGGGGGCGTGTAGCTATGAATGAAAAACCCATGACTGATGCACCTCACTTCCCCGCACGCACGATTTTACACCCGCGCAGTCTTTTCCTCCGTCGCCCGCATGTCATGGGAGTGGCATCAACGAATTTGCCAGACTATAGATATACGAATATTTAATAGTCTCGATCGTAATTGTTTCATTAAAAGCAATTCACTAGGCGTCTGGATCTTTTGAAGTAGGTACCCAATACTCTTAATTCATACGCCCAATTGTCTGAATCATGATGTAATATTACGGTAGGTACTTTATGTTTTTCAGCGGGTTCACGATCGAATTAGGAGCGGCCTTGACGGTGTTGATAGCGAGCAAAGCAGGCCTACCCATCTCCACTACACACTGCAAAGTTGGATCCGTCGTCTGTGTTGGTTACTTTTCCGAAAAATCGGTGGACTGGAGTTTGTTCAGGTAACTTCATCATGCTTTGCGCAGATTAGAAGCTACTATAGTCGAAATAAATCACATACATGCGGACATATGCCTCTTGCATGGACTTCCAAACACCACGGTCTTGAGCCGCCATCATCTAGCTCCCTGCAACTCGCTTGATGTTTTTTTTTTATTATCCACAAGTTAGGAAGGTTACGCGTATTTCCAGTTCCTGTAAATTTTTACAGGAACTGGGGGATAACAAATAGCTTATGATACTCGCAAATAATGTGGCTTTCTATTGGTAAAAGATTTTTCTAATCCGTTCAGTAGATTCAGACTTTACCCCCTACAACAACCAACTTCACCTCTTTATATTAGACATGTAGACATTAAAATATCAATATTATACAGTATTTCCCATAACTTCAAGGTGTTGACGAGTCCACATTTATGAACTGCATAACTAATATTTTTTTAACTAAAAAATAAAAACTTTTTATGTTGTCATACTAAGTAATTCAAATATTTCCGATTATCCTGGACAGTATCCATGTAACACACGCCTTTATCTATCCTTGCATTTTAAGTTTGGCTACGTCATTGTTATAAGGATGCGTATTGGACAGATTTATTTACAAAAGAAATATTATTTACTCCGAAAATATTAATTTTAGAACACAGATCCTTGAACATTATGAATTAATGTTACAATTTAAAGAATATATACCCTATACTATAGTTATGGGAAATACTCTCCAGCACCCTGTATATAGTATAAGTATTGAGTATGTATTTAAATCTTATTTAAATAGATATCTTAACAATAGAGTTATCGTAGCATTGATAACAGTGACACAGGTATGTTCATTGTTCCAGGAACATAATATTCGCTTGGGTGGTAACGGTTCCGGCCGTTGCAGCTACTGCGGCGCTGGCTATGCTAGCTCTCGAGGCGTTTGTCGTTTGAACTTACTATGCTTTTCTTTTGGACATGTTTAAATTAATAAAATAACTAGCGGATGTCTGTTTTTCACAAATCCCGTGGGAACCATTTTTCCGGGATGAAAAGTAGCTTATGTGTTGCTCCATAACCTCCTTATATTCCAGTGAAAGTCCCATTAAAAACAGTTGAGCCGTTCCAGAGATTAGCCCGGGCTATTGATTTAGTGTCATGTTAAAAGCTATAAGCATTTGAAGAAACACAATAGGATCTCTTTTGAAATCACAGATAGACACTTCATTTTATTTATATTTATTATTTATTGAGAATTGATTACTAATATTGCCTAACATTGCCAATTCGAATTTGTAATTCTCCAAGAGGAAATAATTATAATCTAAACCTCAACTAATCCTATTTATACATCTATGATGCTATTTCATACCTACAGGAATTGGAAGCGGAAATAACAGATAATAGACAAAATACATTTTAATTTTTAGTGTATCTTCTTGATTTGAATTTCAATAATTTAAATTGTAAAACGTATTTTGTTAATGTATTTATTATCTATTATATTATTATTTATCTAACTGCCGTTTTCAACGAAAAAAATCTCTCAACAAATTAAGTTTATTATTTTTTATTATTATTAACCTAACAGTGGTGTACCCGCAACCATGGACTACCGAGAATAGTCCGTGCCCGAAACTTCAGTAGTGCGGGGAGGGGCTATAAGACTATATTACTCGTATACATTCCATATGCCAACCGCACACGTCAAGTTTTCCGTCAATACTGTAGCGCGTAGGCAGTGAAATAATATTAAAACCATACCTATAACGATATTTTTTCACTGCGCACATCCCTAGAACATGCGCTGCAGACTTGAGCGTGTGCGATTGACCGAAAATTTCGAAATACAAAAGGGCTATTGATGGTGAGTTGTTATTATTTTCGGTCTATTTTATAATTATAAATCAAATATTGTCGATTACTGTTCAGTGTTCACTGCATACATTTACCTACGTATACCTACGAATCAGTAATGTTAAGATAATTACGAACTTAAAATGTATTATATTATTATAGGTCTCGTCAAACTTCTAGTCTGCTCTGATATTGCAACACGCTGAACTGCACAGCTGAGTTCAGCAAAGTTTTCGTTTAAAATATCTACTACT